>NC_088376.1:98850227-99163181 GCF_037993035.2 Macaca fascicularis
ACCCTCGCCAGAGGAGATCCATGTTTTACCCCTTGCCCTGACCAAGCTCTGAGAGAAGTTGAAAAGTCACCAACTTGATCTGTAGTTCTGCCCACCCACCTTGTGAAATTAGGAATATCCATGCAAGGGACTCTTTCCCTTCCTTGGATCTGACTAAGCCCTCTGTTGTCCCAGGGGTCCTTCTCTAAGGCCAACGAGATGGGACAGTGAGAAAGAATCCCTGACATTGGGTTCACCACCGTGGCTCTCACCCAGGAAAATGGACTTCGGGAGCAGCTGAGCCTGCAGCTGACAGATAACAGCTGTGGGGTGGCCCCAGCTCCTTCCCACTAGCAAATTAGCACCTGCCAGACCTGCGTCAAAATAGCCAAAGGACTCTGGATCATTGGATGCAAGCTGACATCTGCTTGAAGGGAAACTGAAAGGAGGAAAGTGGTGGGGTAGAAGACAGAAGATAGGTCTCAAGAAAACTTCTCAAGAAAACTTCTGTCCTCTCTGTATCCATACAGTTCAAACAAACTTACCAATGCCTGGGCTAACTACTGGAGTGGAGGTCCTGGGGGACAAAGCTAGACAGAGCTATTAGGGTCTCAGTTTCCATCTGCATAATGGATGTACAAAGACATCTCTCTCATGGGGTTGTCGTGAGTATTCACGCAGGGCCAGTCCCTGTATGCACCAGTACCAAAGGACTCATCCCAGTACACGACAGCTGTTACTACTGAAAGAAGTCAGGGAAGGAAGCAGGAGGATGCCATCAGTCCCAAGACTCAAGGGCAAGGATGCTCTCATGGAGTAAAATAGGAGGTGTAAAGCCAAGATTACGAAGAGCAGGACACCAAAGGATCTGGTGATAATGTTCAAGTTGTACATAACGAACAGCGTAAGGGATTCCCTTTTAGTTACAGGTGGGTGGAGATGCATACCAGGTATGCCCTTGGAACCCAGGCCACAATCCACGGCCTCCAGCGCATACAGCCTCACAGCCCAGACTCTCCAGAGTCTACTTTCATTTTAGCAGGATTTCTGCTTCTTCAACAATTTTGTTTCGAAGCTCTTTGAAATAAATTTGATTTCAGGTCAACTGGATGAGAAGCACAGGGCCAAGCTACATCCAGGTGAGACCTCAAAGGATGCAGAGGAGCATCCTTTCCTGCCAGGATATCACCGCCATGGAGCGCACAACACTGGCTCTCAATATTGCTTTGCAAACGCCTGAGTGCAGAGAGGGGGTTCTCTTTTGACCACCTCTTTGGGCCACAAATGTTTTCCCTCTTGAACCTCTCTATTTTGCTGTCTAAAAATTTCTTTGTTGTTTCTTGTGACCACAAACATAATCCAAACTATTTTTAAAAATCTAACTCTTACCAAATACGCAAGGACACCAGCAACAACAATTTGGCACTGAATTTTTGTGTTCGTTTTACAAAGTAAAGAAATAAGTTGAACCATGAAGGTTTCTCTGTGGTTTGAGTTTTCAGTGAGCAAGTGATCTTTGCCATATTTTCATGCCAGCAAATTTAGGTAGAAACCAACCCATGTTCATGGTAGTCAGCCATGCCCCTGAGGAACACATGGATTGTCTCCAATTTTGCACTCTCCCAGACACTCCTGAAGTAGACATTTATTTGGAAACTTGTAGAAATGTTTCTTTAATACAAATTCTTAAAAAGTAGGAATGCTGGTTATATTCATATAATGGAATATTATTCGGCCTTTAAAAGGAAGGAAATTCTGACCCCTGGTACAACATGGATGGGCCTTGAGGACATTGTGCTAAGCGAAATAAACCAGTCACCAAAGGACAAATACCATATGATTCTACTTACATGAGGTCATAGTCAATTCACGGAGACAAAGTAGAAGGGTGGCTTCCAGGGACTGTGGGTAAGGGGAAATGGGACTGGTGTTCAGTGGCTACAGAGTTTCCACTTTGCAAGATGAAAAAGTACTAGAGATCTGTGGCACAACAATGTGAACATACTTAACACTACTGAACTGTATACTTAAAAATGATTAAGATGGTCAACTTTCTGTTATTTGTATTTTACCACAGGCAAAACTAACAATAAAAAAGAGAAAAGGACTGACCAAAACAAAAATTGGGAATGCTGGATCCAAGGGTGAGTCCATTTTCAATTTTAATAGATATTGTTGAAGTGCCCTCAAGAAAAGCTAGACTGATTTTTGTTCTCGTTACAGTGTGTGAGGGACTTCCTTGTCCACTTTTTCTCCATCATGATTTGGTAACAGCGAATGGGAGAGGAAGTGGGGAGAAACTGATACACTTTACTTGAAGTATAACAAAACAATGTTTGTCTGCTCAGCTATGTCCTGATCCTCAAGAGTGGCCACAAAATAAATTGGGTTGCAGCTTTCTGCAGGGTAGGTACAGATATCTGTGATGCCTCCAGAAACTCCAGTTATTCTGGTTCTCTTCCCCCATCCCACTCCCTAACCTTAAAATGATGACTCCAAAAATCACAGACTGGCCTACATAATTCCCTTAAACAGCTGTCCTACAGAATCACTAAAACTTGGGTTAAAAATAGTCTCAGTCTCTAAAAGAAGGCTGGGTCCCTGGAACAAAGCCCTCGTAGAAATGCTCCCACCTCCACAGAGGGAACACAAAAGCTGACCCACGTGGCCCCAGGGCTCCTCATCAAGCCTGACCCTCTCTGCCACCGTGGAGAACAGAGAAGCTGCCTGAAATCTTTTCACATCCTTGGTCCATCGATGAAACAGAAGTCGGAAGGGAGGGAGAATAATGCAATTACAACCAAGCTATGCATTTGTGCCATTATTTCCATTTTATAAATTCCCAAAGGCGCTCAGAGAATTTAAAATGTAAGTAAGGTGTCTGAATTCACAGTCAGTATGAGAAGCCACATTTTAATCTTAGGTCTTCCTCCAGAGATACTGTGATGACAGTACCCTGTTCCCCATTGCACCCATCCCCTCAAAATGTCCTATCAGATATTCAGGTCACATCATCTATAAGAGTAAATTCTGAGTCTTAAACAGAGGACATAAAGTTCTGAACAGGGTTAGAATTCTGCAGCACCAGGAGGAAGGCTTCTAAACAACCCATCTCAAGAACGCCTGGTACCTTGCTGATGGCTTCTCCCTCCTCCTTAACGAGCAGAGAAATGCATTTTCCTGGGTGGCGGGTGGGAGTAAGGATCAGCTGTCTGTTGTTGGCAGGCCTGATTTCTCCGCTACCAAAAGGAATTAAAGTCTATCGGGTTACACAGAGTTTTCCAGGGAACTCTTCTTAAGTTTTGCACCATTATGGTGGTGGTTGTGGGAGGGGAAGATGGTTCCTCAAGCACCCACCTGGGCTTTTGCTCTACAGTTAAAATCTCTGAAGCAGATTTAGAGTGACAAGATCAGGGGAAGCCAGTCTCCATTGTCTAGGAGAGATATTTGTGGCAGAAAGGAGAGCAATTTCCTGCTGAATTGATTTACCATCCTCTGAATCATGAACTTACAGATGACCCGGGACACAGGTTTCTACATGGTATTGTAGACCTGGGACACAGCTACATGGTATTGATCCAGGAACATGTTTAAGGCATCCCAGACGCCAGATTAGGCTGCTGGAGAAGGCCACGGAGAAATTTATTATTTTATTTACTTTATGTGTGTATGAGAGAGGGAGGGAGCATGGGAGAGAGATGTTGGGCATCGAGCAGATTATGATGGTTATGGCTGGAGAATCTCTGAAAGCTGGCTTCTTGTCCTGCAAGGACCCTGAAGGAGAAAAATGCATAAGGAGAAATGACCAAGAAAAGTAGCACAATGTTGTTTCGTTAGCTACATACCATACCCCAGACCTGCAATAAAAGTATACATCCAAGGCCCCCACCAATCATATTTCAGTACCCAGGAGTCCCGTGCCCAAATAGCCCTGAGCCACTGATGTACTGGGCCCAAGCAGAGGCCAAGCATGGCTGGTTGGGGAAGAGGGGGTGCAGCCATGTAATGAGTTTGGATATATGGCTGAAATGTTCACACACATGCCAGGGAGGCTGTTCATGGTATAGGATAAAGCCAAGGGTGGGAAGAGAAGGAGAGGGGAAAGGACACCATGTTCTTATCCCAGACCCCACAAATGTTAGGAATGGGCCTATCCATCTGTAACAGCCAGAAGTGTTGGCTGCCAGTGGCCCAGGGGAACCAGAACCCAGGAGTTCAGTGGAAAGAACCACGTAACATTGGTAAGAGGGACCCACCCCTCCTGCAGGTTGTCCCCGCAAGCAAGTCTCAGCTGCTGGTGAAGGCCTGAACAACTAGGTAGTTGCCAAAGTGCACATGGGATGCAAATGACAAATACTTGGTTCTAGGGGTGGGTTCCAGGATCCCTTCAGGGCACTAGGGTCCTAGGTACTATGGTACTAGGATCCCACTCAGGCCATGAATGAGGTGGACGAAGCCCTTTCTTCCAATGCTGACTGTGTAATACATAGGATCCAGTAGTTCTGCTCTGCCACCTATCTGCTCACTGACCTCAGAACACCCCTCGCTTCACACATATATAAATGAGTAGTTCTCATTCTATATTTTGGAGAATTGTTAAGATTGAAAGGTCACAGATGTGACATGCCTAAGAGTACCGGACATGCTGGAAGTCCTTGTTTTGCTGCATAACAAACCACCCCAAAATTCAGTAACTTAAAACAATAATAATTTATTAATTCTCATAATTCTGGGGGTCAGAAATTTGGGCAAGTCGCAGCAGGTGGTTTTCTGTTTCATTTGGCCTTAGCTGGGGTCACTGACTCAGTCGCATCTTGCTGTCACCTAAGCCGAAATGTTCAGGAGGGCCTCACTCACGTGAATGGTGCCTGGGGCTCCTCTGCGTGGCCTCTGCACATGGCTAGCTCTGGCTTCTGCCCAGCCTGTTGGTCTCAGGGTATTCGAATTCTCACACGGCAGCTGGATTACCCCAAAAGTTCCAAGCCTCTCACAGGCCAGACTTGGAAATGGCACAGGATCACCTCAGCTGCATTCTGTTGGCTGAAGCAAGTCCAGTTGTAGAGGAGAGAGACTCCACCTCTGGATGGGCGAAGTGACATAGAGATGGGAAGGAATTGATAGTGGCCATTCTTGAAATCTACCTATCCCTCAACTTTTTTTCTTTTTGAGACAGGGTCTTGCTCTGTCATCCAGGCTGGAGTACAATGGCACAATCACGGCTCACTGCAGCCTCCACCTCCTGGGCTCAGGCAATCCTTCAACCTCAGCCTCCCAAGCAGCTGGAACTATAGGCGCATGCCATCACACACAGCTAGTTTTTTGTTTGGGGTGTGTGTGTGTGTGTGTGTGTGTTTTGATAGATAGGGTCTCACTATGTTGCCCAGGCTAGTTCAACTCTTTGTTCAGTTATGAATTTGCATTTGCTCTCTGTATATTTTCCAACTTTATTTTTTTTTCAAGAAAGTAGCTAGGACTTTAGGCTCTCTTTGTTCAGGGGTGAGGCAGGGGCCAAGGGATGTCATGACCAATAGGGACCTGCCCTTATCCTCATGGCAATACAATGGGGAGGTGAGAAAACTTCAGGGGGTGGCTCAATTGTTCATCTCCAGAGGCCAGACCAGATACCTCACAGCTTCTAGTCTTGCCAAGCTTGACTTGGAGGGAGAAGAATCACCCATCTTCTCAGATACCCTATCAGCTGGGACAGGAACGGGTTAGCAGCAGCCATGATGAACTGAAGGAAAGAGGGGCTCCCTCATTTTCCCCATACCAGATTGGCCTTCTAATACTTCAGAGATCCCAAGGAAGCAGAAAGGCCTAATGACTTAGGCCACATTTCCCACTAAAGCAAGAATACGGTCCAGAGTAGGATTTGAATTAATTTAAATAAAATATGACATTTCTTACATGACTGAGATTCCATGTATTATACTGTTAGACCATTAAACCCCAACATTATCAAAGCCATACTGAAATCAGAAGGAAACAGAGGAAGCTCATATCCAATGCCATTAACATTTACAAATAAAATGGAATGCCTCATATGTGTATATAAGGTGAAACCTGGAAGTTGCTTTGTTGAAATTTGAGATGAGATATTTACAGCCTTGGTCATTTTCTTAGGCCACAGGAGTGATCCTCCTATCCAGGCCTGGACGGCTCTTTCTGAGAGCTCCAGAGTGCGAAGTACAAGCCCTGTCCATCTGCCAGCCTCATCCCTCTCACATCTCCATGAACTGGGAGCCCATCTGGCAGCACTAGACTCAGCCCCTTGGGAGGAGCCCAGAAAAGCCTCTTTAACGTCACTAGAGAGATTAATAGCTGATGCACTCTGGTCGCCAGTGGGAGACCTTGGTGACAACCAGAACCTATTATGAACACTAGTATTTCCTCTTTCCACACTACCTGAGAGCAGGTGCAACGTAAGCTTTAAGTCACACAGAGCTCATGGCAGTTGGTGCTGGCCAGGATGTCCAGCATTTTGGGACTCATTTTGGACTACAAGTGACCACTCCAGGGAACCAGAGGCAGGCTCCCCAGGAAAAGGTGAATTACAGCATCTTCGTCCCTAGGTTTGGGAGTAGTGCAGTGGATGACTCTTGTATGTAAACTCCAATGCTCAGGGTAGTGAAGGTTGAGGGTGCTGAAGACAGTAAAACTGGCAACTGTGGGAGCAGTGCACGCTGTGCTGTGCCATCCACTGGGAATGACTCTGGGCAGCTGCTCTGTCCCGTTCTTGAAGGACAGAGGCCAAGCTGCTCCAGGTGGGTGACAGTAGAATGCACACAAGTTTCCCTGCTGGGCCCCACTTTTCTATAGGAAAACACTATTGCCAAAAGATGAGTGAGAGACTGAAGAGAATGAGCTCTCTAATGCCCAAGAGCTGGCACACTCTGCACTAGTAGGCAGGAGTGATAGGCTCTGAGAAAGAATTGCTGGCATCTGCTGTTGACCTTGGCGCCTGAGTCCTTAGTGGAAAGGGTGCTAGTTAGAATCAGAAAACCCAGGTCCATGTATCAGCCCTGCCCCAAACCAGCTCTGTGACCCAGGGGAAGTTGTATCATCTGGGCCTCAGTTTCCCCACCAGTGATTTGGTAAAGTACTGAGGTGCTAGCACAGACCTTAGGATGCTGCTAGCTCCCGTGTCAGTTTGTTCTTCCTGGAAGACTGGACTCTTGTTGCAGAGAGAATGTGAGGAGAACAAGAGCTCTTGGTTAATCAGGTAGGGGTGTGTGTGTGTGTGTGTATAGAGAGAGAATGTGAGGAGAACAAGAGGTCTTGGCTAATCAGGCCAAAGGGTGAGTGTGTGTGTGTGTGTGTGTGTGTGTGTGTGTGTGTGTTGGTGGAAGGAGGGAACAGTCACCAGAGGTTTATAGGGCCTTCTCCCTTTCCCCAGCAGGCCTCAAAGAACCCAAACAGCATTCTGAATGCTTAACACTGATTGCAAGGAACTGAAGTAAATGTCTAAGGCACTTAGAAAAACAGTTACTTCATCATGATGGGTTTTTAGAAAATGAACTATCCCTGAAGATTCACTTCCTTGACTGGGAAGATAGACAGGAGGTACATAGGTGCTTATCCAGTGGCTGGATACATGGGGTGCTTGTGAGGCAAGCTAGTGGGATATCATGACAAAGCCCCAACTTGGGGGAACCCTCTGTGCAGAAAATGTCCCAGCAGGCCTAACTGCTGCCCTTTGAAGGGTCTGCTTACTGAGTCTTGGAACTTGGATTTCAGGATGGCTCCCAATACCCCTAGAACTGATCCACGTGGCTCAGTGCCTAAGCGGTTTGTATAAACAATGTGGTTTATGCTGAACGCTACTTTCCTTCTGAGACTCTGGAACTTTGGTATATGCTAGGCAGAAGATACCCATATGACCAGCTGCTAGTAGAAACCCTGAGCTCTGAGTCTCTGATGAGCTCCCCAGATTGGCATATTTCACACAGCAAGTTGTCACAACTCATTGCTGGGAAATGAAGCCTATTCTGTGTGACTCTGGAAAGGAGCCCTGGAAGCTTACGCCTGGTATCCCCTACACTTGGCTCCATGGGCCTTTCCCTTTGCCAGTTGTGCTTAGTATGACTTTGCTATAATCAATCAGAGCCATGACTCTGACTACATGCTGAGTCCTGTGAGCCCTCTTAATGAATTACGAAGACTAAGAGTGGTGATCTTGGGGGACCCCAGATACACATCCCCCATCCTGGACTTCCAGGCAAGTCCAAGACACCAAAGCCACTGCTACTGAACTGGGCCCAGGATTCTGGTCATTAAGGGAAGTTACTGACTCTTCTGCTGAATTCCATTCTTCTCTCCTAACCTCCACACCCCCACTCTAAGGAGCTTTATGAGTTGAGGAGTCAAATTTTTGGGGGTGGATCTCTCAGGTAGTTCTACTGGACAGTGCTAATAAAGATATGACAGCGAGATCACCTGTCCCATTTTGAGCCTCTTTAATCTTAAAGGGTAAGATCAGATGCTTTGCTTGCTAAGACTCAGTTGTCCTGCTCACCTGATGCAAGCAAACACAGGCATCACAGCACCAAGACTGGAGAATACTCAAAACCATGGCAACAGCTTATAGAACCACTCTGGATCAGGCAGGAAGGGACCTTAGACCACTTTCCCAAAAGGGGAAACTGAGGCCCAGCTGGCTTATGTAAATGCATTTACCACCCATGCAATACACATGTCTATCACCACTCTTTTCTCACATTTCCATATCTCTCCTACACTAGATCATGAGGCTCCTACATAATGCAGCATGAAGGTGCTCCGGGTTGAATAGACCTGATTCACCTGGCATTACACAGCTCGTTAGGAACAGGAGAGGAGTTTTATTCCAGGTCTCCTGCCTTCCAGGGCAATGTTCCTTGTTGGGAAAGCCCCAGTACATGGTACAGACAAAACTCCTTACTGCCCAATCCGTGCATGCTTGGGAGCATCCAGATTGGAAAGAATGTGCACGAGGCAGGCCCTTGAGAACACCAACCAGCTGGGAGTCCTGGACTAGGCTTTTTCTGTGTCCCTTGATTTCTGAATCTCTGAAGGCAGAGAAAGCTTCTGTCCTAGCCAGCATCAATCAGCTGACCTGGGGGAACAAGCTCCAAGACTTACCCCCTTACTCTGAGTAGAGACTGGAAATAAAACAGCAGCATGTAAGAGAAATGCTTTAACTTTATAAAAAAAATGTGATAATACAGCAAGATATTATTGGGGTTTTCTTTTTTTCTGTCAAGTAAGAAAAAAAATACCTGGAATAAAAATTAGAAACATAATCTAAGAAAAATTGGAAACAAGCATTTCAAGGAAACAATTTGGAAAGACAAGGAAGAGAAAACAATGAGCAGCATGAGCAGCGAAAGCAGCAACATGGGGGGAAAGCTGGCTCTGCTGTGAGGACAGAACAATCAAAGACCAACGTGCACCTGGCCTTCCACACCAGGCTGAGCTGAGGGGTGGGGTAAGGGTGGGCAGTAACCATCAGAGAGGCATAAAGGCTTCCCAGGTGGGACCACGCTGATGGCCGCTGGCTCACTGTGCAGAGAGGGTAGGCAATGGCCTCCTGCAAACAGGCCCAGATCCGCCCTCTAATAAGGCCTGCCAGCCATGTGGCAGTGACGGATTTGGCTTAGCTGGCTTCCTCCTCTGTCCACTTGCTCCAGCCTGAAGCTCTGCAGGTCACTGTCCCACAGTGATGAGCTCAGCAAGCAGAAACTCATCAGAACGTCAACCTAAGCTAGGGTAGCAAACTTGCCCGGGAGAACCAAAAACACTAGATGTACAGGGCTGTGTACAAAACACTTTTTGGAATGTCTGCACCATAGCCAAGGCAGAGTTAGGACCACTTTGGAGAGACAGCTGGAAATGCTCCCAGCAACATTCCCCAGCCTTTCCCTCTAGGGAAGGGACATCCGAAGAACACTGGGTGAATTCTTGACTACATTCTGAGGTAGTCTAACTGTGACTTGGCACAGGTAGCTAAGAATGATCACAAAAAACAGAGGGAGGGAAGGCAGAAAAGTTGCCACAGAGAGAAAAGGCTAACACCTCTAACAGAAGAAACTACACTACAAGTGGGCCCAGAGATGACCAGAATGTGTCCTGGGCTCGGGAAGGCCAGTGACAGAGCCCACCCCTGGGCACATACAGCTCTCAGAGCACACTTGATGCTGCAGCAGTGTGGCAGGAGATGAGGGAATCCACAGGGAGATTTCCTGGCCCAGAGCAGCAGCAACTGAGGTTAGGAAAGTCTTGTCTTAACACCTAGTCCTCTGCTACCAACTCATGTCATGATGGGGATGAGCCAGGCACCCCAGGGACCATGCAGTGAGGAGTCCCAACATTCCCTTCAACTACAACTCCTCTACCTGAACTTGCTTGTGGGGGGAACTAATACTGCTAGACTCTACTTGGAAACACTTTAGAGGTGAGGGAGCAACCAGATCCTAAGCCACTGAAAGAGAAGTAATGAGAACAAAAAGCAATGATGTTATTAGACTCCCCTACTTTTTAAAATGCTAAGTCACATTGTTTTTGTCCTCTGCCACAGCACTCAGAATTCTAAGTCAGAATGGAATGTTCCGAAGGATGAGGAGGCAGCAGCTGTATGGACATTAGTATTTTCTCTGCTTTCCACATTTCCGAGAACGCCTTCTAGGACGAAGCTCACCAAAGTCTTCAACTTCATTTTCATAATCATCTTCCTGAACAACACCTGTGAAAGAAAGGAAAGGAGAGGACAGAGGAGGGGAGGAGAGGGGAGGGGGGAGGGGAGGGGGAAGGGGGAAGGGGAGGGGAGGGGGGAGAGGAGAGGAGAGGAGAGGAGAGGAGAGGAGAGGAGAGGAGAGGAGAGGAGAGGAGAGGAGAGGAGAGGAGAGGGAGGGCAGAATGGTGATTTTTTTCCCAATCCACTGTAAAATATAGCATCCTAGTAAAACCTAGTGTGTCTGTAATCATTGGTTTAAATTAATGAAATAAAGCTTTCTGCCAGGGTGCCAGAGAAAGAAAGATTTCCTTTGAGTACTGATGTTGCTTCCCAAAAAGAGTCAAAGTAAACACCCTTCTCCAGAATTAAGTTCCTTTATGGGCTGGTTCCTCTGGCCCTATTTTGGAGGCCTTTTAAATAACAAAAAAATCAAGCAAAACATAAACTCAACCATACACTTGAGTTGGTATACCAATTCTCTTCCTTTTGAAATACATATCACAAAAACCAAGACCCCAGAAGGGACTAAATGCTAAAGATTTTTTATTGGCACAGACATTTGTGCCAAGTCCCTTCAAGGTTTCCCCACCTCTGGGGTCTGGATTTTCCAGGGGCATCTGCGGTTGATGAAATACTCAGAGCAAGAAGGAATGTGGTCCTGTGGCTGGAATGGGCAAAAGGAAAGACATTCTGGATCACATATAACTTGGCAAGATCATTCTGACTGCCAGGAGAGAAAGCGCTTCATTCTACACAAACTTTTAACCCTCTGTAGGAAGAAGCACTTAAGTTTCCCCAGTGATTTTGTTTGTTTTATTCAGAAGTATATTCCCAGGCCCAGAACAACACTAATATATACTAGAAACTCAATAACTATCCACTGACTTAAATGACTGATTGACACAGGAAAACAGTTCTCAAGGGATAGCTTCACAATGCTTTGTCCATCCTTGGTAGTCACTGTATTGAGTATGTGCAGTGACTGAGCACTATCAGTACAGCTCATGAGCAGCAAGAGGTGTATGGCAACTAACACATGCCCAGAATAATGGGGCCCTCATAGTCAGATAGGAAAACGCAGATATTATGTTGCTAGTAATTTGCATCCTGGAGGTGATGCTCCTAGACAGTGAGAGTCCACTATTGACATCGCTGGGCTGCCCCACTTCAGATTTCCCCCGGGAGCCAGTAGTAATAAGAACCACAGAACCCAAAGTGTTACCTGTCCCCAGAATCAAGACTCCTTACCTTCCTTCTTTAAGCGGGCCTCTGTTTTCATCAACCAGTCTCGTGCATCCCTGACTGACAGGATCAGAATGTTGACCAGCCGAGTCATCGCCTCCTCCGCTACAGAAACCATAGAACAGGGCGCTGAGTAAAGATGCCATTGCAGGGACTAGAATACCAATTACTAGACCCAAAGCCTCCACGTCCCAAGAGCTGGTCTCTATGTTTTCCCTGAAAAGAGCCCTCCTTATGGGGTAAGGGACCCAAAGCTGCCTTCTGCAGCTACAAGTATAAGCTATACAACTAAAGGCTAGCCTGACGTCATTACTGTGTGTCTATAGAGACTGCCACAATTGCAAACCTTTCTAAGACACTTGTATTCAAAATGTCATTAAACCTTAAACTGAAAAGAGTATCTGAATTATGGAATGTTTTAAAATATGCAGTTTCACTAAGTTTATACATAACTTCTACTCAGTGTTGAAAGGAAGTAGCTAGTAAGAAAGTGAGGGAACTGTAATCCCAGCACCTTGGGAGGCCAAGGCAGGGAGATTACCTGGGGTCAGGAGTTTGAGACCAGCCTGGCCAACATGGTGAAACCCTGTCTTTCCTAAAAATACAAAAATTAGCTGTGCATGGTGATGGGCACCTGTAATCCTAGCTACTTGGGAGGCTGAGGCAGAAGAATCGTTTGAATGCAGGAAGCAGAGGTTGCAGTGAGCTGAGATCATGCCACTGCACTCCGGCCTGGGCAACGCAGTGAGACTCTGTCTCCTTTAAAAAAAAAAAAAAAAGCCAGGGGAAATCTGATTCTAAAATGACATAAGAATTCTATTAAAGGCTCACACTGGGTAGGACTTAAGGACCCTCCTAAAAGGAAGAGACCAGCTAGACCAGCTACACACTTCCAGATCTTAATCAGGGGATGAATGGGTCAAGAGAACCTTAAAGAGTTTTCTCAACACTTTAAACATTCTCTCTGTATCTTCTCCATAGAAGATTATTCTGGCAAGAGTCATTCTGACTGCCAGGAGAGAAAGCACTTCATTCTACACAAGCTTTTAACCCTCTGTAGGAAGAGGCATGCAAATTTCTGGAGTACCTGGGGAAACCCTCCCAAGTCAAGGATAATGACAAACTTTTAACTGGGGGAGGGGTAATCCAAACAATGAGGTTTGCTGTAACTTGAGAACATATATTCCTCATGTGTATTTCTTCTAAGGCCAAGATTCCACCATCCTCAAGTCAGAAGCCACTACAAGGAACTTAACCCTGAGAAATGTTCTCAGAGCCCAGGTCTCACCCCACCTGGGCCCTGTCTCTGCACACCCTTACCGCCAGCCCAGGCCTTCCTCCTGTAGAGGTCCTCCACCATATCCGAAACCCTCTTGATGTGCTCCTGAACCTTTTGCAGCATGTGACTGTGCTCCTTGGAGCCCACGTGACTGTGGATCCATACACTTTGCTCAATGTCCTGCACCACCAGCTTTCCTTCATCAATGGCCGGGTCCACCTTCTCGTGGAAAAATTCTGAGTATTTCTGGTAGGCCACTTGCTGCCTCTGGTGGTGTTCTAGATGGATGTGCTGCTCGTAAGACTCACTATTCCTCTCCTGACACTCCTCCCTTTCCAACTCAGCCCTGGAAAGGACAGCCACCTCAGAAGCTGCCCCCTCAAATGCTTTGCTGGGGCTGAAATAGTTCTCTGGGTCACGGGTAAACTTCACTCCACATAGGTCACACTGGGTCCTGTCCACATCCGCCTTTTTGAAGTTCCCAGCCCTGGGCTCCCTGGCCTCCTCCCTGACACGCTCCATCTGGGTGCCCACTCTTCTCCTCCAACTGATGCACAGAGACACCACCAGGCATGCCCTTCTCAACTTCCGCTGTATGGAGGCCTTCCGTTGCTTTTGGGAAAGGATGGTGGCCAGCACATGGTCTCGGTCTTCTAATGCCAGTTCATCCATCTCATCCTGGCCAAATTCACACTCGGGTTCAGCAAAGTAGTCCACAGGGTCCAAACAGAGCAGGCGGTTTAGTCTGACCTCCTCATAATAGAGGCCACGGACTACGGACCCTTTGGTGTGTACAGGGTCCCACCGCCAGTCACAGTCCATTAGGTACTCTTCATCCCGCTCAAAGAGCAGGTCCTGCAGCGCCTCAGCCACAGACTTCACATTGACTGCCACCAACACCCGCTTCACCACCTTCAGGAGCCTCTCGGGAACCTGGCCAGGGCAGTCCATGCTCATGAGCTGCAGTCTTGACTCGATCTCCCGGAAGTGGCGGTACAGGAGAGGCTTGCAGTAGGGCTGCAGGACCTCCTCAGCATTTACCAGCATCACCAAGCACAGCACCAGCGTCCGCTCAGCCTCACCCGAGACCACATAGTCTATTTCACTGAAGGCATCAAGCAGGACATTGAAGTTCACATTCTCATAGCCACATAGCACCTTGGCGAGGTAGGAGAGATGAAACCGGAAATCCTGAATGGCTCTTGTCACATCCTTGGGTTTGTATTCCTGAATGATGGAGAATACATCCCCAAGCTCCTTGTCCTTCTTGCTAAACAGAAACTCCCAGTAGTGCAAGAGTGCAATGTAGCTCTTGGGGAGGCACAGAATGACATTCTTCCAGAGGCGGGCCAGCACCACCCCACAGTGGATGAACTGGAACTCCAGGAGGGCCACTGTGTTTCCAATGCTGGGGATGAGTGGTTCTTTGCACCTCTTGATGAGGACATTCATGAAACGGAAAAAGAGCCTCTTGTAGTCTTCTGGGTTCCTGTACACGTAGAATTGATCAATGCAATTCTCCAGCAGCCGGATGAAGCACAAGTGGGTCTTGTCCATATTCTCATCATCCCTGTTGGGTGCCAGCATGCCAAATTTCCCTTCTATTCCTTTTATTCTGCTGCCTCTCCCCCTGCCCCTTTCATCCTTTTCAGACTCTAGAGCTTTGAGTTCCCTGTTGTAGTTGTCCTCCTCCTGGTGGAGCAGCTTTTCAAACTCCTCCGGGTAGTTGGAAGAGAGAAGGGAAGCTTGCATGGCACTCAGCCACAGGTCTGTGGATTCCCGGCGGTTGCGTGCGCTTTCGTTTTCAAACAGAAAGTGGATATACTCTTTTAAAGCAAATCTGTAGAACCGGAAAGATTTGTAATTTGGTTTGAGGATTTCTTTGCATGCCATGGGGTTTTCTGACAAAACTCTCTGATGGAAATGCTTAGGGAATAGGACATCCAGAATGGACTTGCAAAGGCCATACATATCTGTAGACAAAATGTAATCAATTTCTTTAAGCTCTTCTGCTAAGATTTTAGGGAATACTTTTTTGGCTTCCAAAAGCAACCCGTTGATTGCCACCAAGTTCATTTTCAACTGAACTAAACACTTGGCTTCACAACGCCGCAGAGGCCTGTGAAAATGTTCACAGTTTTCATCCTCGCATTTTAAGCCTACAATAAACCTCATGCAGACTCCTCGGTAGGTCTTCCCAAGTAGGCTTCGTGTGATCTGACACAGCCTGCCCAAAAGGTGTTTGTTTAGGGCTAATTTCACTTGATCAGTCATTATCAAAAAATGGTCTTTTGTCTTCTTCTCTCTCAAGTTCAAATCCAGGTCAAAAATTATTCTTAATATGGGCCCAGGGTCATTCTGAGCTATCTGGCAATACTTGGCATCCACCTGGGAAATCCCAAAAAACTCAAAGCAAGATTTCACCATTTCCTTCTCAGCATTGTTGGTCACTCTTTTGAGAGCCCTGACCAGACTGAGGAGGATTTCCAAGCCCCCTGGAGCCAGGCCCAGAATCTTCTCAGGCTCGGCCTCACTCTGGCTGGCTGCTTCGTAGAGTGCTTCCACCACTCCAGCTGAGTGGTTGAGCGTGTCAAACTTGAAGAAGGCATCTCTGAGCTTCTGAAAGTCTCTCAGGATTACCCCTTGCAGAAAGTGGGCCTCAGCAATGCCAGACAATTGGCCAGTTTGATAGCAGAGATCAAGTGCTTCTCTCAGAATGTCCTTGGTGTGTTCTATGTCAGAATCCCTGGCCACATTGAGGCGGGCAGCCCCCAGCAGACATGAGGCCTGGAAGTCCTTGTCAGCAGTGAGCCTGGCAGCTTCCAGGAGGCAGCCATGTTGCTTCATCAGCAGGGCAGCCTCTTCTCTCCTACCTTCCCTGTTCAGCAGGTCTGCAGCCTCTGCTAAGCGTTTCCGAGACTTCAAGAACACCAGCTGGTCTTCTATGTCTAGCTTTGAGAGGACAGCCATCATTTCCTTCATCTTATTTGCACTCAGATACTTTGCTGCAGCTTCCAAGTAAAACTGACTGGCAGAATAGGAGAGCTTGGAAATGGGAAGGGTCTTGTTCTTTAGCATTTCTTCATACCTGCAAAGACAAAGGACGCAAATGTCAACTTGGCATCACCCAATCAATAGAAAATTTCCTCCAAAATACAGCACAGAGCAACTTAAATAAAACTCCCACATGTAGATAAAACTCCCACATGTAAATAAAACCTAAACTTGTCAAGCATTCAAGTATTTTTACAAAGGCCTTATTTTACACTGTTACCAGTATAATAATAATGAATAAATTCCTTATGCTTCAATCAGGAATTGGTGTGCTTAGTTAATGAAACATAGTGGAGGTGTAACTCAAACAAGTGGGAGTGAAATCAGAAAGTCAATCTATAGGGCAAATGTTATGCATAGTCTAAATTATCCTTGAAAAACATCTCTTTGGTTCTCATAAAAGCATCAAAATCATCTGAGTCTACAACTCTGTTCAGTTTGATAAAATGAGAAAGGATAAAATGGGGGCTGCATATGCATCAGCAATTACACCAGTCTTCCTCTTATTACCCAACTTGTGATTCTTCTCTTTTAGCAGGTGTGCCTTAGTTGGGTTCCTGTGAAATTAATGAAGCTCTGAAGGACTCCCCTTTATTCTGCTGAGGGGAGTCAGAATATGTCATTATATACACACTCATAACATACTCCCATCCTCCTCAGCCCCCTTTCTTTGTGACACTGAGTCAAAGCTTATAAAGAGACTGGAAAACACAGAGTCCTGCTCTCAAAGAGCTGCTGACCCAGCACCGAGGCCACCACTTAAGTGGAAAGAGAGCAATGTGGTCAAGCCATGTCAGAAGCAGCAGTATAGCACCACCCAGAGCAGGCTGCCCCCAGAGAGAAGTGGGAGGAAGGGAGGGAGAAAGGGAGAGAATAAAACCACCTACTTTTCCACTGCAATAGCAGCTTCTTCAAAAAGCTCCTCTTGGCAGTACATTTTGAGTGCTAGATCAAATTCCTGAATCTGCTCAAAGCATCTGAAAGCATCTTTGTAGCACTGGCTTCGCTTATAGAAATAGGCAGCATCTCTTATCTAGGATGGAGTAAAATTTTACTTTTATTTAGAGTATTCATAATTAACTTTCTAATCTTAAACCAATACCACAAATAATAAAGAGGATAGTCATATGTCTGCTTTTTGTTAGAATCCAGTTAAAAACCCTATAACATAGATAATATTAGGAAAACCAATTATTGGAAGGGAGAAAAATAAAGTTAAATCCCAACCTCACACCAAACACAAAGGTAAGCCCCAGGTAGATTAAAGATCTAAATGTGGAAACTATTGTGGGAAAATGTGTGAGAATATCTTTGTGACTTTGAGGTCACACTCAAGTGGAAGGAGTCTTCATGTGACTCCCAAAAATAACATAATCAACAAAACCCAAAACACAAATTTCAGGAGAAAAACTGACAGATCAAACTAATCCATCAAAACCACTCAACAAAAGACACATGAAATAAGCTAAATTAAAAAAATAAATAAATAACACCTAGATCAGTACTGTCCAATAGAAGTTTTTGTGAAGATGAAAATGTATTGTTTCTTTGCTATCCAATCTAACCACTAGTCAGATCTGAATATTGAGTCTTTAAATGTGCGTAATGCAACCAAGGAACTGAACTTTTAATTTAATTTAATTTAAATTATTTTAAAGTTAAAGAGTCACACGTGGCTAATGGCTACTGTACTAGACTGGGCCTGTCTAGACAAAAAGAATTCTTGCAACCACAAGAAAAAGACTTTCCTTGAGACACAACAGAAAGCTAGGCAAAGGATATAAACTGGCAGTTTGCAGTGGGGTAAACTTGAAAGACTAACAAACAAATAAAAATGCTCAACTTTACTGACAATCAGAAGAATACAAATGAAAGCCAAGGTGAAATACATCCACCAGGTTTGAAAAATGAGAAAATCACAATCTGCTGACTGTGGTCAAGAATGTGGGGAATGCAGAACCCTCATGCACAAAGTGGAATGGCTATCCCAGAAAGCGAAGGGACTGCACTTAGTGAAGTGAAACATGTGCATACCCTAGGCCAGCAAGCCTGCTTCTGGCAACACATCTTGAAAAAGTATCTCACAGAACCCTAAGAAGACATACTGTGCCAAGGTGCTGTGTGTGGGAGCCAGGAGCCAGTGGCAACCTGGACGTGCATCACTAGGGAAATGAATTCGTCAATGTAGTGGATGTACTCAGGAATACATGACTGTCAGAAGTACGGCCAGATCTAACACTACATAGCAAGTGATGGAAAAGGTAAAACACAGAGCAAGATGTCTTCTAGATAAGTCTAAAGTATATATGTATAGAAGACACCACTATTCATTCTTCAATAATGCATGCATTTGAGCACATACATAAAATATATTAGAATGACTACTAATGAGAAAAGAATGGCAATGGAGACTGGCTGTGAAGAAGAGGATGAATGAAATAAAATTCAATGACTGGACCCCATACCCACCAATGGTGGGCTTGCCATGAACAGAAGTGTCTACTAGACTCTTCTTCCTATCACAGTTCCCATCCAGTTCACCAGCTAATCCTGTCTGCTCGGTTTCCCTAACATTTCCCAGATGTGCCATCATCCCACCACCTCCACTACCACCATGGCAGTCCAGGCCCTATCATTTCAGCCTAAGCTGATGCTAGACTCTAACTGGCCTTTCTGCTTCAGCTCTTGCTGCCCTATAGACCTCTTCACAGAGCATCCAGATAATTAGCTTCATGTCACTCTTCCCAGCAAAGTCTTCCACTGGCTTCCCATCATGCTTGAACAAAGCCCAGTCCTTGCCACAGTCACCAAGGCCCTACTGATCTGGCCTTGCCACTTTCTCTTACTCATTTACCATTGCTTGTGGTCATCTCACCCAAATTGACTGGCAAGATTCAAATCAACCAACTTGGCAGCAGCCTTCTTCTGGATCCTCAGGCCACATCACCTCCCTTTTCCCAGTCCCCAGACACATTCTACCCATGGTAAGAAATGTTTATCCAGGTGCCAAGAGAGTGAAAGCTTTCCTTTCAGGGATTCCTGTGCCTTGCCTGCTTCTTGCCTCTAGAGAGTAGCGTTGTATCCCTGTTCCATTCCCATCTCCCACATCCTAAGAAGTCACATCCCATAATAAACATGGAACAGGGTAGGCAGCATCTGGAGGGCCTTGTCCTCTTCTTCGCACTGACTTGGGGCCAAACTTCAAACTTCCCAGTAGGTGCCACTCCTACCCCTCTCAATGCCCAGGGTGCTCTGAGAATACCAAGAGTCACCATATTTCACATACAGACAAGGAAACCCCCTTTCCTACTGAAGGATAGTAACACCCTATAGGGGAAAACGCAACAGCTCACAGCTCCTTAAGCACAGTTTCTCCAACTATCTGTGGGAAGGGACCAAATCATTTTAAATTTCTAATCCATCACAGTTGATACATTAAAAAATGAATTGATGGGAAAATTATCACCACTTGGATGTCAAAGCAATGCCAAATGGCAATTAAAAAAATTCTAACTGCTTACTTTTATCTTTTTTGTTAATCTTGCTGCAGACAAGTAATAGTTTGTGGCCTGCTGACCACTCTGTGAGTAGCTGTGTTCCAGACAAGCAGCTCTGTCCAACAGAGCTTTCTGCAATGACGGAAGTTAACAATGCGCACTTGCAATGTGGCTAGTAAGATTGAGGATGTGAATTTTTAATATTATTGTATTTTAATTAATTTAAATTGTAAATTAAATAGCCACATGTGACTGCTGAATTAGACAGTGCAGATCTAGAGTGATTACTAGGAACACACTCAAGGAACCTCCATCTAAATGCCAGTCCACTCAGCCAAGGTGACTGAAAACTAGGAACACAGAGACAGAAAAGGAGTATATTCTAAAACCTTTCTGTCCTTTGGCTTGAGCATTTGGTTTCCCTGTGGTTAATATTAGGCCTTGAATATTAACACAGACATTAACACACAGACACACACACGCACATGCATACTGTCTTCAGAGCCTCCTAAAAGTTTGCAGAAGTAGTGAAAGTAGGATTCCCTTAGAGTTGCAGGGCCAGCGTCTCCTTGGAAGACTGTAGCCTCTTCCTGCTAGAGTAGAGGTCGAGCCTACCCCTCAATCTGCTCAAGTGCAGCAGCGGATTAGGAGCCATACCTTTCCCAGCCTCTCGCACAGCTGGGCGGAGAGCTGGAACTCCTTGGCATAGCTCAGACACTTAAGGGATAGCGTTGGCTCTTTGCACTCCAAATAGGTCTTAGCCAATTCCAAATATTCCAACTGCTTTTCCCTAGGGGAAGGAAAACAAAATAATATTTCCACAGAACGTTGACCCAACACCAATATTTAACTGCTGCTCTCATCGGAGCAAACCAGAAGTGATCCCAAGACTCTTACTTGGGGCTGACTTTCTTGGATTTCATGCTCAGGGCAGTGTCATGGGCTAGGGCCAACTTCTCCTTCTCAAATGCACCTCCTTTCTGGTAACACTTGGCTGCAACCTGGAATAGGCAAAAAGTTTTATTCCCAGCAAGGTAATGGAGGTAACAGACAGAACAAGAGTTAAAGTATGCATTATAAATTTGTACTGATAAAACACAAAGTCTTGCTCCAGCCCAATCTGAGACGGAGGAGCAGGAAGGTGCAGATATTCTAAAGAAAGTAGTCTTGGAGGATAAAACCCAACAGTATTCATACTGAACGGTATCTTTTAGAAGCACTCATCGAAAAGGTACAGAATACTTATTTTTTCAAGCTACCATAGTAACACCCTTATTTAATCTTCCAGCAGTTACAGCAATAAGTATCAACCTTCTCATTGTATACAGTTGCTACTTCAGGTCAGAGTCATGGAGCAACTGGCCCAAAGTTACCCAGTGGCTCTTCTGGGCTTTGACCCAGTTGGTGAGTACAACAGCTACTTTGCAGTGTTGGCAGAACAGCTGGAGTACACATACTGGAGGCAGAAATGGGGATAGAGATGGTATCACAACGTGTCCAGATCCCTGGGGCATGCAGATCTGTTACCAAATCCTCTGACTATAAGATAGGCAAACAAATGTCACAGAGGAGTCAGGCTTCACCCTGATCATTGCCAGCAGAAAGCTGCTTTTCTAAAACAGGGGTGCTGATGCTATGTCTTAAAGCACACAATACATGGGCAGGAAGTTCACGTTCTGCCCAGCACATACACATTAGGTCTCAGTGTGGGCAAGGGAGGGACTAAGTGGTACATGCTGATAAGGTGGACAGGATGACCACTCTCCCCTTCATGCTCTCTGTGTGGATCTCCTTTCATTCCTGTGACCTGTGCCATTTCCTTCCCATTGCAGGGCCTTTGCACACACTGTTCCTTCTAACTGAAATGCTCTTCTGTCCTTTCCCTGTCTTGTTAACTTCATCCATTCTACAGGTTTCAGTTCAAGGCTCTGTTCTTCAAAGAAGGCTTCTCAGGCCTCCATTTCCAGGAAGTTGGTTCTGGGAGCAGCTGGTCTCTCATCTGTGACACCTGCAACAGCTGGAACTGTGCATTGGTCTATGTGCCTGTTTTGCTCACCACCAGATTACTGGGATCTAAACATAATTCTTGGCCCATAGCTGCTGAAGACTAGGAACATAGAGAAAGAAAAGGGGTATTCTAAAAACCCTTTTTGTTGAATGAATGAATCTTCTGTGGTAGTTCTGAAACATTTATTGACATGCAGCCAAAAACTCAATAAACCACCTGAGTCTTGAAGTCCTTTAGCAGGATCAAAATAAAGTCAGGGGAAGAGAAGGCTTTTTATAACATTCTCATCTGTGCTGGCTCCCCAAAAAGATTTTAGATTCAAATATTCAAAAGGCATTTTTAAAGCGATAAATAATTGGATATCCATGGGCAACACATATGGGTAACACCAACAGTGTTCTGAAGGGAATAAAGGGTAAGATGTTACATAGTTTTCCAATTTCAGACCCATACCTGCTGCCCATATTATCCCTCCCTTCCCTCCTTAACACCCACCCTCTACCCCACCAAAAAAAAAAAAAAAAAAAAATTCTTGGTTTCATAACAACACCCAAATGTTCAATATTTCTTTCCAATTCTAACAAGGATGGGCAGTGAATAAAATTGTGAGGCTTGGTCAATTTCTGCAGCTAAATACTACATACTTAGGAAAATACTTTCCAGACATACCCAAACCTACAATAGCGTAAATTGTTTTTTTCACCCCATATAATACATTGCCAGGGTGGCCACAGTCCTTTACTCCTCTCTATATCTGTCCATACCCCCTTACAGTGTAGCTTTCCAGCTTCTCCCATCAAGAGTGCTGCCTATTTACCCTCCCATCTAATCTAGGCTGAGACTTGCTTTGGCAACAGAATTCAGCAGAAGCGGCACTGGGCCAATTCCAAGGCCAGGCCTCAAGGGGCCTTGTGTGCTTCTATTCACTTTCTTTGAACGCTGCTCAGCCATCATGTGAACAAACTCAGACTAGCCTGCTGGAGGAGGGAAGAAATATGATCCAGGAACCCCAGTCACCCCTGTCCCCCAAGCCAAGAGCCAGCCAACCCCCAAAAGCAGACCTGCCCAGCTGACTGCAGACACATGAGGTGCTCAGCTCAGACCAGAACCACTCAGCTGAACTCAGCACTGCCAATCCATAGAACTGTGAGCCACATAAATGACTTGTGTTAACCCACTATGTTTCAGGATTGTTATGCAGCAAGAAGTAACTGATAAATCCCAGATGTAAGTTACATGCTACAGACTTAAAGCAATTTCCCTGAAACAATAGACAAAACTCTTCGAAGAACTGGAGCTGAAAAAACATTAAATTCCTTCTCCAGGCATGTCAGATCACAGATACCTCACACTGTGGCTTTCGTTAAGTCCTGAACTTATGATTTCATTGTCCTCATCAATTCCCAGTACCTTTACTCAGGCCCAACTCCATGAAATTCCAATTAGAAGCAGGACAAGCCCTCCATAGAAAACACTGTTTCAAAACATTTGTTCCAAAGTGGCAAGAGAAACTGCAGATAGTTTTCCTGTAACATTTGAGGAGCTGAAGCCTCCTAACATGAACACTGAGGTGTAGAAAGAAAGGTGGTGATCTTTCCAAAACCCAGATCCAGTTGTTGTTTCAGAAAACATCATCTGGAGCTGCACGCATGGGGCACTCCAGGGCCTGGGGTAGAGAAATCTTAGGGAAATGTGCATTTGGTCTGGCCATGCCTGTGGTGTCAGACACTGCTGGTTAGTTACCCACAGCAGTTACCCTCCTCTCTTTCTTGCCTTTTGGCGGAACTTATCTCCCACAAAAGGTTAAAATTGCCAGATGGGATTGCTCTCCCAGACTCTCTTGCAGCTAGAAAGGTGTATGTGACCTAGTACTGACCAATGAGATATAGGAGGAAGACCACCGAGGACTTCATGATTAAAAAAAAAAGAGAGAGATCAACAAGAAAAAAGTGCCTGCACTTCATTCCTGCTTGGAATGCTGCAGAGGGAATGGAGCACTTGGAACTGCCACAGCAGCCATTAGGCAACCAATGAAAGGGAACATCTCAGACAACCTGCAGATGACACAAGGAAGAGATGGAATGAGACTGGGCTCATGTTGACTTTGTTGAACTGCAGAACCAATCCTAAGACCTGACTTCTTGTCATTAGATCAAAGCAAAAAAAAAAAAAAAAAAAAAAAAAAAGCACTCTTTTTTTTTTAGTAGAGCATTGAAAACTTGCAGGTGAAGTCATTACCACTATCTCAAGGGAGACACATCCCAGCCATGGTGCCCCACCCAAGACCCTGTAATGTGCAGGAATGCTGACTTTGGGAAAAGTAACACGGCTGTTTAACCTAGTTTCAAAATTTCAAGAGGTCTGCTGCAGA
Organism: Macaca fascicularis; assembly: GCF_037993035.2. NCBI lineage: Eukaryota > Metazoa > Chordata > Mammalia > Primates > Cercopithecidae > Macaca > Macaca fascicularis. The sequence continues at coordinate 98,874,369 of NC_088376.1, forward strand.
GATAACACTTCCTGGAAGAAGACTGCTCAGGACCACTAAGATGGCTTGTAGCTGGAAGTTGGTCAGTGCAGTGTAATAATAAAGCTTAACCTATATTCACCAGACTCAGATTGGCAATGAAATCTGTTTGGTCAATTTGAAAAACATCAAATGAGAGATCAATCTTTCACTGCTTTAAAATGCAGTATGATGACAGCAAAGCTTTTAGGCATAGAGTACAGGAGGGAAAGAAAATATATAGAAGGATTCCTTGGTGGGGCAAAGGCCACAGCCCTCCATGATCCATCAGCACATGCTGGCACTTGGCCAAAATGAAGAGTTGTCATGCCTGCGCTGACCAGAAAAGGAGCAGGACAGGAAGCTCTCCTCATCTTGAGGTGACCTGATGTTTCAGAACACATGGCACAAGCACCATTACCCTCATCCTTTCCTAGTGACAAACACTACATTGGGAAACCTGCCCGTGAGGTCTGACGAGGGCACCAATGACAAGGATCCCTCATCCCCTGGCTCCTTGTCCAACCCCTTACCTTCCAGCACTGGTGCTTGGCGTAGTAATCTCCCTGTGCAATCCACTCCGCAGGAGTTGAGGTCTTAACAAACATGCTATCATCAAAGTCTGAAATGAGAAAGAAAAGTGTGTTTGCTTCTCTGGGCTTTCTTACACTTAAAACTGTTGTTACGGGCTGAATTGTGTCTCCCCCGCCAGTCACCAAATTCACTTGTTAAAGTCCTAACTCCCAGTACCTCAGAATGTGGCTGCATTTGGAGAGAGATAGGGCCTTTAAAGAGGTGACTAGGTTGAAATGAAGCCATTAGGATGGCCCCTCATCCAATCTCACTGGTGTCCTTAGAGGAAATTAGAATCCGAGGCAACCCCAGGGGCAAGAGCGTGAGGACACAGAGTGGCTGGCTGCAAACCAAGGAGAGAGGCCTCAGAAGAAACCAACCCTGCCAACACCTTGATCTTGAACTTGTAGCCTTCAGAACTGTGAGAAAATACATCTCTGTTGTTTAGGCCATCTAGTCTGTAGTATTCTGTTATGGCAGTCAGAGCAGACTAACCTGTTGTCTTTCTAGTATTCATGTAAGATATATTTTAACTTACCAAACCACATTTCTGAGGGTATTGAAAGGAGGAGGTAGAGGGGAGAAAGGATGTGGTTTGGTTTTTAAATTTTGGTCTACTTTCCTTTTCTATGGCTACAAATCAGAAGACAGAAATTAAAAATTCCTCCTTGAAAACCCAAAGTCAAGTGGCTTTTAGCAAGCTCCCAGGCCAGGGCTTCAGCAAGAAAAAAAGGTGACAAAATTTTACACTATTTCCAAATGTGCAAACTTTGCCCTCATCACAATAAGCAATCTGACACATTCCTATTAGTGGACAGGGACCACTGTGACCACCTGCTGTCCATCCCTTCTGTTATCCTCACTAGCCTGCTGGTGACTATTTCAGCACCGCACCGCACCGCACCCCACCCCCACCCTGCCACCTGCTATCCCCCAGAGTATCACTGACAATGGGTGACAATCCCTGCAGGTTCTGAGCCACAGCTTCATGAAGCACACAAAATACAGTGAATTCCAGGGCAATATGGCAGACAAATCAGAGCTAAAGGAATCAGAGACACCTAGGCCAATGGATGTCAACCGAGGGAGTGAGGTAGACAGGCCAGATTTGTTTGGAAGGTGCAAAAACACATGTTAAGCATCACAGCCTGATCCCTCCCTGCTCACCCTCCGCTGGAGCTGTTAGCAGTACAGTGATGACTTCTCAGCATCTTATTCTGACTCCCTATGTGTTGCTATGAGTGCCCCTGTGACATTCAATTCCCACGGCAAAACCCCACCCCATATTATCTCAGAATGAGGCCAGTGACCTCTGCAGATGCCATGTAAAAGAAACACAAATCGCATAATCACTATACTCAATCCAAACACAATGGGAACAGATGCTTTAGAGAATTTACTATGTACAACTTAAAATTTGTAATTAAGACTGCACTTTTTCTTGCATTCTTAATGCTACCAAAAACATAAAATAAATTGCAGTGTTTTCATTTTGAATTTTTTAAATGTAAAAAGTCAACATCTTATGATTTTTTTTTTTTTCAAATGGAGTCTTGCTCTATCGCCCAGGCTGGAGTGCAGTGGCACATTCTTGGGTTACTGCAACCTCTGCCTCCCAGGTTCAAGCAATTCTCCTGCCTCATTCTCCTGAGTAGCTGGGACTACAGGTACGCACTACCACACTGGGCTAATTTTTGTATTTTTAGTAGAGATGGGGTTTCACCACGTTGATCAAGCTGGTCTCGAACTCCTGACCTCAGGTGATCCGCCCACCTCGGCCCCTCAAAGTGCTGGGATTACAGGCGTGAGCCACCGCGCCCGGCCATATGATCTCTTATAGTGGATGCCAGAACATACTTGGGGAATAAAGGGGAATGAGCTGCAGGAAAGATCGAGAAGGCCCACACTAGGCCAATCCACTCATTTTCCTTTGGGAGAGAAAATGGGCCTGAACAAGGTCCTGTCATTACACAGGTGAAGAGTTTTTGTGAGAACCTATGTTTTGTTTTTTTAACTCCTAGCCTTTGGCTTTTCCATCACAATAGTCAAGTCTTAGGATAAGAAATCTAATCCTAATCCCCAACCGAGCCATCAGTAATAACCAGAAATAGCCTCCAAACTGACTGAGGAACGCTCAGGACAAACCTCTCTCCAGCAGCCAAACCCTGCTCCTTGCCCTACCCTTATAGAAATGAACAATGGCTTTGAGGAGATGACTTGACAACTAATCCTCAAGAAAGACAACAAATTTCTCCTTCATGAAGGGCTGATTATTTCTCTTCTCAGTTATCCTATCAGGAGAACTTCACTTCGTTAGGTAGTCTTTGCAAATTATGGAAAAAAAAAATACACAATTAAAAAAAAAAACCCTGCAAATAGCACAGAGATAAGAAGGTGAAAAGTAAAAGGTGTCCATGTCTACTCGACAATCCCATACCCACCAATCCTAGCACCAGAGGTAATCACTATAAACGGTTTTGCATCAGAAATAATAAGTGTATACATGAATTTATATGCATGCTATCTCTCCAAATTCTTGCTATTTCCATAATCAGGAACGGAATACAGATAAGTTTTCTGATTAATTCCTTACTGTCTGAACTATCAGTTCTTACTATCGGAAATAAGAGTTCTTACTGTCTAAACTCTTAGTTTCCTTGTTTTGTGAAACTCGGAAACCAAACAGATTCAGACAACCTGTTAACTCAGTAGCTGAACTCTCACAAACCCAGTTCTTGTTAAACAAACTCAGGAACTGAATTGGATTTGATGGTTAAAGACACTTCAATAGGTATTTGTATATATACACATACATACGTATGCATGCATAAACATTCTATTCTGATATATACTGATAAGCATAAATGGTTTTTATATTTGCATAATATAAAGTTACTTATAAATTATATCATTCTACCCATACTGTTTAAAATTTTTCTTTCACCAAATACATCTTGAACATCTTTCCTTATCAGTAAATGATAATCCACCTCCTTTTTCATTTTAATGGTTGCATAGTAGTCCCCTGAAAGAAATGCATTTAGCCTTTCCCTCATTGGAGGACATTAAGATTGTTTTTAGTTTCTTGTAATTACAAACAGGGCTGTGATGAGCATACTTATGCAGGTATCTTTGAGATTTTGAACACAAATATCTCAGATATATCCCTGGAAGTAGAACTGTTGGGTCAAAGGCATGTACCTACGTGACTCCCTGAAGGAGTTAACCTTCCCAATCCCACTACAGCTATACTTTCCCACACAGCTTGGCAAATGAGTCACAACTTTCATTTCTCAGAAGATTGTGGAAAAGAAAGAAAGCACTTTCAAAAAACTACACCTTTTATTCCTGACCAGAAGAATGGTTGAAACATGATTCCTCCAACAGTGAGAGTATTTTAACAGGATCTTACCTTTATTTTCATCTGTCTTTACAACTTGGACAAAATCTCTTCTAATGAAATATTTGAATGCGGGAGCCCGTTTCTCTCGATTTTCATCAAAGATCCAGAGGTTGACCCGAGCCCGTGTGATGGCGGTGTACAGCTGCTTCAGCTCTCCGTTGAGGAGCTAAAGATAACATTGAGGACAAAGATGATGAGCCACTTGCCTATAGCTACAATGTGACACACTTCAATGGGCTTACTCTGATTTTGGAAAAACAAAGAAAACTAAATTTTAGAGAAGCATAGCACAGCTGAGAACAGGATACCAGGAACTCACTGTGGCCACAACACAGGTAACTGAGGTTCCAGTGAGGCTACGAGAAACTCCACCCCTTTCCCACCTAAGCAGGAAGTGAGCATGCCATCTGTATAGGATGACTTTTGAATCAGCCATAATTTTTTTTTGTTTTTTTCCTGTTTTTGCTATAAGTATTTTGAGTTAATTCTGAAATAATTATAGATTCACTGAAAGTTACAATGGAAGATTCACTGGAAGGGTACAGACAGACCCCATGTCCTCAGTTTATCCCAAAGGTTACATCTTACACGATTGCTGTGATTTATTTTTAAAAATTAGACCATCATACACTTCTATTATAACTATCACTAGTACTGAATTACTCCACCTACCTTATGACTGCATCAAAATTTCTGAACAAAGCTGAGTTCCAGAGGTGAACTAGAAAGTACAACCCTCCTCCTTCCATTTTCAGACAGTGCCCACCCATCAAGCCCAGCTCTCTACTAAGAAAAAGGGAATTTACCAAAACTGAGATCCCTGCCCCTCCCTTTCTTATACTCCATTCCCTGTTGCTGAGGAAAACCAGCCAAGTACAAGCTCCATTTTTCTTTCTCATCTTCTCTTCCAGGCCTTTTTTTACTACTTCCATGTCAAGTACGCGTGTTGACAAATGGCAGAAATTCACCTTGTACATTTCTGGATTCACCATGAGAGATCGACCCTGAGAAGAGCTTGGTTTGTCCAGGGGTACTTCAATCAATGGCCGGTTTTCCTCTCTGGAGTCAGTTGATGTAGATGTGAATGAGGAAATGATCTTCCATTCCTTATAAGCCTGAACAACAACAAAAAAGTGAAGACCAACAGAATATGCTTTTGAACTATGCATACAGCCTCCCTGAGCTTCAACGAAAATTAAGCCTTATCGGGGGACCAGGCCTTCAACCCCAACTTTGAAGAAGATCCATCCTGTGATCTTAGAATGGATAGGAGGGAGATTAGCTTGCACAAGCAGAGATCAGGGAAGCTGTGAAAATTCCCCACACACTAGACCAAGACAGCTAAGAAGCCAGGCACACATGACCACTTCCAGGAAAGAATGCTAAGGGCTCAGGGAGTTATTCTTATTGAAAGAATTTCTACAATCAGTACGGACAGGGGAATGAATCCTCACCCCTTCTCACAACATGGTTAAGAGATGCACGTAAGGTCAGCAGTTAAGACACATGTGGCAGAATTTTCTAACTAAATTATTTAACTGAGGATAAAGAAAATCCAGTTCTATGATGTGCAAGGTAGACTCTGAGATCAGACAGAAGAAATTTGTATCTCAGTTCTTCCATTTATTAATTATGCAACTTTGAACACATTGTTTATTATCCTGCTCTATAAAATGAGGATAATACTACCCAACTTTGTTGAGAAAATAAAAACAGATAATCAGTGTCAAATGACTAGTACAATGTTTAATAGTTGATATTTTACCCATTTTTTCCTTTACCCAAACCCCAAAACCAAAGTGACTATGAAGACCAGGGGTTGATAAACTTTTTTTTGAAAGTGTCAAATAATAAATATTCTTATCATAGCAAGTCACATGATCTCTCTTGCAACTCCTCAACTCTGTCATTTTGGTGCTAACGCAGCCACAGTCAACAAGTAAATGAATGAATGTGTCATGTTCCAATAAAACTTTATTTGGGAACACTGAATTAAATTTCACATAATTTTTATATGCCATAAAATATTATTCTCCTTTGGATTTTTTTTCTGGCCATTTAAAAATGTGAAAACCATTCTTGGCCCACAGGCCATAAAAAAACTCCAGTAGTCTGGACTTGGCCAGCAGGCTGTAGTTTACAGACACCAGTAAAACTGAAGTGCCCAGATTACATGCAGAATTTAGAACTCAAAATTCTTAAGAAACTTCATATTTCATACTTTCCTGTGTCTTGTGAGAGTAGCTCTCCTAGCCTTTACTTTTCTTTTTATAAAATGGTGCTACTTGCCATCTATGTAACTTTTAAAGCATGCTGAAAAGGTGAAGTGAATAGAGTTTATTACCTGCCTTAAGTTACTCCATCACTTAAACTATGTAAACAAGGTTAAATGCCTTAAACACTGTCTATTAAATAGGAATGGTTATGCTACCAATCAATTATAGTACTAATCGCCATGTTCTGAAATCATGAAATCACTTAAGTAGTTGGAAGGTTTAAAACGATCTTCAGGACATATTTGTGACTGGCCTCTTTGTGAAGCTATGCAGACAACAAAATTGTTTGCCAAGGAAAGTAGGCAGAAGACCCAAGTACTTGACGTTTGAGAGGATCCTCCTGGCAGGTAGTATGAGACAGAGACTGGCTAACATTGAAAGGGCTAGGGAAACACAGTGTATTTTAAAACAGTTGTAAGAGAAGCAAAAGCTGCTCAGATGGCACACAAATGGCCTGTTTCATGAATCAAACATATTTTATTTCCAAGGTGGGCCCTTTTAGGGGTGCGCTTATGTACTTGTAGCAAGGATACAGGCCTACAGCATTTGTGGGAATAGAAGTAGGAAAATTTAAAGTCTTCCAGTTTCTTCTCTTGGTACCATCAATTGTGAAGGAAAAGGCTTAGATTTTACTAGCAAGTCTACCTTTGAGGGGTCTATTCTCTAGGTCAATTAGACAAACCATAAAGGTTGTAGTTTTCAAAGTCCCTCCTGTCCCACTGCCACGAGTATGAAACAAAGGAGGTCCCACTGGGGCAAGGTATAAATGGCAGTCACCCTTCCAAGTCCCCACCAAAGGATAGCTTGAGGGTGACTGGAAGAATGACTTCCTCTCCCCAAAAGAAGACAACATCCTACAAAAAGCTTTGGGGTGCCCGTTCTGTGGTCCCTTTCACATCTCAGGAGATGGCTCTGGTGACCATGTGGTTCAACAGGTAACAATAAACCCTCTAGAGAGAAGAATCACAAACCAGGCCAACAAGCACCATACCCCTCAACCCACTCACATATAAGCCCAGATAACAGCTGCTTCAAAGAGAGAGCTTGCCTGAAATATAAATGAGATGGAAGAAGAGGTCAAGGAGAGAGAAGAGCTCTCCACAGTTCTCCAAGTTCAAATAGCAATCACTGTTCAGCAACCTTCAGTTACCTCGAAAGAAACCCCATGTAAGCAGCCAGACCAGAAGAGGCTGGGGATATATGGAAACTGTCTTTCCTCTCTGTTTGTGAAAGCATTTCCTCTCATCTGCTGACCGATTCCCTTTGGCCTGGAGGTTGTAAATGATAAATTGAGAGTGTGCTTTGGGCCAGGGAATGCATGGTCACATTGACACCAGGAAGAACCCCAACCAAAGTATTTCCTGAAGTCTTACTGTGTACACAGGATAAAGTGGATGTTAACAAAAGATTCCGTTTGGGATTTTTTTAATTTCAGGCAACTCCCTGAGCCATTGGTGGGGGCACAGGGTCAAGATACCCGAGCCTTCACCACTTCCAGGATCAAGGTAAGACACAAAACTGGATTTTTCTTTCACAAATAAAGCCAATCACAATTTACAGATCCGAAGTCCAGAGCTCCTTGAGTTTCTTACTCGCACAAGCATACAACTGGTACTTAATAAAGAACAGAAACAACAAAGTCTTACCCTTCCTCTTTTAGGAGAGCCTCAGTCCAACCATGACCGATGGATGTATCATTAGGAAAAAAAGTTAGTCCTCAGAGGTAAAAATGGTTCCAGGGTTAATGAGTGTGCATCTGATTTTATTAGCAAAATTTAATAGGAAAGGAATGTACATAAGGAATCGCAGTGATATGCTAATTGTGGAAGGTTCTGGAATTCAATTCGCATGCAAGTCTTTAAAAGGAAGGAAAATGGAAAGACATTTAGAACTCAAAAATATCTGAGTTCATCTCTAGGCTCTGCCATCTACATTATGACTATGAGAAATTTACTAATCTCAGTGACCTTCTGCTTTATCTACAGATAAAGGTGGCTCATGTTTATAATCTCAGCACTTTGGGAGGCCAAGGCGGGAAGATCACGTAAGGCCAGGAGTTTGAGACCAGCCTGGGCAACAGAGCAAGACCATATCTCTATAAAAATAAAAATAAATTTTAAAAAATGGAATGAGAGTAATAAAAATACATATAACCTCAGAGGGTTGGTGAGTGAGGCAATGACTCTATAAACTGCACAGCGCCTATAGCAATATTATAATAGTTGTGCTATTAAGGCAAAATAACATTTAAAAAATGATAAAAAAAGGAAAGACTCTCTCTAAAGGGTCAGTTCTGGGGCAAATTTTTAAAGTGTTAAAGCCAACAGTGTTCTTGACTTGGGTATAACATAGCCCCTTTAAGCATGCATCATGTGCAATGGAAGTCTGCAACAAGGACTGGCACACAGCCAGCTAAGTCCCCAAAGAAGACCCCACAGTACAGTCAGCAGCCAGCCTGAGTCTCCACCAAAAGATGGTGGAAAAGAGAAAACGGTGGCTAGAAAACCCAGGACAATGGCCATGAGTTGGTGGCTCTACCCATAATGAACTAAGCTTGGGGAGAAAAACCCACAAGGACTCAGGAGCCAAGTGAAAGCAGTAGACCAATACAGAGGTCACTGGGGGTCAATGTGGGGACTCTTTGGCTGCCATCATCTGCATGGGCTGCAAGCAGTGGTAGTAAAGCCATGCTAGAGGGGTCTCCCATGCAAGGAAGCTGTTCTTGTCCCCCATATTACCTGATCCAGAGGGCAGGAACCAAGCCTCATTTGTCTTCCTGGAAATGTCTCTATCTACGAACTGACCTTACCCAGTTCTGTCATCACAGGGTGGACATTGCTAACCTTGGCTTCATCTGTAAGGCTCTCCTTAGAGCTTGCTCCAACTTGGGCATCCCTGGGAGCCAAGGATAACAGTGGCTAATGAGAACTGTACACTGGCACTTGGGTACTAGAGAGCCAAAGAAAGGCAGGGCACAGGGGGAACCAGCCCATGACACACTGTGAAACAACCCACAGCTAATGTCAAACCCACATCTAAACACACAAAACCTCATACTGAATGAATGATGCTCCAAAACACAAACAGGAGCCTGTGATAAACTCTCTTACCCTCAGCTCCAAATTCTCTTCCCCAGAGTGAAGTTCAGCTCATACATAAATATTCATTGTGTGAAAAGAATTAGGTGTGACATACCTCAGAATCAGTAAAAAAGTTGTAAAGGAGGACATCATCAAATTCTAAGCCTTTTGCTTCATAAATTGTTAGCACAAGTGCTAACCCCAGCTCTTCCGGAATTTTCTCCTTTGCTGTTTCATTGGCCACAAGGATTACCTGAAGAAAAACAAAAGAACATCAAATTCTACAGAGAAAACCTCAGTAAGCCTCAGTCTGTTTCTATGGGAGGAAGGTAATGTTTTTAAAGAGAAATGGCCAGCATAAACATGGTCAGGCAGGCCAGGGGAAAGATTGAAACACTTGTTCACTGAGCCATCTCTGGAACTCACCCACTGTGGGACAGGGACTATTTTTAATGCTACCTTGCAGAATAATTTAGCTTCTCAAACCTTTTTTCAATTGCAAACTATCTTTTATTTCAAAACATAAAATCCCAAGCAGCTCACCTGGTGGGCTCCAAATTCAATGGGCTGAGTTTTCCTTTTATTCCCTCGTAGCAAAATTGCCAAGTCGCTTACGCTACAAGACTCCAGAACAGTTGGCTTGGGACCATCAAAGAGGCCAGAATCCCTTGGAAGGCGATCAAAAGATTCTGGGAAATAGAACTGAAGTAAATCTACCACTCCAGATGCCAGATTGAGGATTCCTGGAACGAAATAGAAAACCCAAGTTGGATAATGAACAACATGGCTGAGTTTTTTGGTTATTTGGGGTGGGGGACATGTTTTTCCTGACAAGCAGATTTGACCCCTAGAGTATGTATAATTGCAAGCCTGTTTTCAGTTCCCATTTGATTACCATTGCAGCCCTGAGCTCTCTGGGTGCAGTGGATGAGAAGGCAGATATATGTTGCTGTGCTCAGAGAGTTTTGTGGGATCTCCTCCCCAATCTATATTCATATTAGAGAAAATTAACTCACAAAGAAGAGTCAAGGCAAAAATGTAATATAAACAATGAGACCTCGGGAGGCTGAGGCAAGAGAATCGCTTGAACCTAGGAAGCAGAGGTTGCAGTGAGCCGGGATCACACCACCGCACACTCCAGCATGGGTGACAGAGCGAGACTCTATCTCAACTAAAAAACAAAAACAAGAACAAAAACAGAAAAGGAAAAAAAAAAACAAACAAACAATGAGAGCTGTTAGAATGCTCTTATAAGGGGCTGGTATTGACTTTGGTAAGAAAACCACCATTACTTTGTCCTCTCCCATTGGTGCTTACAGAGTCAGAAGCAACATTACCATGGTAAAAACAGTGCTGCATGTGAGCTAAGGAAGGCCTCCACCACCCTTTTCCCCCAGGTTTATACTCAGTTGAGAGAGGGTTACACTAAGAAAAAATGTCAGAGCAGGAGAGAGGATTTTCCAAAGAGATTTTTTCCTGGGTCCCATTTCTTCTCTAACATCTGAAGTGACATTAATAGTGACATTGACTGAATGCCTATCATACAGCAGGTACCTTAAAAGAAAGTCATCCCATTTAATCCTCACAACAACAAATCCTCACAACAATGCAGTGAGACAGATGAGACAACTGCACTTTTACAAACAGGAACTCTGAGGTCTCAGAAGTTAATAAATATCTCCAAGTGATAGGACTTCAACATAGACCTTCCTGGGTCTCTCCACTACTCTTAGAGGTCATGTGCCCTTTGCTAACACCAGATAGAATACAATGGTCTAGGCAGAACATCATGAAATGGGCATATGTATCCCCATTGCGGTTACCAAATAGTGAAAGGAAAATGTGACTATCCAATACTACTGTTATTAAAAGTATACAATATAAAGCAATAAGTCTAAGGTTTTGGAAACTGCTGAATCTAAACAAATAAGCTTCTACTGTGGTTCTCTTCCCATTAGGAGTTAGCAGGGGCCGAAGATATATCTACATTAACAGGAGAATCAGAAAAGGGAACGAAAGTTGCAGTGGAATCCATTTAAATGGCCTTCTAAGGAACTAGACAAGCAATTTTTTATGTAACCATACTCAAAGAATAAAAGATGGTTCAACCATAGAAAGAAATGAAGTGCTGATACATACTATATATGCATAAACCTTGAAGACATTAAACCGAGTGAAAGAAACTAGACACAAAAGGCCATGCATTATATGATTCCGCCCATATGAAATGTCCACAATAGGTGGATCCGTAGAAACAGAAAGATGAGTTGTTGCCGTGGAGTGGGAGGAAGGACACAATGAGTAGTAACTGCTATGGTTATGGGTTTTGAGGGGGTTTTTAATTTCTGAAAATGTTCTAGAATTAGATGATGGTGATAGTTGCACAACCTTGTGAATACATTAAAAAACACTAAATTGCACATTTCAAATGGGTGCCTTTTATGCTATGTGAACCTCAATGAATGCACTAGAACTCCACATTATCAACATGCAAAATTCTCAACAACAGGCCAGGCACGGTGGCTCACGCCTGCAATCCCAGAACTTTGAGAGGCCGAGGTGGGTGGATCACCTGAGGTCAGGAGTTCAAGACGAGCGTGACCAACATAGCAATAACTCATCTCTACTAAAAATACAAAATTAGCTGGGCTTGGTGGCAGGCGCCTGTAAACCCAGCTACTCAGGAGGCTAAGGCAGGAAAATCACTTGAACCCAGAAGGTGGAGGTTGCAGTGAGCCGAGGTCACGCTACTGCACTCCAGCCTGAGCAACAGAGCAACACTCTATCTCAAAAAAAAAAAAAAAAGAAAGAAAGAAAAGAAATAAAGAAATCTCAACAATATAACATTAGGCAAAAATACCCAGTTGCAGAAAGGTATGTCCACCATGATCCCATTAAAGTTTTTAAACATGTAAAGCAATACTCCATATTGTTCACAGATATTTGTAGGCCAAAGGAGGTAAATTTGTTAGTATCTATAAACCACAAACGAAATATTCTAGCATTGGTACCCTGTTATTTAAACTTGTGTGCCTTAGTTTCTCCTTTATAAAATGGGACTGATGCTTACCTCGCAGTGGTGTTATGAAGATTAAGCACAGGTACTATAGATAAACTGTTTAGCGCTGTGCCTGGCACAGAAAGGGGGCAAAACTAAGACACAAATTAAAAGCACCAAAGTGTGTGTTAACTCCCACTGCCTACCACCCTCCCTTTTTTTTTTTTTTTCCTTCCCTTTGGGAGAAAACCTGGTTCAGGGATTAATGACTTGTAACTGGTATATTACTTTATAAAGAATGAGCAGGTACTTCCCAAGGGCTTTAATGAAAGTTCTCAAACAGCTTAAATGTTCGCCCTGAAATGTATTCATGTTATGGCAAACTCCCTGAGATACAATTACTTAAAGGTCAGTTGCCACCCAACCACAGCTTAAATTATCAACTTAAGGAGCAGTGGCCAAAATCATACTATCTCTTGTCCATGCGCGTATTTACTAACAAATTCCAAAATACTACCCTTACTTCAACTGTAAAAACTTAACAAGAGCTAGTCTTCAGCTTCAAAGGCAGCCCAAAGTCTGTGCCTAAGCACCCCAGTAGGCAAGCCCAAGGCCTGGACTTACCTGAGTGGGACCTGTAATTCTGGTACAGCTGGTGGATCTTCTTGGGCTTCCGAACAGCACACTGCTTGTCTACGGTGTTTCTGCTGGCGTAGTGGAACAGGGAGCGCAGATCGCTGAAGCGGAAGGCCACGCCCTTCATGATGCTCTGGGCCGTGTCCCCCGTGAGGAACATAGAGTTGGGGTCGTTGATGCATTTCATCAGCAGCGCCAGCTCGGCCTGGGTAAAGTCTTGAATCTCATCACCATAGAGCTCGTGGATGGACCATGGGAGCACCCTGAGCTTCGACAGTCTCCGGGATATGTTATACAGAACATCCTCTTCATCAAAATAACCTTTCTGGGACCTGATTTGCTGATACAGACAGAAGAGGCTGTAGATCTCACTCCGGTCTTCCTTGAAATTTGGGCACCGTTTCCTCCCTAATTTCTTATATGCTTCTTCAGTGAGTCTCCCACATGGACAGCTGAGGGCCTCAAAAGAACCCTTCAGAAAAGATTTTATTTCTTTCCAAATCAGTGCGGGGTTGTAGGCAGTCCTCCCTTTGGTCATTTTGGGCCATATTTCATTTTTGAACACCTCAAATGTCACGTACACCCGGGGGTCACTGTCACCTGTACGCATTTCTACAGCTTTATCCTCCTCACTGTAGTCCCCATCCACCTCAGCCTCCTCCTCATCCTCTTGCCAACTGGGGATGGTTGACTCCTCCTGTGTGGACCATCCTATGATGGTTCTTTTCAAGCTTCCATCTTCGTTTCTCAGAAAAAAAGGTTTGGGCAGAGAAGCATCAAGCAGGAGAAGCAGCTGCTTGGAAGTGACAAACAGAGGAAAGTTCTCGTCCCTCAGGTCCTGGAGTTTGTGAATGTTGGGGTCCAGTGGTTTGTAATGACTGGTGGCCTTGGTGGACTTGGAAAGCTCAATGAAATTCCTTTGTACCTCCTGGCATAGGACGTGGTTCTTGGTCACAAAGATCTGATGTAAATGCTCCAGCTGGTGGGGATGTTCTGGTGCACATACTTCTGCAGCTTGGCCATCCCCTGCTGGCTCCACACTGGCTCCTCCTGCGCAGGCTTCGTACTCCTGCTCATCTATACTTTCTGTTTCCACTTCAATAGAACCTTCCTCTTCCTCCTCCTCTTCCTCCTCCTCTTCCTCCCCACCTGGACCCTCTTTTCCGGGTTCCACTTCCAACCTTCTCTTCAGCCAGACCTGTTTGGCCAGCAACGGGCTTCCTGCCTGCTCAGCTTTTTCCCAGTAAACGTGGAATTTCTTCCACAATCTGTACAAGCAGCAGGTTGTCTTCCCAGTGCCACTTCGCCCAATAAGGATGATGGGCTCCAGTGGCCTGGGGTTGAGGTCGATCACCGCGTACTCAAGCTCACCCACCCGGAAGGGGTACTCCACTGTGGCTGTCGTGTCATTGAGGATGTTAAAGGCCATGTTGGTGCTGAAGCTGTGGAACTTCATGATGTTATATTCTGTCTCCACTGCACTGGCTGGGGGAAAGTACTCAGGATTGACATGCTCCCTGCCCTTCTCGGCCTCCGTGTCCTCCACATAGCAGCGGGGTATACGCTTTTGAATTTTCATGTTAGCTGACACTTGGCCTTTATTGATACCCTTCAGCTTCTTCCGCAGGACACAGGACAAGCCCCGGTTGTAGGCATTGCAGATGGCCTTGATGGAATCAGCCAGTTTGCAGTGATCTAAGACGATGTCCCAAATCCGGATGATTTCCGTGTAGATTCGCCCTGATTTCTCCATTGCACACGTGTTCTGCTCCGTGGCAATGATCTTCTCAGGGTTCTCACTGCATCGAGGGGAGAAGTCAATGGCGAGCTCCCACAGCATCCGGGCTCCTTTGTCCAGCTTAGCTTCGAAGAGCTGGATGCTTCCTTTCAGGTGCTTCAGTCGCTTCTGCAGGCCCTGGGTCCACTCGCCATTTCCCAGCTGCTGAATGGCAAGGATGATTTTCTTCTTGATGACCTTGGTCATTACCTTACTAGACAGCTTCTTCAGCATTTCTGAAGTGCACTCGATCTCCCACGTCATGTTATCAAAGTCCTGGAGGCAGGCCTCAATCTCCTGCGTGCTCCAGTCATCCTGATCGTCATTGCCCTCCTTCCCTCTGTTATCAGCAGGCACAAGCTGCAAGGCCCCAAGGCCCACCTGAGCATGTCCTTCCCCCGCCTCACTACAGTCAGGGACCCCTGCACCCAGGGTCAGCTGGAGCTCATCTTTCTTTCCTTCCTTGCCAGCTCCTGCCTCCAGAGGCTCAGAGCTCTGAAGACAGTCCTCTGGGAAAGAAGGATCCACTTCAATCTGCTGAATCAAAACTGTGATGTCCTGCATAAGGCAGTCTCTCAGAGAGCATGGCCTAAGAGCTCCAGGCTTCTCCCTGGTCACCTGGGTATCTGGGAGAGTCTCCCAGCTGTCAGGGACTGCACTTCCTTCAGGCAGGGTTCTGGCAGTAGCACCACATGGCACTGACTTGAATGAACCCTGGGACTTGAGCTGAGATGTGTGACCAGGGGCAGTGGACCTTGGGAGCTTCCCCAGGTGGGCAGCAGAGTCCTGCCGGCTCCTCCGCCTGTTCTCCATCAGAGCTTTGTTCCAGGCCAAGAGCAAAGAATCGTTCTTCTTAATCCGGTGCCGTGCATCTTTGCCCTCTTTGTTCTTCAGGTTGAAGTTGATGTCAAACTTCACCAGCAGGTCTAACAGCTTCTTCATGCGCTTTAGCATGCCCTTCTGGAAGAGGATGTGCATTAGCGTGTTCCCATTGCTGTCCTGGACATTGGGGTTGAGGTAGTCGAATTCGGTGGGGTTGGACCAAAACAGATCCAACAGATGGTTGAGGAAGCTAAAACCAATGTCAGCTGAAAGGCACAAAATAAAAACCCTGTGAGCACTGAGCCACTCTTCTCAGGGGACAGCAGACCCTGGGGTTTGAGAGTGATGCCAGTCAGGGGCATGTCAGAATGCTGAACTCCCCCAAAAATCTGAACTCCATTAAAGAACTCAGTGGTTCTCAACCAACGGTGATTTGCTCCCCAAGGGACATTGGCAATGTATAGATAGAGACATTTTTTATTATCACAACTGGGGGAGTGTCACTGGCAGCTAGTAGGTGGAGGCCAGGGATGCTGCTAAACATCCTACAATGCACACGAGAGTGCCATACAACAAAGAATTATCCAGCCCAAATGTCCTGAGATAACCATATAAGATTCTAGCAAGATCCTTCATATGCAGACTCCTGAAAATGATATAAATAAATGGAAAGTACTTTTCAACTACCAACAGTCAACTATGGAACTTAAGAATCTTCCATTAACCCACCCTGACCATTCACCATGGTGGTCAGTTCTTCCCAGCATGCTACAAGTGAGGGGCCAGGTGACATGGGCAGGCCTGGTCAAGAAATGGGCCTTTTTCAGATCACTGGTTTACACAAAAGGAAAGACCAGAAAACAGCATCAGTTCTAATATCCAGCTTCCTCCTCAAGGAAAAGGTTGCTTAAAAAACAAGGGCTTACCTTTGATCTCTAGAAAGATGTGGAGTGCCGCATGCAAAGGAGTATCACCTTCCGTGAGGGAAATAGCACGGGGGTCTGCGCCCTTGGTCAAGAGAAGGAAAGCCAACTCGAAGTCCTCGTATTTCAGACACATGACAAGTGGCCTCTCCTGGCTCTCCTGAAGACCATCAGGCAAGGCTGGGAGAGGGCAGAAGGGAAGGGCCATGTGAGCAGGCACAGCCTGGCTCGCCTGACGAGAGATGGACCACTTCAGTTATTCAGTTGCAAGGGAAGAGAGCTCATGTTTACCTAACTTCCCAGATCCTCCTACCAGCACCCATTTTGGGAGGCAAAGGCTTCTGCCAGTAGCCACAAGGTTAAAGCCCAGCTCCTTCAAGCATGCTGTCCAGGTGCCTTGCCCCCGCCTCCTCTCCAGCTCCCCACCACAGGAGCATAGTTCCCATCATTCCCACTGTCCTGGCATGAGGACAGGGCATGAGAACTGAAACCCTGCCTAACATCAGTGTGAGGGTACTTTCTACATCACTTGCTTCTCTCTCTCTCTCTCTCTCTCTCTCTCTCTCTCTATATATATATATATATATATATATAAAATACTTTAAGTTCTGGGATACATATGCAGAACATGCAGGTTTGTTACATAGGTATACATGTGCCATGGTGGTTTGCTGCACCCATCAACCTGTCACCTATATTAGGTATTTCTCCTAATGCTACCCCTCCCCTAGCCCTCCACCCCCAACAAGCCCTTGTGTGTGATGTGCCCCTCCCTGTGTCCATGTGTTTTCATTGTTCAACTCCCACTTTTGAGTGAGAACATGCCACAACCCTTGCTTCTACTGAGCTCCTATTCTCAACTGCCATCTTCCCTCACATCTCTCCACCCCAAATCACCTTCTTTTTAGCTCAGTCCACACAACTCCTCTGCATCGAAGTTCCCCAGCCTCCAGCCTCCACCAGAAGGCAGACCCACCCACGGTAGATCGGCAGTCTCCTCCACACACTTCCAGCAGCTGCACACTCACCTCTGTGGGCTTGGTTCCTAGCACCTGATCCTGAAGTGTGCTCTATAAGTGCTTGCTGAATCAAGGAATAAAACAGGAATTCATGACAGCTGTGGATTCCAGGCAAAGAAAGTAACACTCCACTTAAGGAAGGAGTTTAAAAAAATAAATTGTAGAAGCCGCCTCATCTACCTACTGAAAGCTGTGGACGGAGCCAACACCTAAAGGCTTTGCAAGGTGTGTGGCACTTTGAGGGCTAAGGATCAATGTGCTATTGATAACACACAATGTCTTGTGTGTCACTGTTATATCTTACATATTATGTGTTGTTGATAACACATAATGTCTCTTCTCATGAAAGACATTTCCTCATACAGCACGAAGCAAGCAGAGAACTACATAGCCAAAGCACTCTTCTAAAAGCCTGCACACATTAACTCATTTAATATCCAAAACAACCCTAAGAAAGGAGGCCTATTTATTCCCATTTTACCAATCAGGAGATGAAGGCATAAATGGCATGCCCAAGGCCACACAGTTAGTAGTGGCATTAGTGGAGGTGTGAGGGACAGAGGTAGGAGGAGGTTGGTGTTTCTAAATCAGCTTGGAAATAAAAGCCAATTCAGCAAGATGTCTGCAAACTCCAGACACACACCCAGCCATGCGTGATAGTTCTCATTAAAGCAGCAGATGCTTCCACCCACCAATTACTTGACTGTTTCTTTAAAAACAAGCATCTTGAATCCCAATCCGTTGATCAGAAAAGAATGTCACAGGAGTAGACAAGGATCCACACAGTATATCCACTGCGAGTCAAAGTCTAGCCAGAGGTCAGGAGGAAATGACTGCTGTAGGCTAAACCAGAGCCAAGGACCCTTCACACACCTGATGTTTCCCATACAAAAGAGAAAGGTAGTAACTGGAATTCACAAAAAATGCAGAGTTCCTCAAGGGCAACTCACTTACTGGGCAGTAACCTTCATCACTGTTTCAAAACAAGAATATACAGGGTAGACAATAAGGGTGAACTTCATGGTGCCTCCAAAACCAAGGGAAAGGCAAGCAGTGGCCTGGACTCCATCATGTGGAGAATGTGGACAAGTCTCCAACGTTTAGCATCCAGTCACTCTCACCTCCACTGTCTATCAGGCGACCCAGAAGCTGTTTCTTCCGCTGGTCCCAGGTGCTGAGGTGGGGGATGATGGTACAGATGTCGAGGTCTGAGAAGTTGCAGTCTTTAATGAGGCAATCTCCAAGCGGTGGCTCTCCACTTACTTTGCGGGTCAGCAGCAGAAGCACCTCAGGCCATTTCTGTTTTTCCAATAAGAATTTGAAGACGATGGTGGCACAGTCTTGATTAATATCACAGACCAGGTCAGGAGGAATTTCTTTCAAAAATAAGAGTAAGACACATTCCAAAAACGTTCATATGATTTCTCTTCTTTCCCCAATCACAACCCAACATCTATATATAATTAACATGGATTATATAAACAAGTAATTAATTATTTGCGTCATGTTGCTTAGCTACTCGTGAACATCAGTGTAATGACCTTCAGACTTCATGGGAAGATTAGAAATATCCTATGAAGGGTAGAGACCCTGACCCAAGAGACAGAAGAATGATGACTGTGTCTTTACACAGAATACTTGAATTCAGAGTATTCTGCTGAGATCAGAAGGGCAAAAGCCTGACTTAAATTTTGCATGATATTAAGAGTGTCTCTTCCTAATAAATACTGAAATACAGAGAGATACTACAGAACAATTAAAAATGTGCTCTATAAGTGCTTGAAGCCAGCCTGGCATTTTTATTATAAGAGTCAAAAAAGTAACTTTTTTGCCAAGAGCCATAAGGTAACCATGAGAAGATGGTTTATCTCTTAATTCTTGATTTTTTTCATGATAAACAAATGTTTCCATCTGATCTTTGATGTCTAAAGACAGGATAAAAGTTATTCCACTTCATACTGCTGGTGAATCTTAAGAGTAGAAAACTTGTTGTTTTTGTTGTTGTTGTTGTTGTTTGAGATGGAGTCTCACTCTGTCACTCAGGCTGGAGTACAGTGGTGCGATCTCGGCTCACTGCAAGCTCTGTCTCCTGGGTTCAAGCCATTCTCCTGCCTCAGCCTCCCAAGTAGCTGGGACTACAGGCACCCGCCACAATGCCCAGCCACTTTTTTGTATTTTTAGTAGAGACAGGGTTTCACCGTGTTAGCCTGGATGGTCTCGATCTCCTGACCTTGTGATCCACCTGCCTTGGCCTCCCAAAGTGCTGAGATTACAGGTGTGAGCCAATGAGCCCGGCCAAGAGTAGAAAATATTTTAATCAGATCCTCAGCAAGTAGATGGCCAGATTTAGCAAATAAAAACATAGGATGCCAATTACATTTGAATTTTAGATGAACAACAAATAAATTTTTGTATAAGTATATATATATGCAATATTTGGGGACACATTTATACTAAAAAATTATTCATTGCTTATCCGAAATTTAAATTTAACAGGGGATTCTGTATTTTGTCTAGCAACCCTACCACTAAGAAAGCAGGGAGATATAGCAGAAGGGGAGAAAAATCAAGGATTACCTAAATAAGAGCAACTTGATTTGCATTTGCTAGTTTTTGCTTCCCATCTTTTTCCAAGTTTTCTTAAAATGAATATTCATTTTAATATTTAAAATGTTCATTTTAAAATAAGAAGAAATTAAATATAGGCTAGTCTATCATCTTATTTTAACAGGAATCAAAATAAAAGTGTAAAAGGCAAACTATTTAAATAGGCATTTGCAATTTTTGTCCCCCAGAATCTATTCGCTCATCATCTGGTAACAGCCCTCTCCCACCTTCTGGCACTCTTCGTTGACGTATGGATGGGATAGGGTAGCATGTGATTTGGACCTAAGCCAATCAAGAATCTCCATCCTTCTGATCACATTTAGCTACAGAGGTATACATCACGATCCGAAGTGAAGCCTAGGACATTTGTTCGAACCACTGAGAGAGAGAGACAGATGGGTCCACAAGTCCAGAAATGTGGGACAAGTCAGAGATTAGAGACCTCAATCACATTTCCACAGAGAGTCTGAGATGGAAGCCAACTAGTGGAGAGCTGAGTTGAAAGATGGGAGACAATGGGTCGTAGTGACATTGGTGAGCTCCCTGAAGCCAGCTGTACTTGAAGCCAGCCTGGCATTTTTATTATAAGAGTCAAAAAAGTAACTTTTTTGCCAATTTTTAGCCCATTGGAATCTGTCATTTTCAATAGGAAGAGCTATAAATAGCCTACCCTATGGTCAGTTAAGGATACAAAGAGGAAAAAAAGGAAAAATGAAGACAGAAAAACGTCAAAAAGGTTGGGTGGATTAGAGACCCACTCAACTCTGGAAGACAGTTAAGGGAGAGACTTTCAAGAAAGGTACAGAGAGTAAGGAATAAGAGGAAAGAGGAAAGTAACCAAGCCAAAGTGAGAGAAAGAAGAACCCACACCAACACTTACAATACCCTACAGAGAAACAAAGGAGGCATAGGAACATAGTCCATAAGACACAAAGGACATTGGAGAAGCAGCATTCCCATCACATGGGCTCTTAAGAGATTTTTACCAAATACCATTAAATAAGGTTTTATTTTCACAACCCTAAATATAAATGAAGACAGTCTTCATGGGCCATGGATCAAATGACATTAAGTCCAAAAACCAAAGGCTCCCTAGATGTGGTTTGTACAGAATGTCTACATCTAATTGATCCCATACAATGTGGCCCCATCCTAGAGTGTGTTTAACAGGTATGCTGGTTATCTTTGACTCACTGATACCTAGGAAATAAAGGCTGACAACCTAACCTCATCTCATCCCATCCTAACAGCTAATGAGTACTAGCATTTTATGTGCAGGACATTAGACTAAGTGTTCTATATCCATTATCTCATGAGGTTAGTCCCCTAACCAAGGCAAGGGGATGAAGAAACTGAAGCTTAAAGAGGTTAATTAATTGGCCTAAGGTCACAGATCTGGTATGTGGTGGAAACAAGACTTGAATGCTAAACTCCAAGCCTTAAATACTATCATCTGCTGCATACCCTGAGTATTTGAGGTTTCTCAGGCCATGCCTTCCTGCTCTCTTTGTAAAATGGAGACATCTCAGCCTTATGAAGTGTTCATTTTAAAAATACTAAATTTTACCTACTTAGAATTTCTAGAATCTTCCCAAATTATTTAAATTTTTGTCATCTAAAGTTCTTTTCAGGAAGTTTCCTGATTTCCCCATAATGAAAAAGAACACTCAATTCTACAATAACTTTATACTCCAACATTAGCCAATATGTATAGAAGAGAGAAATATCTATAGTATTTTTTAAATGACTGTATATGCAAATAGTATTTCTAGAAGGACACATAAAAAACTAGTAACAGGTTGTTTCTGGGGATGGGATTTAGGGGTTGAAGTTCAGGGGTATGTAATAGATTTTACACCTATTAAAAAGAACGCTCTGTACTGTGTGAATGTTTTACATGTAGATACATTATCTTTATTTTTTTTAATTAATTTCTGAACAGATATTAGAAAAGAATTTTAATGAACACAAATCATCACTTTTAACATAATTGAATGTTGTGGGAAAAATTACCTTGCAGAGTAGAAAGGAGGCGCAAGAACTTCTGAACTACTTCCTGCTTCAGAAAGTTTTTATGCAATAACCGGTTTCCTGAGTTCATATACTTCACCAGCTGCTCCAAGACCTTCCTGAAAATGTCGTTTTCACTAGTGGGTCCATCACCATTGCTGAATCCTACAAAACAACACCAGGTAATGCTTCTGAATACAGAAATTACAGCTGTTACAGATTGCAAAAATAACCACAATTCTCCAACCTTCCATATATTCACATGCTGTGCAATGTGACTTCGCCACTCCTCCCATCAAGAAGTGGAGCCTCTTTCTCCTCCACCCTCCCCTGATTCTGGACTAGCTTCATGACTTGCTATGACAAATAGTATGCAGTAGATGTGATTTTTGTGCCAGTTCTGAGTCTGGGCCTTCCAGAAGCCTTGTATACTTCTGCTGACTCTCTTGAGGCTCTGCCTTCATCATGTAAACAAGTCAAGCTAGCCTGCTGAGAGACAAGAGACAACATAGAATAGGAAGGAATCGGCCTAGTTGTCTAAACTGAGGCCCTATAGATGTGAAATAAACCAGCCAACATCAGCAAAGACTGCAGACACTTGAATAGTTCAATTAAGGCCGTAAGAACAGCCCAGACTAAATTGCTGACCTGTAGGATCAGGAGCTAAATAAATGCGTGTTGGTTTTTTGGTTTGTTTGTTTGTTTGTTTGTTTGTTTGTTTGTTTGTTTGTTGAGATGGAATCTCACTCTATTGCCCAGGCTGGAGTGCAGTGGCATGATCTCGGCTCACTGCAACCTCTGCCACCGGGGTTCAAGCAATTCTCCTGCCTCAGCCTCCTGAGTAGCTGGGATTACAGGTATCTGCCACCGCGCCCAGCTAACTTTTGTGTTTTTAGTAGACGGGGTTTCACCATCTTGGCCAGGCTGGTCTTGAACTCCTGACCTCATAATCCACTCCCCTCAGCCTCCCAAAGTGCTGGGATTACAGGCGTGAGCCATCACACCCAGCATGCTTGTTGTTTTAAGCCATGAAATTTAGGGTATTTTGTTATGCAGCAATAGATAACTGATACAACAATTCAGGGAGTGATAGCAGAAAGATGGCTTAGCACACGGCAACATCCAACTACATGTCAGCCACCCAAACTTTTATATCTTATTTGCAAGTGGAAAAGGCCAAGTAAGGAGCCATCTCTCTGGCCGAGGAAGGGAAGATAGTATCTTTTTCATTCAACTTATTTGATAAAGTAGTCATGATGAGAAAACACCCACTGGCTGGGTGCGATGGCTCACACCTGTAATCCCAGCACTTTGGGAGGCTGAAATGGGTGGATTGCTTGAGCTCAGGACTTCAAGACCAGCCTGAGCAACATGGCAAAACCCCGTCTCTACAAAACATATATAGGTACACACACATATACATATATATACACATATTCATATATACAAATAAAATACAAAAATTTGCCAGGTATAATGGCACATGCCTGTGGTCCCAGCTACTTGGGAGGCTGAGGCAGGAGGATTGCTTGAGCCCAGGAGGTTGAGGCTAAAATGAGTAATGATTACACTACTGCACTCCAGACTAGGCAACAGAGCAAGACCCTGTCTCAAAAGAGAGAGAGAGAGAGAAAAAGAGAGAGAAAGAAAGAAAGAGAAAGAAAGAGAGAAAAGAAAAGAAAAAAAGAAAGAAAGAAAAAGTCACTGATGAACTGTTGGAAAAAAAGACAAATTTTTTTATTAGGTATCAAAAACTATTCTTAATTAAAATGGAATCTTACTGAACAGGTAAGGGAGCAGGACTGGACATTTATTTTCACACCAAGTGAAAAGAGCCTGGCCCAGAGTGGCACTATCATGGTTGTGAAGAGATGAATAAATGTCCAATGTCATGTTCTACCAGAGTGGGAATACTTTAAAAGAGACAGGCTATTTGAAAATAGGAAAAAAAATTAAAAGCATCCTTCAGTCACGTTCCCCAGCAGTAGACACTAGATTTGCTCGCGATTTTTTAAGGAGGAAGTTTATTAAGAAGGAAGACCAGTAGGGGAGTAGGAGAAGCACAATAAGGGTGAGAGAGGAAGCTAAACCCACGTATGCACTCAAGCAAAGTCCCACAGAGGGTGGCCTCAGCCTGATCCCACAAGAAGGCTCTGGAGTGTGAGTCACACTTCAGAGAGGTCCCTCAGCAAGGCAAAGGAAATGGGCTTTCATATTCTCACATCTATCAGTTGCTAGCTACAGGCTGCCTTTGGACAATATAAATTCCCAGACATTTCTGGTTTAAAAAGAAGCATGAGCAAAACAGCTGCTATAAGCCCAAAGGCAGTCTCTTGAAAACAAGCCTCAGGTGCTGACTTTTCAAACTGCACACACACCAATGTCAGGGGGCACCCAGAAATGGTAAAAGGGATCCAAGGGAAGTCAGACAGAGCTCTCCAACATCTGCCACACCTTCTGACACACATCTGAATTACATTTCAAAAACTCAAGTCAGAACACCAGAAACATACACACATCCACTTCTGGGGCAAGTACTCATTGCCCACTCTAATCAAGAGACGTTCAGGTGCCAGGCAGAAAGAGGATCCACTATAGCATCATCCTCCAGAGAACAGAAAATGATAATCATTTGGCAAAGAAAGACCCACATCACCTTGGCTGGAAGCTCACTGAGATAGAAATCGTGTGTAATAAAGCAATATCTGGCTAGCATCCCTGAACTTTGCCCTCCCATCTTCATCATAAAATACCTATGAAGACACAAAAAACGATGAAAACTCACAGTACAGAAAAAAATATATATATAGGACCTTTAGTAAAAGATAAACTTCCTTCACTATCAAGCTGATGGAAACTTGCTGCTTGTCTGCCTGATAAAATCTTTGCAAAAACATCATTCTTCCCCCAGGAAAATAAGTTTAGTAAAAAACTCACATGAAAATGAACAGAAACATACTAAGCTCAACAAAAGAGACAATTAGATGCAGCTGCATAATAAATACATGATTACATGGTTCAGACTTGTTAAGAATGCAGTTATAGATGAGCAAAAGATTGAAACATCAGGAAAGAAATCAGAGAATGATACAGATGGAAAGTTGCTAAATACTGACAAATGGTGTCCCTTGGTAGGAGGTCTGTGGGTGACTTGTTTACTTCACTGATCTTTTCTGATTTTGTTTCTAAATTTCCATTAAGCTTAAAAAGAGTCAAAAGAAACATCAGGAAACAAAGTTGCTTATGCATTATAATCAAGAGTTTTTTAAAAGATGACTACATAAGTACTAAAAAACAAAAGACTGAATACAAATGTGCTAACATGTAATTACAATAAATTTGCTTTTACATAAAACTATACTTTTACAAATTTTCAACAATGATCACATTTAGCAAATACAGCAGGTCCTCAAATAACATTCTCTTCAATAGTTTCATTATAATATGGATGAGAAAACAAATTGGGTCCTCACCAGGGACACTGTGTGGAGTTTGCATGTTCTTCCCATCTTTGCATGGATTTTCTCTAAGTACTCAGGTTTCCTCCCACACCCCAAAGATGTGCATGATAGGTAAACTGGCACGTCTCAATTGTCCCAGTCTGAGTGAGTGTGGATGTGAGTGAGTGAGCCCTGCAATTGAATGGAATCCTGTGGAGGACTGGCTCCCACTTGGCTCCCTGAGCTGCCAGAATAAACTGGCCACCTTCAACACTGAACTGGAATAACTGGGTAAATAAATATCTCACTTGTTTTTACTAACGTTTCTTAAATGTATGTATAGCTCACATTTATTTCCATGTTTAATATTAGATCTTTATTTAGAAGTTTGGTGATGTTTTTGTGACCAAAACTATGCCCTAAGAACTTAATTCTTGTTTGTTATCAATTAACCTATGGTAAAACTGGTTTCGTTATACATCATTTTGCTTAGTCAGTTTCCAAGAACCTGTTAATAATGTTAAGTGATGACTTACTGTGTATATATGCAGATTTGAAATTACAAATTAAAAAGCTCTTCTGAAGTTGCAACCATAGTCAGAAGTAATAGAAAATAGAAATAAATTATTTCAAAGGAGGTTTCATTTTTGTCCAAAATCTTTTTATAAGGTTTAAAAAGCAAAACTGTTAGGTTTTATTACACATATTTCTATCCATTTAAATTTACATTCTCATCGCATTTTATAAAATAAAATATAAATATGTAACTAAAAATGTGTGGAGTAAGACTAAATGACCATATCACAAATACATTAATTTTTTTCTGGCAGGTACAATTACAGAGAATTAATAGTTTCTTTTCTACATTTCATAAATTTTCTAAATATATAAAAAGATTGGTTTTATAAAAAGGAAGAAGTATGACAGACATCCTTTAAGTCTGCATTAACTGAAAACAGGCACTGTTCTGGTGCTGAGCACAGCAGAAAGCAGCTGGCTCCCCCCTGGAGGACCAGAGAGACGAGGTTTCAGAGGCCTGATGTAAGCTGACTCGAAAAGGCCAAGAACTAGTAAGTCAGAGAGAAGATCACAAACAACTGTGAGGAAAACAAAGGCTCCAATCTTGTGGTTCTTGGTCCTAAGGAAAGAGCCGAGCAGCAACAGCAGGTAGAGAAAATGGACATGCTGCCATCTGGTGGTGGCTGTGAAAACTGGATAAAGACAGTTCTGTAATCTTGACTATTTAGGACTAAAGCCTTGCTCCTCAAAGTGGTCCCTGGCATGCCCTGGCAGCTAGTGAGAAATACAGAATCTCAGGTTCTGCCCTGAATCTGCTGAATAAAAATGTGCATTTTAGCAGGCTCCCAAATGATTCGTGTACATGTTAAGATGGAGAAACACTGGTTTAGAGAACAGCAGAAATATTTAGCAAGACCCTTTATTTCTCACCTAGATGCCAAAGCAGCCCCATCCGAAGAGATGAGGACCACTGTTATCAGCAAAATGGGTACAGCAAATTTGAGGAGAAGTCAAGGGAGAAAGTGTCTTTCATCATGGTCTGTAAAGTGGAATGTTCATTCATCTGAGTGTAAAACAACTCATATCCTAATGTTATTTTGTACTCAGGACCATAGATGCGAAAAACAAATGTTAGGCACAGGTACAGCTCCCTAGCAGCAGCTCTTCCAAAAGATAATGCTTCCATCTGTCCCTTTAATGGATTAGGATGGGGAAGGATTAAGGTCCATAAAAACAAAGTGGATCCTCCTTCATTCCCATGGCCCTGCACCTCCTCCTTTGATTCTCCCATAGTCTCCTCAGCTACTGTTCTGGATAGAAACATCTTCTGGGAGCTAAAGTCTAAAGCTACATTATCCCATACATGGCCACTAACTTACATAAAATTACAGTTAATTAAATAAAATTAAATGTCTGGTTCTTCAGATGCA
This sequence comes from Macaca fascicularis, assembly GCF_037993035.2. NCBI lineage: Eukaryota > Metazoa > Chordata > Mammalia > Primates > Cercopithecidae > Macaca > Macaca fascicularis. Next base: position 98,901,879 of record NC_088376.1, read on the forward strand.
TGAGCCACACACATTTCAACTGCTCAACAGTCACATGTGATGAGTGGCTATCATATCAGACAAAATAGGTGTAGGACATGTCCATCATCTAAGAAAATTATACTTCATGGACATGGTCTAGAAAGATCCCCCAGCCCCCGCTTAGTGGGGCTTTAAACTTTGTGCCATTGGTAAAATCTTAGAAACAAAATGTATGCATGTAACTCTGTACAACTCTCTGGATGTATAAAGGAACAGTGATATTCAGTATATAATTTCATTTGAAGATCATCACCTATGGAGTTCACATAGGCTTTAGGCTTCTCCATGAGTTCTACTGCTGGGCCAGGAGCCACGGCTCACGCCTGTAATCGCAGCACTATAGGAGGCTGAAGTGAGTGGATCACCTGAGGTCAGGAGTTGGAGACCAGCCTAACCAACACAGTGAAATCCCATCTCTGCAAAAAATACAAAATTAGCCAGGTATGGTGGTGCATGCCTGTAATCCCAGCTACATGGGAGGCTGAGGCAGGAGAATCACTTGGACCCAGGAGACGGAGGTTGCAGTGAGCAGAGATTCTGCCATTGCACTCCAGCCTAGGCAACAAGAACAAAATTCTGTCTCAAAAAAAAAAGAGTTCCACTGCCTAGAATACTTTGGGAAATATACGACTCCCCCTTGCCAGCCCTTCCTGATTAACTTATCCTCTTTATAGATTTTATTTTACTACCTTTCACTCACGTTTCTCTATAGTCTTTCAATATTCCTCTAGCACAGCAAGAAAATCTTTGTGACCAATGGTCTGGAAAACTTTACAGAAATCAAACATCCAACAAGTTTACCATTGAGTATGGAAGGCTTTAGGCTTGACTGCATCCACTACAATCACAGGCTACCTGGTGAGCCAAATGGCAAGCCTGGAACAATGCACAGTCCTCTCATGCATGCTTTTCTGCCAAGCAAGTACAGGTGAATTCTAATGAGTGAAAAGGGGACACACTGAGATTCTACTAAGTCTTTTCTCTTGGTTCCAAACCCGGGTCACATTTAACTGGTGAAGGAGAGAGAAGAGAAGCGAGAGCAAGAACCTTGCCTCAGAAGACAAAGCATTTTTAGGATAAACAGATATTCAAGGATTGTATTAAACAAGGAAACTAAAAAAAAAAAAACCTAAAACCTTAAAAACTAAACCAACACGAATGACTTAGGTCAAAGACTTTAACACTAAATAGAACATACACAGTATTCTAAGAACTGAGATTAAAATTAATAGAAGATAAAATTTGCAGGCCAGCACAGTGACTCACATCTGTAATCCCAGCACTTTGGGAGCCCGAGGCGGGCAATCACCTGAGATCAAGAGATCAAGACCAGCCTGGCGAACATGCTGAAACCCCGTCTCTACTAATAATACAAAAATTAGCTGGGTGTGATGGTATACACCTGTAATTCCAGCTACTCAGGAGGCTGAGGCAGGAGAAACGCTTGAACCCAGAAGGCAGAGGTTGCAGTGAGCCGAGATCGCACCACTGCACTCCAGCCTGGGCAACAAGAGCGAAACTCTGTCTCTTAAAATATATATATATACAGATAAATATATACATATATATGTTGCAAACAAGTCAGCCATTTTCTACCACTAAGTAGTAGTTCTTCTTTTGCTGTTATTTTAAAATCCGAAAATTTACTGACCTGTTTGGCTACTTGCAGTTTCTCAAATCATGGAAACCATTCTGAAACTGAGATGATATGCATAAGCTCTCAAAAAGCATTCCACAGTAATCTATTCATTATACTACCTCACAGAAGAAATTAGTATTCCTAAAAACAGGAGGTCATTTAAAAACTAAACACGGTATGTCAAAGCTTTGCAAGAACACCCATGAAGAGGGGGAAAAAAAAAGAGGGCTCTACCCCTCTCTCCTGTTCTCACAGTCTCATAGAAATGACACCTTTAAAATAAATAATTAAAAATTAAAACATAAATGGGGAAATGGAGTTGAGGGAGAAGTGTTTTAAAAAGCAGCTTTAATCTCCCTCACATAAAACTTTTCTCACTCCGGCAATTGCAATCATCTACAGCCTGACAGACTATCTCCGACCCCAACATATGGCCTCTTCAGGTTGCCTGCAATTTGCTGCCCACTTGCACATTCAAGGGAGGGAGTGTTTCTAGGGAAGCACATTTAAATAACTGCAGGAAATGCATGCTAACCAACTATTAAGTATTAATCAATCTAGTCCTTCAATCATAAATACAAACCATCCAAAGATCAGAAGATAATTAGGGAAAAGGAATAGCACAAAAGAGAAGCAAGAAAATGAGTCAGGTCAGGTACGGTGGCTCACGCCTTTAAGTAATCCCAGCACTTTGGGAGGCCGAGGCAGGTGGATTACTTGAGGTCAGGAGTTCAAGATCAGTCTGGTCAACATGGCAAAACCCAGTCTCTACTAAAAATACAAAAAGTAGCCGGGTGTGGTGGTGCGCACCTGTAATCCCAGTGACTCAGGAGGCTGAGGCAGGAGAATCGCTTGAACCTGGGAGATGGGAGGTTGCAGTGAGCTGAGATCGGATCACTGCACCCCAGTCTGGGCAACAGAGCAAGACTCCATCTCAAAAAAAAAGAAAATGAGTCAACTAACCCCAAAAGTAACATTAATAATTCAGGGAAGAAAGGAGAAAGTTTTTTTAAAAAGTTATTTGCTTTTTTAAATGCAATTCAAGAAGATGTGGCAAATATAAAACATGAATAAGCTTCTATAGATAAGAAACAATCAGAACACAAAGAGTTCTCAAAATTAAAACTATAATTTTCCAAATTAAAAAATGCAGTGATGGACAAGATGAATTATAAAAGTAGAAGCTTTAGACGAATTTAAAGATCTGGGAAGAGAAAAGGAGATAGAGAGTGGTAGGGAAAGGTACAGAGACATATATTATAAATTCAAGAAGCTCATCCATTTAATAGCAGTGGCAAAGAGAAAAAGAGACTTGGATGGGAACAAAATAATAGAAGATAATTCCTCTGGGCTAAGAAAACAGAACGCAAGGGGCCAACAGGTGCCAAGCCGGAAGAATGAGGAAGGACTCACATCTAGATACATATAGGGAAATTTCAGGACTCCAAGGACAGAGAAAATTCTAGAGGGGGAAAAAATGAGACTGACATCAGACTTCTATCAGTAGTAGTGGGGGCTAGAAGATAATGAAATAATTTATACAAAGTTATGAGGAACAAGGTTTTACAGTATATTTCATAAAACTAAGACAGCATAAATACTGATGAACAAAACAGAAAAGGCTGCCATTAAACTATGACATATCACTGATTATAAAACACATTCCCATTTCAAAGAAGTTAAAATTTGGCAGGCGGGAAGGCAGGGAGTGTAACTTACTATTGATGAAATAACAATGCCTATATTCAGACAAATTATCCATCAATATGAGGATAAAAGAAAGACATTTTCAAAAATTCTGTAAGTCTACTATCTATGCCTCCTCCATGAAAAACTTACTTGACCAAGTACTCCAACATATCAAGGAGGAAATCTATGTGGATAACAGTACCATAGGAGTCATGTATGAGTGTTAGAACTATAAGAAGTATAAAAATATATACATGTTTCATTAAACTGAGATGCTTAAAGAGTATCACATTTAAAGAGCAAAGTTTTCAGGACATTTGGTGATTCCTTTCTATGGGTCTGCCCATGCTACTAGTTGTAGAAAAAGTAACATTTACATAATCTTACTACCATGAAAATGTCATTCACTAATTTGCAATTTTTAGAAGCAATCTGTAGATGAAGCATGAAAATCTCAAGAGTTAAGAAATAGAATATAAATAATACAAATAGCATTACTAGACAAAACCCAACAAATGGGACTGACACAGCCAAGCACTTCATCTTTTATGTGGTCTTGTCAGCAGATGCTGTCCAAAATTGATAAACCAAGAAATAAAGACATATGCGTATTTTAAATTGTTGGCCATAATTGTTTCTAAGGAATAGACTTCATTGTTGTTATCTCATATTCTAATTTTTTTCCTTTTTTTGCTGTGTACATGCATGGGAAAAAAAAAATCACCCACACTGTCCAAAGGTGGACTTGGAAAAGTTCCCAGAATGTCATAGCATCTCTCTAAATAAGAGCTGTCTCATTCTACCTTTAAAAAAAAAAAAAAAGCAAACAAGTTTTCCAACGATTGGTAGGTCTCACTTCCATATATATACCAAAAAGAGATAAACGGATTTGTATCTAATGTCACAGAACCAGTTTTATGCCCCCCAAAAGTTAATACACTGGAAGCTGTACCTGATAGGTCCTTAGAACACGTAGCTAGCTTTTCCAAGTGACTGTTGATTTTCTCGATGGCTTTGAAGTTCTTATTCCTCTTCAGGACATCCACAACAGACCGAGACTGTCGATCCAGCAAAGTGGGATCTGCCCCAAAGCGCAGGAGCATCTGCACATCCTCTGTTTGTCCTAGGGCAGGCCAAAATGAGAAGGGGGGTTTGTCGTGGTTCCTACCATAAGATGTCCCCATGAGTGCTCTTCTTCTCAATCTCCTCCCAAGCAGCCCAGGGCAAAAGGACTAGGGTCCTCTGTTTGTGGAGCCTCAACTGCTAGCCTCAGGTAGTCCACCCAACTCCCTGAAGCAAGGAGTTCTGTGGAGAGTGGGAAGGACAATAGCTTTCAAGAGGTTCAGAAGTGCGCTTCTCTCTACCTTTCTCCCCTCTCCTTGGTAACAAGCAAGGAGAGGGGGAATCTTGTTACTAGGCAACAGTTACAGCTGTAAGGATAACATCAAGCTGTGACTTCAGATTTCTTTATTCCCTAGAGAGGAAACAAAATATTCTTCCAGGAGAAAAGTCTGCCTGGAGACAGGACATGAAAGCAGTGATTGCTTTGGCATCAAGGGCTGTTTTGTTGTCACTGTTACCACCCTCCTAGCCCCAACTCCCTGGATGCCAACTCCATTTGCTGCTCTGATGTATCTATTTGCCAAGCATCAAGGTATGTCTGTGGTCACAGATGCAACTGTTTGCAGAATGAAACAGGTATATCCCTGGGGGTACACAGGCTTAAATGGGCACAGAAAGTTAAATGAATCAATGCCTAATCTCCAACTTCCATATGTAAGCTTTCCTAAAATTCACCTCCTGAGAAGGCAACTGCCCTTCTCCCACTTTACAAAAAAAAAAAAAAAATTAAGTCATATTTCCTGCCCATTGAGAATCTCACTGTGGTAGGCAGAATTCTAAGCCCCCAAGATTTCTGACCTGCTGTGCATCCACACCTTTTCCCAGTTACTCAATCAAATACTAGCCTAGGTCCTGCTGTGATGAAACTTTGCAAATGAAACAAAGGTCCCAAATCAGTTTACCTTAATATAGGGAGATTATCCAAAGAGGCCTGACCTAATCACATGAGTCCTAAAGGTTAAAGTTCTAGAGGTCAGAGATTCAGAGTATGAGAGGGATTTGATGCACAAGAAATTCTCCTCTGCTGGTTTTGAAGATACAGGAGACAGGACAAGGAATGTGTGTGGCCTGCAGAAGCCAAGAGCAGCCTCTGGCTAATAACCAGAGCAGCCTGTAGCTAGTAACCAGCAGAGAAACTGGGATCTCAATCGACAATGGCAAAGAACTGGATTCTTCCACAACCATGTGAGCTTAAAAGACGGCCCAGAACTCCAGATGAGAACACAGTCAAAGCCAACACCTTCAGCCTTGCAAGACACTGAGCAGAAAACTCAGTCACATCATGTCACTTTACTGACCTAGAGAACTGTGGGCTAATAAACGGGTGTTGTTTCAAGCCCCTAAGTGTATGGTGACACAGCATAACTATAATATACTGCCCCAAAGGAGGTTAAAAACTCCTCACCTCCAAGGTATCAACCCAAAGGACAATTAAAACTAACTGATACCTGCAAAACCTCTTTTAAAAGGCACTACATAACCTATCCTTACCTACTTCCCCCCAGAATTTTATTTTTATGTTTAACAATTATAGAAATTTTACTATATTTATGTTGTTTTGATAAGCTTCATATTGATAATTAGTAATAATTCAATCCAGAAAAAAAGTAACGCTTACAGCCTTACAATCACAGAAACGTTGGAAGGACGTCATTTCCATTCTATTAAATACAAGTAAAGAAGTGAATTAACAGTTTTATTTTAAAATATCCATGTGTACAAAATTATACAAAATTCCACATATCAACTTAAATACCTACAGAGAGGTACACAGATTTTCAAAATTCTTTAAGGGGATAAGGAAGCAAAATTTGAAAACCGCCAACGAATTAGACTTATTTTTTTGTCTCGTCAGTATCCATTCTCCCTTTTTCTGAGAACCACCCAGTTTTCCTTTGAGAAAGCACCTCCTCTCTCTCAGCCTTACCTGATTTGATGGTGTGAACACCAGAAAGACAGACACACACCCCTGTGACAACCACATTCTCTACCACTTCACCAACGCCCAGGTCCAGGGGCTAACACTTAACCAGGATCTGGCCACTCAGATCATTCTGTTCTTCTGGCTCTGTCCCATACCCTCTTCCAGGGGCTAAATCCTGGCCAGGGCCTTACCAATCAGATCATTCCATTCTTCTGGCTCTAGTGATTCATTGGTTCATAGAGGACATGTGACCAAAGTCAGGTCACTAGGACACACTAGGAGGACTTGTACTGAACTATTGGGAGGAGGCATCCTCTTTGACTGAGATTGACAAATTGGCAGAAAGTAAGCCTGAAGGTTCTGGTGGCCTTAACTGAAAGGCAGCCTGTCTAAAAACGAAACTAACAGAAAGAAGAAATAACCACAAACCGCTATTGATGAAAACAAACAAACGCAACAACTCTCCCAACAACACTTTCAAAATGAACATATCAAACTTGATTTTCATTAGAACGTAATTATTTCTTCACACAAAGGACTAAGAGGCAAGACAGACTCTTGAAGACAGCTTTGGAGCGAGCAACTGAATCAAACTCTGGAGTCTTCAGTCATATGAGACAATAAATTCTCTTTCTTGCCTAAACCAGTTTGAATGTAGCTTCTAACCAAGACACATGCAATGATCCAACCTCACTTCTTCAATTTTAGGAGCTAACCATATCTAGACTTGGGTTCTGCTGCTGCCCTGCTCTGGTGAGTTCCTGAGCCCCTGCCGTCCTGGGCCTCTCAAATCTGTATGCACCAGAGCCAAAGAGACCATTGTAACAACAAGCACCCACCAAACTACAAACAAAGCTGAAGATTTCTAAGGCCCAACTGATGCTGCAATTTTTTCAAATGGGTTTAAAATTTAGGCCAACTTAAATAATCTGGAGAGTTCTTGATTCTGTATGTACCAAAAAATACTTAAGAAGGAGATAATAAACTCAGTGTTCAGGCAACATTTCTGGGGTTTAAGTTATCAATAGCTTTCAAAATCCAAATACATACCAATATGCTAGCACATCTTAAACATATACGCTTTTACTTGTACATCATAAAATATTTGCAGAAAAAAAATCTAAGATATTAGTAACATTCATTCCTTGGTGCCTAATGGACAGAGAAGAATAGAGACCCTTGATGTATACATTTTGTACCTTTTGATTTTTTAATATATTTAAAATTCAAATAAAATAAAAATATATCCAAATAAATAGCATGTACAATTCCTTCAAACAAGCAACTTCTTAACTAGGAAATCATCCTATAGATACAACCCCACTGATTCACAAACATATACGTAAAAAAGAATGGTCTCCAAGCATTGTTTTCAATTGCAAAATGAACTAAAATACATTTAACCATCTATCAGTATGAGCTGTTAAAAAAATGAAACTGCCATGCCGATACTATTAGGGAAAGATGACTAAGATACATTGTTGCTGAACAGAATGTAGAGCGTACCTACATTTATATTTAAAAGGGAAAATACTGGCATTATAAAAATACATTACTGGCAAAACTCACAAAAAAATGTTTTAGTAGTTGATTTTGTAGAAAGAGATTTACTTTTTATCACATTCTTTGGAAGTGTCTGAATTGTTTAAAGGAGTTTAAAACTATGAAACTATGTACTGACCATCGTTCACCAGTATTTTAAATAATAAACGATATACAGTTGGATAACATTCTGATTAATACCAAGTTGTTTTTCCTGGCTTCTGCTGAACAAGTAAAACAAACACTGAAAAGACTGAGCGTACATGTGAGGAATGAGTTGAGGTAAAGAAAAAACATGCGAGTCAATAGTTTAGATCGGGGTCCCCAACCCCCCAGCTGTGGACAGGTGCTGGTCAGTGGCCTGTTAGGAAGCAGGCCTCACGGTAGGAGGTGTGTGGAGGAGAGCGAGCATCACCACCTGAGCTCCACCTCCTGTCAGATCAGTAGCAGCATTGGATTCTTGTAGGAGTGCAAACCCTATTGTGAACTGCGCATGTGAGGCATCTAGGATCTATATTGCCACTCTTGAGAATCTAACTAATGCCTGGTAATCTCAGGTGGAACAATTTCATCCCAAAACTATCCTCTTCTCCCACCCCCAACTACACCCCACCATCTGTGCAAAAATTGTCTTGCACAAAACCAGTCCCTGGTGCCAAAAAGGTTGGGGACCACTGGATTAGATTACAAGAGTTTGTTCACTCATTTACAGCTGCAGGTCCTAAACTGCCAACATCTCTAACCATCTGATTAGTTTCCATGAGCCACATCTTAGATATTCCATGAATCATGACCTTTTAGTCAATGTAGCAACAGGGATTTCAACTTACATGTTCTTACCTGTAAGTGAGGGCTACACAACTAGAATACATGGATACCAGGAGGGAAACAACAGACACTAGGGCCCACTTGAGAGTGTAAGGTGTAAGGAAGGAGAGGATCAAAAAAAACCACTTATCAGCTACTATACTTACTACCCAGGTGATGAAATGATCTGTACACAAAACCGCTATGACATGCAGTTTACCTATATAATAAACCTACACATGTACCCCCCTGAACCTAAAATAAAAGTTCAAAACAAAAAAGAAAGAAAAAAAATGGCTCACTAAAAGAATCTTTTTAAATGCCCATTTAACTGTCTTGTTTAATTAAAACGTACTAGGATTTTCCTAGTTTCCTCATCCTGGATAGGGAGGCTGCTGGGTTGTTGGCAATAATAAAATTTTTCTTTAAGGAATTTTGCTAACAAACCATTGCATTTTTAGATATAAATGCTTTTAAATTATCAATTTAAATTGCCTGACTAATTAGAATCATTTATTTCACTTGATACACATGGCTTCAGGAAAATTTTCAATTTACCTGGAAGTGACTTATCCCTTGGGTTGCTCAGAATGATTGCATATTAGAAGCATGGGCTTCCCTGTGACTTTTGTTTTGGCAATTGTTTAAAGAAAAAGAAAGAAAACCATTTACATATACATACACAAAACAAAACAACCAGAATGATTCTCAGGCTTACGAGAAGCCAAGTTATGATTAATGACTATGAGAATTTCCCCCAACATTTAGAAAATCTGTTCTCTACTGCAGAGGAAATAATATACCACGGTATCGAATGCTCTTTACTGATAAAGGAAGCAACTACAGAGAGCTCTTGTTTCTTTGTTCAAAGTAACCAGTGCTATTGATGAAAAAAAACAACAAACCCAACAACTCTCCCAACACCATTTGAAAATGAACATATCAAACTTGATTTTCATTACAATGTAGTTATTTCTTCACACTAGTAAATGAAAAACCAAGACCCAGATTTTATATTTTATATTATACACACACACATCATCATCATCATCATCATCATCATCATCATCATCATCATCATCTTCTGGACAAGAATGCCAAGTTAGTCTTTCTTCATAAAAAGCAATTACAATTTAAGAAAAATCCACACTTTTCTCTTTTGCCAGCATCAAGTTGGCCTCATTTGAATCTTTCCGTCTCATGAGAAATATCGATTCTCCATTGCTGTCTGTGGCACCAATTATTCTTTCAGGATTAAGACCTCTAGCAAGCCCTCTTGGTTTCTCAGCAGCATCTTTTTCCTTCTTGGATTCGCTGTCATCAGATTTACTGTGAGATACAGTATTTTGTAATTTCTTTTCTTTACTTAATTTGGGAATTAATAAATGCTTCAATTAACTCTGGAGAATCTAAATTTTCTTCAGGTAACCAAGCATTGTTTCACGATGTTCTTCCATCTGCAGGTCTGTAGCATCTGTAAATTCCTTCCACTTGAAGAAATAGCCACTTTCCCTTTCACTACGTATCAATCTACTACTTTTTCCACCACAAATTCTCTAACGTTTTTACTCTTTCCTTTCTGTTTTTTTCCCCTTGTTTGCAATGTAGCTTGATTGGAGGCCCTTTTCTTATTGCACACTTGAAGAGCCACTATTCACTGCCTCTCAGCATTTCTGGGTCATGGGTCTGTGGCATCTCCAACCCTGTGCACCTTAAGCTCAAGCCAGATCCAATGAACTTTTTTTTATCAAAAGCATGAACTTTCAATATTTTCCCCCTTTAAAATATTTTTTCAGTTGAGATACAGCTCATATAACAAAAAATCCATTCTTTTAAAGTGTATTATTTGCCCGGGTGTGGTGGCTCATGCCGGTAATCCCAGCACTTTGGGAGGCCGAGGCAGGCAGATCACCTGAGCTCAGGAGTCCAAGACCAATCTGGCCAACACGGTGAAACATAATCTCTACTAAAAATACAAAAATTAGCCAGGCATGGTGGCATGTGCCTGTAGTCCCAGCTACTCAGGAGGCTGAGGCAGGAGAATGGCATGAACCCGGGAGGCGGAGCTTACAGTGAGCAGGGATCACACCACTGCACTCCACCTGGGTGACAGAGCGAGCGAGACTCCATCGCAAAAAAAAAAAAAAAAAATTAGCCAGGCATGGTGGCACATGTCTGTAGTCCCAGCTACTTGGGAGGCTGAAGCAGGAGAATCGCTTGAACCCAGGAGGCAGAGATTACAGTAAGCCGAGATCACATCACTGCACTCCAGCCTGGGCGACAGAAGGAGAATCTCTCTCAATAAATATAAACTGTATAATTTAATTAGTTTTAGTATATTTATGAAGTTGTACAACCATCACCACTATCCAATTCCAGAACATTTTCATCACCCCTAAAATAAGTCTCATACACGTTAAGTTGTTCTCTACTCCCCCCTTCCCCAACCCCTGGCAACCAGTAATCTACTTTCTGTCTCTAGGATTTCCTTATTCTGGACATTTCATATCAACGAAATCACATAACATGTGGTCTTTTTTGTCTGCTTCTTTCACCTAGCATAACGCTTGCAAGGTTCGTCCGTGTTGTTGCATGTATCAGTACTTCCTTTTTATGGTTGAATAATATTCCCTTGCATGGATATGGCATATTTTGTTTATCCATTCCTCAGTTGACAGAGATTTGGGTTGTATCCACTTTTCTGGCTATTATGAATAATGCTGGCATGAATAACCATGTATAAGTTCTTATTTGGGCATGTTTACATTTTTTCTGGTATATACCTATGAGCGACATATTTGGTCTTATGGTAACTGTTTAACTTTCTGAGCAACTGTCAAACTGTTTTCCAAAGCAGATGCAGCGTTTTTCTTACCCACCAGCAATGCATGAAGGATCCAAGTTTTCCATTTCCTTGTCAACATTTGTTATCTTTTTTTATTTTAGTCATCCTGGTGGGTATAAAGTGTACTGAAAATTTTTAAACTGGTTTTTAGAAAGGTGATTCAAAGACGCCTATAACACATGAATAGGCAAAGAGATAAATAGAATAAAACAGAAAGTTCAGCATTAGTAGCATCTCAAATTACTGAGGTTAAGACAGACTTTTAAATAAATAGTACAGAGACAAATAGGTAATCATTTGGAAGAAAGTAAAGCTACATTCTTACAATAAACTACAATGGACCAAGAATCTAAATGTAAAAAAATGAAACACTACAGGCACCTGAAGACAATACGGGTGAGTTCTTCTTTAACTTTGGTGTAAGGAAAGACTTTGTAACTCCAAATCTGGGGGCAATAAACAATAGATTGATAAATTTGACTATATAAAAAGAAAAACAAATTGCATGACAAAAAACACCAAAGTCAGAAGACAACTGACAAACTAGGAGAAAATAATTGCAATATATACCACGGACAAAAGCTAATGAGCAAAGAATTCCTAAAAATTGAGGACAAAGGACCAAAAACCATATAGAAAATGGGAAAGAGATATGAACATATATATAATTCATAGTATTAAATGATTCTTAAACACATTCTTAAAAGTGCAACCTCACACTTAGAGAAATGCAAATTAAAACTATACTGAAAAGAACAATTCTCACCTATGGGATCAGAAAACTTTTTAAAATAAGACAACAAATTCTATTGGTGAGACTGTTGTGAGAGAAGCACCCTCACACATTGTTGGTGGTAACTCAAATTGGTACAACCCTCTCCTGGATGAAAAGTTGATATTATCTAACAAAACTACATATGCATTTATACATATGAATTAATATGGAGTGGTTTCCAGGACACACTCTCAGTGAAAAAAATCAGGTGAGGTGCAATGGCTCATGCCTGTAATCTCAGCATTTTGTGACACCAAGGCAGGCAGATCACTTGAGCCCAGGAGTTTGAGACCAACCTGGAAAACATGGCAAAACTCTGTCTCTACCAATAACAACAAAAAAATAGCCAGGCATGGTAGCACATATCTAGTCTTTGCTCCTCAGGAGGCTGAGGTGGGAGGATCGCTTGAGCTTGGGTGCGTGAGGCTGCAGTGAGCCAAGACTGCACCTCTGCATTCCAGACTGGGTGACAGAGTAAGACCCTGTCTTAAAACACACACACACACACACACACACACACACACACACACACACACAGAAAAGAAAAGAGAAGAAAGAAAAAGTGCCAAAGAGTAACTACACAACGAAACTCTTCAAGAAAAAAAAAAAAAAGGAGGTATAAGAAAATAGCATGTGTGTGCTCATTGCTGCAAAAGAAATCCAGAAAGAATAGGCCTGAAATTAAAGAAACTGATAATCTATAAGACTGGATGGGCAGGGGGCAGAAAGGAAGAGGAAATGGAAATGGCCGGGGAGCAAGGATGAGAAGGAAGTGACATTTCTCTAAGCTTATCTTTTGTTAAGTTCTGACTCCTAGAATGATGGTAATATTTCACAGGCCCTTCATATACCCAAACTATAAACAAAATTAATCAGGATGTGGGGCGAATCCAAAAATGGAACACAATCACTAAAAAAATGAGTCTGAGTGTTCTACAAATTACTAACAAAACCATAGTAAAGGGGGTGGGAAAGAAAAGAACTACCAGTATCTTAACAGGATGCTCAAAGGCTAAAGACAAAAAACGCTGAATACAAATGAACATAAAATGAATATAAATCTAGTCAGTAAATGTGTTTCTCACAGAGGTATTATGGGTTACCTAGTCTGAAACTCATAAACTGAGTAAGTATAAATATATTGTAGATGAACAATGTTACAAATAAAAAAGGCTGAATGATCATGGTGTTTGGACTGGAATCAGAGGTATCAGTATAAACTCATGGTTTTTAACATAGACATACACAGAGAGATACAATAATACAGATCTACAACTGTATTATTGATGTACATCTGTATTATATAGATCCTACATGTGATTATATACTACTTCATCAGTTAGTGCACATACACGTATGTCCTAGCTCTTATCTGCCGAGAAGTCCTAGAAACAATGACACTCCACTTAGCAATGGCATACCTAGTACCAGATCTTGTATCCTCTAACATGCTCCGATAGGAACCAGGGATCCTTAGAGAAGTGGATGATTCCAGGGCTGGGACAGGGAACACGCAATATGAACGTGGAACACCTTGTGGTGTCTGAAAGTAAGGAAGTGCTCAAATAAAGATGGGGACTTTTTAAAGGAACACAGGGGCCAGTCTGAAGAATGCCTTATGGCTAAAGCTGGAGCAATGTTAGCAACAAAATAAATAATCATAGCATTGGATTTTATCCCATAGAATAAAATAAATATCCGAGTCCATACTGAAATCATTAAATAATTGAATATACAGGGAGAAGGAACAGCTCTTCATTACAGAAGAATTCCAAGAAATAGGGTGGGAGTGGTAGCTCACGCCTGTGATCCCAGCACTTTGGGAGGCCCAGGTGGGTGAATCGCCTGAGGTCAAGAGATCGAGACCATCCTGGCCTACATGGTGAAACCCCATCTCTACTAAAAATATAAAAATTAGCTGAGCGTGGTGGCATGCACCTGTAATCCCAGCTACTCGGGAGGCTGAGGCAGGAGAATCGCTTGAACCCAGGAGGCAGAGGTTGCAGCGAGCCCAGATTGCACCACTGCACTCCAGCCTGGATACAGAGCGAGACTCTGTCTCGGCGGGGGAAGGGGGAAGAAAATATTTCAAACAATAAATGGAGACAGAAAGAAGAAAAACTTTAAATCAACATTAATCAAAGACCATAGTAATATCTGTAGCTGTCAAGATCTACCAATGGATAAAAAAATTTGTGGGCAGAAGTTTGAGGAGAAACAAGGTATGTGCACAGTTTCAAAGTATCCCCTCCAAGATACTCATTAACTACAAAAGAAAAGATAGTAATTTTAGAGTGGAGAAGCTCCAACATCACACCTTGACCAATAACCGAGGTTAATATAAGAATTATTGACATCATGAACCCCTTGGTACGATTCACTGAGGACACAAAATCGTTTCTGTAATATTGTTACCAAAAACACGTAACTTCATTCCAGTCATAACAGAATATCAAACAAACAAAAATTGATAGATAGTCTACCAAATAACTGACTACTACTCTCCGAAAGGGTCAAGGTAACAAAAGGCAAGGAAAGACTGAGGAATGGTCACAGACTACAGAACACTAAGGAAACAAAAACTAAATGCAATGTGGGATCCTGGAACAGAAAAGGTACATTAGTAAAAAAAGCTGGTAAACTCATACGAGGTCTGTATATTAGTGGACAGTATTATATCAGTGTTAATTTCTTCATTTTGATAATTACACTTTGCTTTTATTTTATTTTTTAGAGACAGGGTCTCAGTCAATTGACCAGGCTGAATGCAGCAGCACGATCGTAGTTCACGGCAGCCTCGAACTCCTGGGCTCAAGCCATCTTCCCGCCTCAGCCTCCTGAGTAGCTAGGACTACGGGCCTGTGCCACCACACCCAGCTAATTTTTTTATGTTCATTTTTATAGAGACAGGATCTCACTATGTTGCCTCTGGTCTCAAACTCCTGGGTTCAAGTGATCCTCCCACCTTGGCCTCCCATAGTGCTGGGATTACAGGCAGGAGGCACTGTGCTGGCCTAAACTTTGATTATATAACATGATAACTTTATGAGGAGGCTGGGTGAGGGGAGTACAGAAAATCTCTGAACTATTTTTGCGACTTTTCTGTAAGTTTAAAATTAGTTCAAAATAAAACATTTAAAAAAATAGAGACAAGATTTTCCCTGATGAAAAAGAGGAAGATGAAGAGGGTTTGGGAGAAAGCAGAAGAAGGAGAAGGAGCCTGTGAGAGCTGAGAAGCCTCTTTCGTTGGAGGTCATAGTGGAAGCCTATGTTGACATCTATATGAAGGAAGAAAACGTCCTCCTTTTTTTTTTTTTCTTTTTTTTTTTTAGGCAGGAACTTGCTCTGTCACACAGGCTGAAATGCAGTGGCGTGATCTTAGCTCACTTCAACCTCCACCTCCCAAGTTCAAGTGATTCTCCTGCCTCAGCCTCCCGAGTAACTAGGACTACAGGTGCCCACCACCACTCCCAGTTAATTTTGCCATGTTGCCCAGTCTGGTCTCAAACTCCTGGGCTCAAGTGATCCACCCACCTTAGCCTCCCAAAGTGCTAGGATTACAGGTGTGAGCCACCACACCCAGCCAGCCCTCTCTTTACTTCACATTTTATCCTCCCAACTTTCAGAAAGTTAGGGTTTCTGTATTAGAACTAGTATAAAATTGTTATTCTAAGCCACATACAGAGTCTAAGCCACATATGGCTATAGAGCACTTGAAATGCATGAGATGTGGTGAAAAGAGTGAAACACATGCTAGATTTCAAAGACAGTACAAAACAAAAAATAAAGAGAAAAATGGCCGGGCGCGGTGGCTCACACCTGTACTCCCAGCATTTTGGGAGGCCAAGGCAGGTAGACCACAAGGTCAGGAAATCAAGACCATCCTGGCTAACATGCTGAAACCCCATCTCTACTAAAAATACAATAAATTAGCCGGGCATAGTGGCATGTGCCTGTACTCCCAGATGCTTGGGAGGCTGAGGTAGGTGTTGACAGCTACAGGTATTACTATGGTCTTTGATTAATGTTGATTTAAAATTTTTGTTCCTTCTGTCTATGTTTATTATTTTCTTTTGTTTTTTTTTTTTTTTTGGTTTTTTTTTTTTTTTTTTTTTTTGAGATGGAGTCTCACTCTGTCACCCAGGCTGGAGTGCAGTGGCACAATCTCAGCTCACTGCAAGCTCCACCTCCTGGGTTCAAGCGATTCTTCTACCTCAGACTCCTGAGTAGCTGGGACTACAAGTGCGTGCCATTATGCCACATGCATGTCAGGAGACCTGGAGATGTGTTTTTGGCAAATCAGAGAGTCAGACAGGAAGTATTTTTTCTTGAAGATTTGCAGGGTAGAGATATGTAAAGAGAGCACAATGATTGTTGTGGCACATTCTTTAACCATAAATTACTAGACTAATGTTAGGTTTAGCACAGTGGTATGCTAAGACCCAGTTCATATCAGTTCACAAGAGCCAATTGTTTAATGTCCAGAAATGTTGCAAGCTGGTTGATAAAAATTATAATTAAAAAAATTATATGACAAACAAAACCCATCACTTCCTAATAATTTTTACTATATTTTGCTATTATCTATGATGAGGTTTCTCTACTTCTATCTTAATATGTATCTGCATGATAAAAATAAAATATAATAACGTCCTACCACACATCTCTTCCCAACTCTGTGTTGTATGACATCACATTGGTAGCATGAATTATGCCACCATGGGAGTATTTCCACACTTGTCCAACCCATGGCCCACACAAATTTGTAAATTTTCTTAAAACATTATGAGATTTGTGCACGGACCTTCTTTTTTTTTTTTTTTTTTTTTTTTTTAACTCATCAGCCATCTTTAGTATTACTGTATTTTATGTGTGGCCCAAGACAATTCTTATTCCAATGTGGCCCAGGGAAGCCAAAAGATCAGACACCCCTGATTATACCATGGAACTCAAGAAATGCTACAATTCATGGCTTTTCTCTTGAAGAGCTAGTTGTTTGCCAGAATATCACTGTCTTTAAGAAGGGACTAAAACACAGAGAACATCGAAAGAACAGATAATAAATAACAAGGGTTAGGATGTGAAGAAGCTAGAATCGTCACACACTGCTGGTGAGACTATAAAATGGTACAGCCACTTTGGGAAACAGTCTGGCAATTCCTCAAAAGGTTAAACATAGTGTTACCATATGATCCAGCAATTCTCCTCCTGGGTATCTAGCTGGGAAAAATGAAAACAAACGCCCTGTACACAAATATTGACAGCAGCATTATTCATACTAGCCGGAAAGTGGAAACAACTCAAACACCCGTCAACTGAAGAACGAATAAACAAAACATGGTGTATTTATACAATAGAATATTATTTGGCAAGAAAAGGGAATTAAGTATTGATTCATTCTACAACACGGATAAACCTTGAAAATATGCTGGTGAAAGAAGCCAGTCACAAAAGGCCTTATATTCTATGATTCCACTTACGTGAAATATCCAGAATAGGCAAATCCATAGAGACAAAAAGTGATGGTTGCTTAGGGCTTGGGGATGAGGGAAATGGAATGACTGCTAACGGATGCAGTGTTTCTTTTTAGGATAAAAACGTTCTAAAATGTACTGTAATGATACTTGCACAGCTCTGAATAGATCAAAAAGCATTTAACTGTACACTTTAAACAGGTAAATTATATAGTATATGAATAACATTTCAATAAAGCTCAAAAATCCACAGAATGCTTTTCCTTTGTTTCCCTACATATAGGTTCCTAGGTCCCAGTTCAGTGGGAATGACATTAGAGAAACAAGCCTCGCTGGGCTCCTCCTGAGAGATGCTGAAGGGAGGACAGTTTCCTACGAGTAACCACCAGACCAGAGGTCCCCAAAAGGAGGACTTCAGGCTGCTTCTAGTTCACAGGCATGTTTAAATCTGAGCAGACAGCTGAAAAATCACAAGATTCACAGTTTTTAAAAATCCAGATTTCTGGCCGGGCATGGTGGCTCATGCCTATATCCCAGTTCTTTGGGAGGCCAAGGCAGGTGGATCACTTGAGGTCAGGAGTTCAAGAACAGCCTGGCCAACATAACTACTAAAGTTACAAAAATTAGCTGGGCATGGTGGTGTGCACCTGTAGTCCCAACTACTCGGGAGAGGCTAAGGCAGGAGAATCGCTTGAACCCGGGAGGCGGAGGTTGCAGTGAGCCAAGATGGTGCCACTGTTCCAGCCTGGGCGACAGAGCGAGACTCCGTCTCAAAAAAAATCCAGATGTCCAACATCTCTTGCCATGAGAAGATGACAGCCCAGCCTGGTTCCTATGATCAGCTCCAGGCTGCAGCAGCACAAGCTCCTCACCACTCCCTGTCACCTCCCTTCCACAGAGTCTGAGAGTCCATCATCATTATGGGAAATAGTATGTTCTTCTCTGTCCCAAACAGAAAGCAAAAACTGAGGGGTCTGAGAGTTTCAAGAAAAGTGAGTGACATCAGAGAGCTCTGTAAGAGTGAACACAGCCTTCCTGCTTCCCAGGCTAACATGGTGCACTGGTGTCAGAAGAACCAGCTTCTCCTCGCATGTGCCAGCCTCACTCCCTCATGTGCCCGGTCTGGCCCCAGCAGGTAAGGGAAGATGCAATCCCTGTGTTAGATTCTAAGTGCCATGAAGGCAGAACCATGTGCAGTTCGGTTCATAATTCCTCTCTGGCAGCTAACACAGATTTGGCATAAAATAAAATGAGTAACCATGTGATGAAGGAGGGAACAAAGGCAGCCAGGAGCCCATTTTCTTGAAACCATTCAACCCCACAGAAGCCATTTCAAGATGAAAGAGCACTTGAAGCCCAGCAATTCTTCCTTCTCTCACCTCACCTTCTTTCTGCATACAGCTTATCCACCCACCAACCAAAATCAAGTTTAGTTCAAGGGGAAGTTTAGCCCTCTGAACCAGCTAGGGATAGAATGGGTAAAACAAGGCAGTTGTGGGTCCTCAAAGCCTGACACCAGCCAGCCACAGTGCACCCTCTGACACTTGAAGTCACTACTGTGAGTAGTGAGGTGCCACTACTCACGCTTGACGAGGTATCCTGGGGAGTGGGCAGCGACGACGTGCAGGACAGTGCAGCCATCTCCGTCCTTCTGGTTAATGCGGCCTTTCCACTCGGGCTTGTGATCCATTAACCACCGGAAAAGATGGTTTTCCCCTGAAGGGAATTAGAATGACTTACTAATGTTTTCCACATACAGAAAGTCAGCAAAGTTCATTTGTGCAGCAGCAATAGATTAAAAAGAAAGAAAGAAAATCAGCAAAGCAAGTCAACATGGACCACACTAAGGTAACCAAATGAGGAATCCAACATACGTTTCCACTCACCGCAAACAGGTGTGGGAAGACACGGGCATTTGTCAAGTAAGAGGATGAGTTATAGAAAGCGACCCAGAATCAACGTAGGTCAGGTTCCCTAGAAGCCTGAGATAGGGATTCTTATACATATGACTGAGCTAGAGATAGCACGAGAAAGAGCAAGAGAGGCAGGACAGGTAGGGGAAGCAGCTAAGCAAGGTAGTAATCCTAGTAGGGTCACTCCAGCCTGACCTCATGAGCAGCTCTGCAGCAGGAATGCACCACAGCCTAGACCCACCTTGAGGCACTGGGGCTGGCCTTTTGAATCCCCATGTCAGTCAATCAAGAGCTACAGAATGCACTCAGGGAGAGAGGCAAGGTCCAGAGAGAACCTCTCTGGGAAGTGGTTTCTGTTGACAAAGAGCAATGCTCTGCCCAAGGGGCCAGCTGTGAGTTGTTAGCAGCTAACATTGACAGCAGGTGGGGGTGAGGGGGTTGGTGGCAAAGAGGATCTAGGTGAGGCGCAACAGCCTCCACTTTAATAATCAAGCCAGTATCTCTGATGAGATTACCCTACTGCATTATTATCCATGGGACATATATATTCAATTCCTTCCTTGGAGTTCCTGGTATCTAGGAAAGCCACAAACCTCTGCCAACTCTTTGGACTCCCATTTGTCACCATGTCAGAGTTCTCTGAGAAACAAATGAAGGATTAAAGCTTACCAACTTGAAGGCTCAATCTTACTGATACCCCCTACAATCACAGGAACTAACTTAAAAGGAGACGCAATGGGGAACCATGACATTCATAACCAGAGCCACACTTCTCTGCATTCCAGTTTCCTCACTTGAAACTGGGAGGATTAGATTAAGTAGCTTTGAATCAGGCTTTACTTTTAAATGTTTTATCTGCCAATCTCTGTGTAAGAATAAAATCTCTTGGCCAGGCATGGTGGGGCTCACGCCTGTAATCCCAGCACTTTTGGAGGCTGAGGCGGGTGGATCACTTGAGATCAGAAAATTGAGACCAGCCTGGCCAACATGGTGAAACCCCGTCTCTACTAAAAATACAAAAATTAGCCAGGCGTGGTGGCGGGCACCTATAATCTCAGATACTTGGTAGGCTGATGCAGGGGAATCACCTGAACCCAGGAGGCAAAGGCTGCAGTGCAGTGAGCCAATATCACGTCACTGCACTCCCCCAGCCTGGGCAATAGAGTGAGACTCAGTCTCAAAAAATATATATATACATCTTATAAATTCCCCACTATATGAAATGAATAACAGCAGGACAAATCTGGCTACAGCAAAGACAGCGGTCCCAGGCCTCAAGCCCATGGCCACCTCCCGCTCCCCCATTCCTGGGGAGACGATACAGCCTACAAGAGGTAGACTGGACAAGTTCTCTTGGCCCCTTCTAGCGTTAAAATGCTAAGGGTGAACGTCCCACAGTGATGCCACGTGTGCTTGGAAAGAAAAACAAACTTCTATCTAAAGTGTGTGTGTGTGTATGTGTGTGTTAATGATAAAATAAAAATATGTTTAAAGTTAAATCCTATAACCAGATGGCAAAGCTTAAAAAAGAACTTCATGAAAATAGCAGTCTTTTAAAAGAAGCACAACCAAACTGTATCAGCAACAGCTCATGTCTCACTTGGGATCCCCCCAGCCAAGGGACTGTGTTGTGTGTCCCACAACACAGCCGTCAGCCCTCTGGGCTAGAGTGAAGATGAACCTAGAGAAAAAGACCAAAGCTGCCTATGCCGGAAGGAGGAAACTCTGCAGGTCTCCTGGGAGTTTTGCCCAGCAACAGCTGTCCGTCCTAAGTCCCTTCCTTGGGTACCAGAGCTCCACCCTCCTGCCAGGATCTGTCTAGAAACACAGAATCCTTTCTGTTTGGACCTCCTGCAGCTACTAGGTGCCAGGAAAGATAAAAATGATACGACTTCCCTGCTGCTTCATTCATTTGAATAACCAGATCATTTGAATATTCAAACGGTCTGCATTCAAGTGGCTTAATTCTAGTTTCACTTGAGCTCAACAGAGTCCCAGAACTCGGCTGGAAGGGCAGCTTGGAGGGTGGAAAACAGGGAGAAGACTTACTGGCTTGGATACAGAGTCGCATGAGGGCATGAAGGGGATACGGTCCTATAGTCTCAACACTTGCACCAATGGAGATGAGCCACTGGACTAACTTGGGCACTTGTTCCATCTTCTCATAAAGTCCAATGAAAACGTATTTCTGGGGAAAAAAACACACAAGAGAAATTATAGAAGTCACTAATCAATATGAAGCTTCAAACTCCTTTACCCATAAAGTATGGAACCAGTAACACTTGGATTAGCTGTTACTGATTATTATAAATAACAAATTTGTGGTAAGGCAGCTGAAGGAGAAAGTACCAGACACAAAGAAGTTATGTTTCCAGAAATCACCTTACAAGGCCAGGCGCAGTGGCTCACACCTGTAATCCCAGCACTTTGGGAGGCCAAAGTGGGTGGATCACCTGAGGTTGGCAGTTCTAGACCAGCCTGGCCAACATGGTAAAACCCATCTCTACCAAAAAATACAAAAATTAGCCGGGCATTGTGGTAGGCACCTGTAATCCCAGCTACTCGGGAGGATGAAGCAGGGAGAATTGCTTGAACCGCGAGGTGGAGGTTGCAGTGAGCTGAGATCGTGCCACTGCACTCCAGCCTGGGTGAAAGGGCGAGACTCAGTTTCAAAAAAAAAAAAAAAAAAAAAAAAAAAACACCTTACCTCAAAGAGACTTTTCAGTGATAACTCTGGCACATGAATATTTCTTGGTAATCGGTCTTTTTTTGCTGACAGAAGTAGAAATGACTGGTGGGAGAAGACAAGAAGAAAAGGCTGGAATAATAATGTTCTCCACATGGGTTATTAAAGCAAAAAAGTTATTTTAAGCTTTAAAACAAGCAAATAAAAAAAAAAACCACTCTCTAGCTTTGTCTTTTTTTAAAGTGCTTGCCAATTTTTTCAGCTATTTGCTGTGACAATCAGAGTCTCTGTCTAACCAACTTCCTGTTCCTGCTGAGGATTAAGGCCTCTCCACACTTCCTCAAAGCCTGCTGAGGACAGGAGCAGATGATGTCATGCGCATTTCACAGTATAGTTGCAATGGGATTTAAAAAAAAAAAAGAGTAATTCCCTGCCAAGTTCTTAAGGCTTAACAAGTGGAAGACTCAAATCCTTTAGAAATACCCTACCCCAATCAATTATTCAGCACATCAGCATTCTAAAAGCCCCAAGTACTTGGAGCCCATTAGACCCTGTCAAATGGTATGCTGGAGCCAGCTCCTATCAGCTACTGAGCTGACGATGCACATCTCTTCCTAACTCCAAGTCTTGTATGTCATATTAGTAGCTGGAAATTGGCCATGGTGAGAGTATTTACATGACCAAAATTAGCAAATGCTACAAATCGGGACCTTTTCTTTTCAGAGACCCAGTTGTTAAAGTACTGACCCTATCTAAAGTTGCTGAAGAGACTAAATTCCAGAGAAGTTAAGCCAGTTTTCATAGGTCTCACAGCACATCCTGAGAAGCCCCTACTGAGATCATTCAGGTATGCTAACAGGTCTAAGAATTCCCAGCTCTGTTATGACCATGACTGGAGACCCAGTCTCAGCTCCAACCTCTCTCACGTATGGCTCTTGCCAGTGGACTTAGGACCACAGGAACTGAGCCCATAGCCACATCTCGCTTCTAGTTTCTTTCAGATTGATACCCATTCTTTTTTTTTTTTTGAGATGGAGTCTCACTTTTGTTGCCCAGGCTACAGTGCATCGGTGCAATCTCACTGCAAACTCTGTGATGCCCATTCTTAACTTTTTGCCCTAAACAAGCCTCGCTGCCCACACTCAACCCCACGTGATAAGTTCAGCATTCTAGTGGTCCAGATTGCCGGCCTTTAAAAAGATGCTTCTGTCTGCAGTATTTGGGAATTACCAGAGCCTCACTGCAGGTAGGATGTTGGACCTGCCACTTGGGCTGGATTCCTGGGCCCTCCCTTGACTGGCTGGGATAATAATCTATTAGAAGTTGCCTGCCTCCCATTCTCTCATTCTCTACCTAGGCCATGGAGCTCTATTCATGTCCACCCCACACTGGGAAGAGAGGACAAGGTTCTTTTCCTGAGTGCAGTAAATTAAACTATCTTCCTGCTAATGAGGCCTAAGGCCTCCTACTCACAGATCTACCCTAGCACTTGGAATCACAGAATTTCAAAACTTTTTTAAAAATAAAGCTGGAAGGATCCTTATAGAACTCTTAGTCCAGCTACCTTATCCAAAGAGAGAAAAGATCTCAAATGTCTTTTAACAGGACGCTGGATTTCTGACTACTGCTTCCCCAAGAGTTCAGTCTGCCTTCCTCATCCCTGCTACCTGCCCTCCCAAGATTTTTTAATATAAGGGTAAGCTTCAGGGAGCCCATGGCTGGACTCCAGGAGGTTTCCCATGAACCCCCTGAAACTATACACACAATTATCAGTGCATGACAAGAGAGCCCCATAGATTTCATTACATTTCCAATAGAATCCATTACCTTGTCCAAAATTTAAGAATTCTGTATTCTAAAGTCACCCAATCTGCTAGGATCAGGAGTCCTTAATAGGTTGGCCTTGCTTTTGCTGACTTTTCTGGACTGCCCAGCTTTAGAAAGCCCAGCAGGCCTGTTCTAACCAAGCTCCTAGCTTTGGCCAGCCCATTCTCATGAGCACTTACAGCCTATCACCAATGACAACTACTATTCACTGGGCACTTAGAATATGCCAGGTATTATAAAACCCCTCAGCTCAATGCCTGGCACTGTAAGCCTTCAACAAACATTACCTGATAGGTGCTCTTGTCCATTATTTCTGATTCTCACCAAAACTCTGAGAAATAGGTTTATATAATGCAACTTACAAATGAGGAAATAAGACTCAAAGGGTAAGTAATTAGCCCAAAATAGTAAGTGGGGGATTCTGATTCAAGGACACATCTGTGTGGCACTGAAGCCCAGGCCTCCAGAGTCCACCCACTCCTCCATTCCATGGATTCCTGGCCCTGGGTTCAGGTCCTACAACCTCACTTAGCCACTATCCAAATGTTAGCAGTCCCTCAAAACCACATGGGAACCCTTGTGAGCAGCCCAGATAGGTCATCTGGGCACACACTAGCTAATGCAGTATAAAAAATGATTGTGAAAATGAACACACAGCTTTGTTTTTCTCATTCCACATTACCGTTAGCACCTGTACTTTACATTTCTTTAATGACGGTTGAGACACAGAGCAAGGAGTGAGGTTACCACAGTCTAAGTGCTTTGCCCATTTTAAAAAATAAATGGAAACTGGTTAATTAATCTATCTCAAAGATTTTTCATCTTTAATGATGTCCTAGTTAAAAATTTATCCTGGCATCAAGATCAACAAATAATAAATTACAATCCCTCAATGCCAATGGAAAGAAATCATTTAATCAAGAATGTACTCTCCCCATGAGAGAGCCATCTCCTTTTACTTACATGCCATAATCCCTTCTTTGCCAACTTTTCTATTACAGATTGCCACACTTCTGTTGGGAATCCAGTTGTGAAAATATGATCAAAGCAAGGCAAGAAACTTTGCAAAACAATGGAGTCACCTGAAAGAAAGTTTCATAATTTAGGGATTTTAATGTAGGTGAAGCCTACAGCATTTCAGAAAAGGTCCTCCAATTAAGTTCACACATAGATAAATGGTAAATTAAAGATACCCAAAAGAAAGGCATTTTCAAAGTAGTATGAAGCCCTTTATGATTGATTGAAGTGGCCATTATTTCCAGTTCGTCATAAAATCAATCCCCTAAGAGTTAGGCAGCATAATTAACATTCGCTTTGCCTTTCTAGTTACCAAGCCCAGTGATACATGCTTATATTTAATCCCTCAAACAAACCACTAAGGAAGTGCCTATTATCTCCACTTACAGAGGAGGAAATGGAAGCTTAAGTTACAATACTCATTTCCTTTAAGAAAAATGTGACAAATATTATTGTTACCCAAAACATTAGAAACTATGACAAATGAAGATAGGTTTCATGGCATATCATGCAGTTAGTTCATGACAAGAAACAAGACTGGAACCCACATCTACCAACTGTTGTCATCAATACACATTCTTCTGACCTGGTGGCCTATTGACCTATTGCACCTTGTGATCCTCCAACCACATTTCTCAAATTCATGGATGAGAATGTCTGAGGGGACAGGTCAAGAGTCAGAATAACTTGGCACCTCTTCCAAGGTTATTAATTTCAAAAAATAAGTAAATATCAAAACAAACGTATACCATATGAAAGGATACGAAGTTTCCCATAAATGTATTTTTCAAAATTTAGAAACTGGGCCACGCCAATTTCTTTACCTTCCAAAAAGGAGTGCTTTGGTAAATAAAGTATTGGATGCATCGTCCTAAGAAGTCCTGTTAACTGCCACCTTTCAGGTTGGGGGCAGAATGAAAACCACCCGGGCAGTCATCAAGAAGCAGTTGTTTGGAATTCCCATAACTCTGGCCTGGCTTCTGACAGAATAGTGACATTTAAAAGATGCAGACGGCCGGGTGCGGTGGCTCACACCTGTAATCCCAGCACTTTGGGAGGCCAAGGCAGGCAGATCACCTGAGGTCAGGAGTTTGAGACCAGCCTGGCCAACAGGGTGAAAGCCCGTCTCTACTAAAAAAACAAAAATTAGCTGGGCGTGGTGGCAGAGCCTGTAATACCAGCTACTAGGGACGCTGAGGCAGGAGAATCACTTGAACCCAGGAGCTGGAGGTTGCAGTGAGCAAAGATCATGCCATTGCACTTCAGCATGGGGGAAAAGAGTGAAACTCCATCTCAAAAAAAAAAAAAGATGCAGAGAAACTGGGTGCAGTGGCTCACGCCTGTAATCCCAGCACTTTGGAAGCCGAGGCAGGTGGATCACCTGAGGTCAGGAGTTCGAGACCAGCCTGGCCAACATACTGAAACCCCAGATCTACTAAAAATACAAAAATTAGCCGGGCATGGTGGCACGCGCCTGTAGTCCCAGCTACTCAGAAGGCTTAGGCAGGAGAATCTCTTGAACCTGGGAGTCCGAGGTTGCAGTGAGCCTAGATTGCACCACTGCACTCCAGCCTGGACAACAGAGCAAGACTCCGTCTCAAAAAAAAAAAAAAAAAGATGCAGAGAAGGCAATGGGGAAGTGCAGGCCAAGTCATCAGGTTAGGAAGAAAATGAAACCAGCCCTGACCACTGTTGGCAAAAGACTGACTGAAGACCTGTGACTCATCAGCACCTATCAAGAGACCTTCTACTTCCGTGTCTAGGGGACATGGCTGCACCTGCCTCTAACTCCTTCCCACTGCCTGCTACTCCTCTGGTCCCCTCTCTGTACTGAACTTGTCAAAATCTGTGGGATTCCACCCACAGACCACAAAAATTGCTTTCCCACAACTGCAATGGGAACAGTTTGATTGATAACAGTCTATCAATTGTCAGCTGTGGTTTCCCCACATTTAAAAGACAAAGACCATTTTTCAGAAATTCTAACGTGCCATTTTTCATATTCTAACATCTCTGAAATCAGGATGTGTCTTACAATCAATGTTGTCTCTCACTGGCACAGCATAAATTAACAGCACATCTTAGTGCAACTTAAATTTGATCAAACACCATATTTAAAAACAACAGCCTAGGTATTGGCAGTTCTTTAGACTGCACCATCACTGGCAAGGAGTGAAGTTTATTACACTGTGCTTTACCAGTTTCTGGTTTTGCCTTATCCAGGCCACTGACAAAGCTATGTCTTAGGCCAGGTCATTAAAGTAGTAGCTTAATGCAGTGACACAAAAAGTTCCCCTCCCTGCTAGGCTGAACACACGAGTCCTCTGCTGATTCTGCAGTGCCAGGCAGTGAGCTTCACAACCCTGACACGGAACACCCATTATCAGCTTTCACAGGACCCTCCATCGGCCCTTCCAGGTTATTTTCATAGCAAACAAATATTTTCTCAATAGAGTGGAAAAATACATGTGAAAAACCACAGGAAAGACCAGGCACGGTGGCTTATGCCTATAATCTCAGCACTTTGGGAGGCCAAGGCAGGTGGATTACCTGAGGTCAGGAGTTTAAGACCAGCCTGGCCAACATGGTGAAGCCCCATCTCTCCTAAAAATACAAAAAGTTAGCCAGGCAGGGGGGTGGGCGCCTGTAATCCCAGCTACTCAGGATACTGAGGCAGGAGATTCCTTTGAACCCGGGAAACAGAGGTTGCAGTGAGCAAAGATCACGCCATTGCACTCCAGCCTGGGCAACAAGAGTGAAACTCCATCTCAAAAAAAAAAAGGAAAAGAAAAATCACAGGAAACAGCAAAAGTCACATCAGGAGAGTAGTATAAATACGGAAATCCCTATGAATAGCAACACAAAACACTTAAGAAGTCTGAAACCAGCCGGGCAGGGTGGCTCACACCTGTAATCCTGGCACTTTGGGAGGCCAAGGCGGGCGGATCATGAGGTCAAGAGATCAAGGCCATCCTGGCCAATATGGCGAAACCCCATCTCTACTAAAAATACAAAACATTAGCTGGGTGTGGTGGCGTGTGCCTGTAGTCCCAGCCACTCAGGAGGCTGAGGCAGGAGGATCACTTGAACCCGGGAGGCGGAGGTTGCAGTGAGCCGAGATTGCGTCACTGTACTCCAGCCTGGAGACTAAGTGAGACTCCGTCTCAAAAAAAAAAAAAAAAATGAAACCAAACACCCAAAGCTTTTAGTTATTTATGCAAAAAGTACCTTATTGTTTTTACAAAGGCAGAAGCCACCGAATCGTCCAAAATGCTTTCTAATGTGTGAACTAGTTTCATTAAACTACATAAATCAGCCACAAAGAAACACCCAGAAATTATCTCCTCATGAGCCTGAGTCCCCAGGAGCTATTCGAATAAAATAGCAAGGACTTTACAAAAAGTTTCCCCAGTTCCAACTTACTGCTCATAGTGGTGAAGACTCCAACAAGGAAATCAGCAACTGGTGCCTGGTCTTGGCTTCTCTGCACAAGTCGCAGACCCTCAAAAAACATGCGAGCGGCTTCATAAGACTGGTGTAACCTCAGCAAGGAATAACCAGCTCGGTAGTATCCCTGGAACATGATAAAAAGCAAAACTGTCATGTATCACATCTCCTTTAACCTGCTGGTGAAAGAAAAAACAAGATTGGCAACATGGGAAATCCAACTCTAAAACTCTCACGTCTGACTGGGCACAGTGGCTCATGCCTGTAATCCTAACACTTTGAGAGATCAAGGCAGGAGGATCGCTTGAGCTCAGGAGTTGCAGGCCAGCATGGGCAACATAGTGAGACCTTGTCTCTACTAAAAAGAAAAGAAAAATTAGCTGGGCATAGTGGCATGTACCTTGTAGTCCCAGCTACTCAGGAGGCTGAGGTGAGAGGATTGCTTGAGCCCAGAAGATCGACGCTGCAGTGAGCTACAGTCGTGCTACTGAACTCCAGCCTGGGCAACAGACTCATATCCTGTCTTACTTCTATGTAAACAGGGATTTCTAACCAACACTGGATACAGGGTTTCCACATTATATTCTGTGCCACATTGCTCTGTCATTTAACTGCCAAGAAAAGAATCACTTTCAAATCCATGACTTATATAGCATCTAACATATGACACAGAGAGAAGAAAGCAGGTCTGCTTCCAGTTACATCTCTGGTTGGTTGGTTTGTTATTGACTGATTGACTGATTGAGACAGGATCTTGCCCTATCACCTAGGCTGGAGTGTAGTGGCATGATCCTGGCTCACTGCTACCCTCTAACTCCTGGGCTCAAACTAGCCTCTCATCCTAGCCTCCCAAGTAGCTAGGACTACAGGTGTGCACCACCATGCCCAGATAACTTTTCCATTTTTGGTAGAGACAAAGTCTTGCTATATTGCCCAAACTGGTCTTGAACTCCTGGCCTCAAGCAATCTTCCTGCCTCGGCCTCCCAAACTGCTCAGATTATGAGGCCAGGGTGCAGTTCAAGTGAGCCACTGCACCTGGCCTTATTTATTTATTCATACTTCAAGTCACAGCTTGGGCCAGAACAGAAGAATGAAAACAGTCCTTTGATTGGTGTTCAGGAAAAGAATGAGACTGATATGAAAACAAAGGTGTTTTTCCTGTCCCTTTCAAAGTAAACACAATTTCTACTGGGTGCATAAGAAAACAAATTGTAATGACAAACACTGAGATTTTCTGAGTTCTACATTATAAGTGATATTCACAAGAGTCCAAATAAATATTTGATTTCTACAGAAAGAAGAAAATTACAATGATCAATAAAAGAAAATGGTCTAGTTTTGCCTATATACAAATAATATGACTCTCAAATGGGAATAAAATGCAATTGCCTACCTCACATTGATCACCTGAATCAGCATCAGGGATCTACCAAAACAATTTTCTGTCTAAGATGACAGAAGGTCGGGTGCAGTGATTCAGGCCTGTAATTCCAGCACTTTGGGAGGCCAAGGCAGGAGGATTGCTTGAGCCTAGGAGCTCAAGACCAGTCTGGGAAACATAGTGAGACCCTGTCTCTACAAAAAAAAAAAATTTTTTTTTAATTAGCTGGACATGGTGGTGCAAGCTTGTAGTCCCAGCTATTTCAGAGGCGGAGGGAGAAAGATCACATGAGCCCATGAGGTGAGGCTCCAGCCTGGGTGACAAAGCAAGACCCTGTCACAAAAAAAAAAAAAAAAAAAAGGAAGAAGAAGAAGAAAACAGGTGTCCACCAACTGGGTTCATAAAAAAGGAAGTACTTTAAAATTTCACATAACACCAAATTTCTGACTATGTAATTACTTGTTTTAACCTTCATTTTGAAAGTCTGAAGACCTCAAATAACAAAGAGAGGAGGGAAAAAAAGTTGTGTTTTGTTTTTTCTAAACAGGCAAGCTGGTAGAGAATCTCCCATTTCTTTGCCTTCCTCAGATTCAAGATTTTTTTTTTGTTTGTTTTTTTGTTGTTGTTGTTGTTGTTGTTTGTTTGTTTGTTTGTTTTGAGGAAGATGAAGGGGATCAGAATATGCCACCCTAAAATATGCCACTTTGGCATAAGGATTATTTTGAGCTGAAGGTATCTGAGATTCAACAGATGCAAAAAGAAGCCTCCCCTGAGCTTCACTTAACTGACTAAAAAGCAGAAACTCTGAAGAAATGAGGACTGCCATAAATCTCTTCTCCCAGGGAAGTTTTATGGCCATGAAGAAGAGAGAAATTGAGCACAAAGACTGGCCTGAACAAATCTTGCTAAGATAACCCTTATCTTCCATTACTTTCCCACATATATGCACCTTCCCACAGTTTGCAGCCCCTAGAGACCTAAAACTCTATTCCTTTGTCTTGTCACATCCCCACAATTTATTATTCTTTATTAAAAATATCATAGAAGATCTCAGGCCTGTCCACATTTTTTGGAGCTTTACTTCTTTTCTAGAAAGATTCCTTTGACACATAAAAGTTAACATCTAATGAAATATGTATGCTTTTCTCCTGTTAATCTGTCTCTTGTCAATCTAATTTGCAGGGCCTCAGCCACAGAACCAAAAGAAGGTAGAGGGAAAATTTTTTGTCTCCCCTATAGAGGACAATGGCGGCGGGGAAGGGGAGAGAGGATGGAGAGAGACTCCCAGGAGCTCTGGGTAAGAGCTGGGAAGTGGCCCTGGTTGCTGTGCTGTCAGGGGTTGCTGCAGGTTTGGCCAATCAAGGAAGAAGCCCCTTGATGTAACAGCATCAAGTCCGTTGGGCCACAGTCACAGCCTCCACTTCCAGGATGTGGGCAAAACCCAAATATTAATACTGTCCCAGTGAGAGGATTGGGAATATCCTAAAATACCTTTGGGAAGAAATTTCCCAGGAATGCACTCCCATTTTCAAAACAAGTCAATAAATTCTAAAGCGGAGGTATCCAATCTTTTGGCTTCCTTGGGTCATACTGGACGGAGAATTGTCTTGGGCTACACATAAGATCCACTAACACTAACGATAAGCTGACAAGCTTTAAAAAAAAACCACAAAAAAACTCAATGTTTTAAGACAGTTTATGAATTTGTGTTGGGCCACATTGAAAGCTGTCCTGGGCCAGGGGTTGGACAAGCTTGTTCTAAAGTATTCGTCCTCCAACAAGAAGTTTAAGAGTCAGTGTCACTTATTATGTAAAATATCCAAATCCCTCTCTTAAAGTACTCTATAGGTCAAACCTCCACCACTCCCTTCCCATTGTATTTTGTTTCTAGCAGTCACACATTGTGTGTTGCTTCAGATGCTCCAGAGTGGCTATTGAATTTAAGGACTCTGATTGTAATGCTCTTCTTCTCCCCAGATTGAATGCAAACTACTCAAGAGCTAGGATGAGTCTTCTGCTCCTTTTGTCTGCCTTGAGGCACCAAGAACAGTAAAGATGCCAGGAAGAGTGGCACTCAGGGCATTTTTGATGAAAAAACAATCAAATGATGTTTATTGACCTTTGTTAACAACTGTAAATGGTCTTACTGACCTCTCAGATTTCCAAGATCCCTCCAAAGAGCTGGTTTCTACTATAAGAAATGCCTCCTGAAGAATCGGTTTTGTGTCATCCACCCAGCTTGCATGTGAAGTAAAGCTTTGCTCAAATGAAACTTGTGAACAGCAAAGAACGTGAACGGTGAACAGATTATGAGTTTGGGTGTAACTACATCAGAACAAAACAAGCTCCTCTGTGATTTCCATTGTGCTCCATCCACTATGAGGCCAAGTGCATTCCTACAAAGTGCATTTCAACACTAGGCGATCCCTGTTTTTACCCTTCTCCAGATAATGATCACATGCCCCATGGGCATCTGTCTGAAGAGATTTGAACTAGAAGCACTCCTAGCATTTCCACTTTTAAAAGGAATGGAAAGAGGCAGGCTAAGAGGAAGGCAGCTGCCACCCCCGGGTGCCACTGCCCCACCACACCTTCACTCATCCTTTCATACCTTCATCCACTACCCCAACACTCTCAAGTCATCTCCCCACACCTTCACCCTCCCACCCAATACCTTCACGTAGGTTGGATCCCATTGGAGACATTCCTTGGCAGCAACAAATGCCTCATTCCACTTCCCAAGGCTGAAAAATGCGTTTGATTTATTGCACAGCAGCACAGCCAAGTCCCTCGGGGGAACCCTGTAAGAACAAACCGGTGGTCTGTCATGGTTCTGCAAATACAGAAAACAGTCCTTTAAGTCCCCCCAATTCGATGCTGGCTGCTGCCATCAGGAAGCGGGTTTCAGTAGGAAATGACTCATTCATGCTTATCAGATGAGTCTCCCAGACCCCAAAAAAGCCTGGAACATTTACAATATATAAATCTGTCCTTCCTCACTCCCAAATACTCTGCTCCCATGTTTTAAAGACAATCGTTCTCAACATGTTGATTTCATCTCTCATTGATCTCCACGCTTATTCATTTCATCTCCAATGCCAGCCCTCAGAAGAATGCGCTGCAGGTAAGAGGCCTGTGCAGGCCCTGGGAGTAGGGCCTATAAAGCAGGGAATTCTATAGTCTTGGTACCCACAGTGTAGACCAAAGGGGAGGCAAGAACTCTGGGTGAGTACAGCCCTGGCCCCACAGACTCCTGCCTGTGAGGAGGGGCACAGCTGGAAGGTGGCCAAAGGAGGGCCCTTTAAAGCGTAGCAGGGCAG
Organism: Macaca fascicularis; assembly: GCF_037993035.2. Lineage (NCBI taxonomy): Eukaryota > Metazoa > Chordata > Mammalia > Primates > Cercopithecidae > Macaca > Macaca fascicularis. The sequence goes on from NC_088376.1 coordinate 98,935,309, forward strand.
GGATGGCTCTGGCCTTGGCCTACAGGTAACATAGCTGCAAGTTAATGCTGCAACCAGGCCAGGAGAAGAACAAAAATTCAAAGCAAACCACAATATATCAAGAGAAGCCCAGCTACCAGTGGAATATAAGACACACAAATAAAAAAAGCAAGCCTTATGACTTCTTTTTTATTTAATATCTTTGAGACAGAGTCTCGCTCTGTCTCCCAGGCTGGTGTGCAGTGGTGCAATCTTGGCTCACTGCAACCTCCGCCTCCTGGGTTCAAGCGATTCTCCTGCCTCAGTCTCCCAAGTAGCTGGGACAACAGGCATGCACCACCACACTCAGCTAATTTTTGTATTTCTAGTAGAGATGGGGTTTCACCATGTTGGCCAGGATGGTCTAAAACTCCTGACCTTGTGATCTGCCTGCCTCAGCTTCCCAAGGTGCTGGGATTACACAATTAAGATATTAAATAGGCCAGGCGCAGTGGCTCATGCCTGTAATCCCAGCACTTTGGGAGGCTGAGGCCAAGGCAAGGAGTTTGAGACCATGCTGGCCAACATGGTGAAACCCCATCTCTACCAAAATACAAAAAATTATCTGGGTGTGGTGGGGCACACCTGTAGTCCCAGCTACTTGGGAGGCTGAGGCAGGAGAATCGCTTGAACCCAGGAGGCGGAGGCTTCGGTGAGCCAAGATTGCACCACTGCACTGCAGCCTGGCAACAGAGCAAGACTCCGTCTCAAAAAAGGAAAAAAAAAAAATCTTAATTGTAAAAGTAATACAAATCGCTGTAGAATAATACAAAAATCACTGTAGACAATGCAGATAAGCACAAAAATATTAATAAACAAAGGAAAAATCATCTCCATTACTGTCCCCACCCTCAATGTTTTGTGTCTGGCTTCTTCGGTGGCACACCATTCCCTCTAGGTGAAGGGATGAGGCCCCAGAAGCACACAGGAGGCAGTGGGTCAGGCAGTGAGGGATCAGCAAGGGAGCTGTGACCACAAGTGTAAGAGATGCCATGGTGTCCATCCCAGATGCTCTGGCCAGTGCAGCCATTCCCAGCTGCAGTGTCTGTTGGCTGCAAATAGAAGTTCTCCGCACCCTGTTCTCCAGAGATTTATCCTTAGCCTAATGAGAGCTACCCTCTCCCCAGGAGGTTACACCCACACTATGGACTGAACTTCCCCTGCCCCCAACTGCCAAAAAAAAAATCCCTGTGTTGAAGCCCTAACCCTCAATGTGACAATATTTGAACATGGGAGGCCATTGGGAGGTAATTATGTTTAGATGAGGTCCTGAGGGTGGAGTCCTCATGATGGAATAAGAAGAGACACTAGACAGCTTGCTCTCTCCCTCTTTGCAGGTAACACAGTGAGAAGGCAAACGTCTACATGCCAGGAAGACAGCCCTCACAGGGAGCAGCTTGATCTTGGACTTCCCAACCTGTAGAACTTTGAGAAATAAATTTCTGTTGTTTAAGCCACTCAGTCTGTGCTATTTTGTTATGGCAGCGCAAGCAGACTAATATAGCCCCACTCCCTAGGATGACTGCCGGGAGCCAGACAGCCTAAAACCAGTGACTGACTGATACAAGAATCAAAAGGTTAACCTCCTTGCCTCAAAGTGGAACCAGCTCTGCAGTACGATTCATGATCCAGAGCTGCCCATAGGATCAGGTGAATCTTGCTTGGTTTAGACACCATCCCTGCTTAGAGCCTTCCATTGTGCCATCCTGACTCCCTCAGTCCCCTTTCTCCTGCAAGTATGCTGTAAATCACGTGCACCTGAGTCTCAGCGTTAGCTAGCTGTGGCAGGAATGCCAGAAGCAGGCAATGGGCAAGGGGAACAGTGTCAGAAAGGCCCCATAAAAGGCAATATGACAGTCCAGGCAGAAGTCCCAGTAGGGGTCACACAGTAAGTGGTGGAGCTGAGCTTTGAACACACATAGTGTGGGGTCAGTCTACAACCATAACCACTATACAATTCTACCTCCTTCTAAGAAAGCTGAATGTTTGCCTTGATCGAGGATCTCTAGACCTAGCTCTGACGCAATTCTGGTATGTACCAAGACGAGGCAGAACTGCAGAAACTGCAGACACAAGCCAATTACACTCAACTCAAGCTCAACTAGAGTGTAGACATCAAGGAGATGGGAGTGGGAGGTGGAGCCGTGTTTCAGTAATTTAATTTGGTGTCATTTCCTAGCACAAGTTTAGGTTGTGTGCACCCTACAGATGCCAACCTCTGCTTGCTCTACTGCAGCTGTTCCAAAAGGATGATCTGGGAACTTCTGGGGACCTTTAAGGTCACTGCAGGTGATCCACAAGGTGAAAATACTTACACAGTCATGGTAAGCTGAATAATAGCCCCCAAATACTGTTCTTTTTATGGAAAAAACAAACTTCTGTAATTAACAAACAATGAGCAGATATGATCAATTTAAGGATTTTAGGAATAAGAGATTGTCCTGAATTATGATAAAATCACAAGGGTCCCTGTGAACGAGAGACAGAGAGAGACATGAGCACAGCTGAGGAGAAGGCAAGGTGATGACAGAAGCAGAGACTGGAATGGTAAGCTTTGAAGATAAAGGAAGGGGCCACAAGCCAAAGAATACACACTGCCACTCAAAACTGAGAAAGGCAAGGAAGGCCCTCAGAGCCTCCACAAAGAACCAGCCCTGCTAACACATTGGTTTTAGCCCCATTAGACTCATTTAGAACTCCTGACCTTCAAAACTGCAAGCGAATAAATTTGTAATACAAATTTATTTAGGCTTTAAGCCCTAAATTGGTGGTTAACTTGTTATAGCAGCAACAGGAAACTAATACAATAAGTAAGACACCATGCGCCTTGTTCATACTCATTCCCTCACACTCACACAGGGAGTTTTCCAGAAGCTATATGACATGTGATATTGCAACAGACTGAATACAGATATAAGAAGCCAGCTGTCTTTTATGGAGACAAGACATTAAGAAGGAGATTTACAGAAATGTGCAAGTTTTTGTTTTGGAAAATATACTTTAAAAATACAACATGTGATAGATTTACTGATTTTTTTTTATTATTATTTTTGAGACAGAGTTTCACTCTTGTCACTGAGGCTGGAATGCAATGGCACACCTCGGCTCACTGTAACATCTGCCTCCCATGATCAAGTGACTCTCCTGCCTCAGCCTCCCGAGTAGCTGGGATTACAGGTGTGCGCCACTACGCCCGGCTAATTTTGTATTTTTAGTAGAGATGGGGTTTCACCATATTGGCCAGGCTGGTCTTGAACTCCTGAAGTCAGGTGATCTGACCACCTCAGCCTTCCAAAGTGCTGGGATTACAGGTGTGAGCCACTGTACCTGGCAAATGTATTGAATTTTTTTTTTTTTTTTTGAGATGGAGTCTCGCTCTGTCACCCAGGCTGGAGTGCAGTGGCGGGATCTCGGCTCACTGCAAGTTCCACCTCCCGGGTTCACGCCATTCTTCTGCCTCAGCCTCCGGAGCAGATGGGACTACAGGAGCCCGCCACCACACCCGGTTAATTTTCTGTATTTTAATAGAGACACGGTTTCACCCTGTTAGCCAGGATGGTCTGGATCTCCTGACCTCATGATCTGCCCGCCTCAGCCTCCCAAAGTACTGGGATTACAGGTGTGAGCCACCGCGCCCAGCTGATATTTTTAAATAAATACATATTTTTTTCATCAGTTTTGAGTTCTCACATATTGTATTGACAGCTACAGCCTACATAAACAGAAGGAGCTCTTTAGGTTCCTCAGCAATGCTTAAGCATGTTGTGATACTACAATGTTGGAGAACAGATCTACAAGAAGCTGAAGGGGCAGGGAAAGAGAAAGTGGACCTTAGTGCCCAGCGGGGTGTGCACTGTGGCCAGGGAGTAAATGGCATAGATAATAAAGAAGATGAAGTGAATGACGAGGAGGTTTGTTCGAGGACTTCAGCCATACCGTTAAATCTGACACCTAGCCAGCCAGAAGGGGAAGTTTTATCAACAGTCCTCTGTGTTTCACTTTCTATTTCCCTTCTTACACAATCCCCATTCAGTTTTTAAGCTGACAATGCAGAGAAGATAAATAGGAAGTGAGGGAGAAAGAAAACAGAAACAAGGTGGAATGATAAGAAATGAAAAGAAAACATAAGGAACAGAGTCTCCATGTACTGAAAAAGAAAAGATGAGGTGAAAGTGCAAACACTTACCCCCACTGGTATAACTGCAGGAGAATCTGGATGGCTTCATCGTACTTTCTGATAGCCAAAGAGAAGTTCCCATTCTTAAGAACCTGGTTGCCGGATTCTTTCAGCAGCTCAGCATAAGCAGTCAGGTCCATCCTGTGGGGAGACGGGGGAGAGGCTTGCTGCCAGACCCGTGCTGGGCATGTTCACCTTCCTGTCTGCCTTGCTGAAATCTGGAGGAGTTTGTTCACTATGGCCCCACCTACCTTCGAAGGGCACATCTTGGCAACGCCTCTCACCACCAGGAAACCAGGCAGAGTGTCTGACAAGACCATTTCTTTGTCAGTTCTTTTCTATTCTCAAGGGTGGTAAGACCAATTCCATTTATTCAGCATTAATGATCTGGAGGAGGCTGCTTCCATGCATGAGACAACATAAACCTGGTAGGTAGTGAGTGCTATCCCTGTAACTGGCATTATTATTAATCTCATTTACCCATCACCATAGCCCACAGGAAGGCATTGTCCCTACTGTTCAGATGAGGAAACTGAGGCTCAGAGGTTCAAGTCACTTACCTAAAAATCTGCTAATGGCATTTCCCATTTCTGACCCCAGATCTGACTAATTCCTAGTTTCTGCTCTTGACCACTGTACCACATCACGTACTGGTAAAAACAAAACTCAGCTGATAGTACTTCCACTCTCTGAGAAGATGGGACACGGAGGGGAGATGAAGGCCCCAATATACAAGAGGCTAGGACACAGAACCATAACCTCTGTCTCTCCTGTCCCCCTCCTTTCTTAAAACACTATAAAATAAGCCTTGAAATATTTGTCCTGAGACAGCCATTGCCTGCCTACTTGTTTGTGTCCCCCAAGGGCATTTTCCTCTTTCAGGCCATACCCCTATTTTGTTTATTTTTTTAGCCACATGGCCTCGAACATAAGGAGTACTTAAATATCTGGTATAACAGTTTGAATTGCCAGACCCACAGAAGACGCACGTTACTGATTTTCTCCAGTGTGCCCTGGGTGGTTGGAGAGAACTGCCTGGCAGCCCTGACCACATGGGGGGCCTTGGTAAGTGTGCTGAACAAAGGCAGGAGAGGAGAGCGCCCAGGAAGACCTTAAGAAGCAGCTGCCACGGAGACAGGGAAAAAGTGGGGGTCAGAGGAGAGGTCCTTTAGGATTGCTTCCTCTCAAGATGGCAGAGGGAAAAGCAAATTGGTAGGGTAGGGTAGGTCTTAAATATGTGGACAGTTTCGGGTATTCACAGATGACATGTACCTATGGGGTCATAAAATTTATTAGGTGTCTGGATGACCAACACAATTCTTGGATAGATAGTAATTATTAAGTTTATCATTTCAAATCCTGGTAAGGGGTCAGAGGGGGAAACAGACCCAAGCACACATAAGTGGTGATTTATTTTAAACTTTGACTTCTTGGGAATGGGGTTTTTGAACTGTACTCCATTTCTTAGGCAGAGCTTTAACAGAATGAGACACGTGACTCTTAAGTCAGAACACAAAACTCTACCTATCCTTTTCATTTAGTAATCTCTAAATTGTATGGCTACTATTTACACAGAAATGACTAAGAAGAACATGAAAAACAACGTAAAGAACTGATGTACTAGGGAATAAAGATTTCTTTCAAATATTGTCGACCATTTGTCCAATAAATATTCTTTAAGCTGGTCATGGTCAAACAACTGAAACAAGAAAATTATTGTAATAACTGACAAAGAGTTCATATCCCTCCTTTATAAATAGCTTTCCACTGCAAGACCAACATTCTCACCAAAATGTGTAAGAGTGCTAAAAAACAATTCACAAAGAAACACCAAGTAATTGATACTAAATATATGAAAAGTGGGTAAATAGGATAACCCTCACTAGTACATAAGTAAATCAAAAATTGAACAACAAAATATCATTGGAAAATAATTTTTAAAATGACACAAAATGTTGAGGACAGTACTTGCAGGGGAAATAGAATACATCATAAATGGGTTTAGCCTCATGGACGTTCACCACCTCGAAAACGCGGAAATAACTCTAAATGTTCCATAATATATGATGGGGTTAAATCAGTTATAGAAGATCCATATGTTAGAACACCACATAGTTATTTTTAAAATCATGTTGTGGCTGGGCGCGGTGGCTCACGCCTATAATCCCAGCACTTTGGGAGGCTGAGGCGAGCAGACCACCTGAGGTCAGGAGTTCGAGTCCAGCCTGGCCAACATGGTGAAACCCCATGTCTTCTAAAAATACAAAAATCAGACAGGTATGGAGGCACACACCTGTAATACCAGTTACTCGGGAGGCTAAGGCAGGAGAATCGCTTGAACCCAGGAGGGAGAGGTTGCAGTGAGCCAAGACCACACCACTACATTCCAGTCTGGGTGACAGTGAGACTCCATCTCCAAAAAAATAAAATAAAATCATTTTGTAAAAGGCCCAGTGCGGTGGCTTATGCCTGTAATCCCAGCACTTTGGGGGTCCGATCACCTGAGGCGGACGGATCACCTGAGGTCAGGAGTTCGAGACCAGCATGGCCAACATGGTGAAACCCCATCTTTACTAAAACTGCAGAAATTAGCCAGGCATAGTGGTGAGCACCTGTAATCTCAGCTTCTCGGGAGACTGAGACAGGAGAATTGCTTGAACCCAGGAGGCAGAGGTTGCAGTGAGCCAAGGTCATGTCACTGTCCTCCAGCCTGGGTGACAAGAGCAAACTCCATCTGAAAAAAAAAAAAAGTTGTGTTGTAAAAGAACATTTAATGACAGAGTAAGTTAGTAAATGAAAAATACAGGTCTATAGGGCTGAAAAGGCATATTGTAAAAGAACATTTAATGACAGAGCAAGTTAGTAAATGAAAAACATAGGCCTATAGGGTGGAAAAGGCATATAATCCCAAATTGTTTTAAATACATAAAATGTATTGAAACTATGCCACAATGTTAAAAGCCAAACCATTGGGATTTGGCAGAATTTTCATTTTCCTCCTTGTTTTTCTGAATTTCCAATCACTCTACAATGTACCCCCTTATTAATCAGACCATAAATGTTATCAAACAGACTTTAAGTGTTTAACTGAAGAATTCAAACACAAGATGTTTCCACTGTATTTACAAATACAAAAAAAACTCTTCAAGATTATTTTTCATACTCCTCTAGAAACCAACAGTCAGCTCTTAATGTTATGTGGGCAAACAACAAATGTATTTACCCACCTATGTTTCTGCTTTTTCTTGATACAATCACATCAAAGGTGAAAGGAGGAATGCCAACCATACGGAAGGCTTTTTTCTTCCTAATAAGATTCATTGAGAGTTACATTCTCATTACATGTAAGAACGCTTTATATCTCTATAACAGAATACAGATGGCTCAGTTGTTGGGTCCTTTAAAAAAAAAAAAACTGACCAACTGACGATTTATTTACAAGATGAAATTATTAAATAAAAGTGGTAATAATTTACCACAATGACAATACTCTTCATAGCTAATATCTCCTAAGTACCTACCATGTGCTTTACATCACTATATCTTTTCATTCTTATAAGAAGCCTCGGCCAGGCACAGTGGCTCACACCTGTAATCCCAACACTTTGGGAGGCCAAGGCAGGCAGATTACCTGAGGTCAGGAGTTCGAGACCAGCCTGGCCAACATAGTAAAACCCCTGTCTCTACTAAAAATACAAAAATTAGCCAGGCATGGTGGCACATGCCTATAGCCCCAGCTACTCAGGAAGCCGAGACACAAGAATTGCTTAAGCCCAGATTGTAGTGAGCTGAGATCAAGCCACTGCACTCCAGCCCGGACAACAGAGTGAGACTGTCAAAAAAAAAAAAAAAAAAGGTGCTATAAGGTCAGCGTGACCGTGTCTCTATTTTGCACATAGGGGAAGTGAAGCAAAGACAGGTTAAGTCACTTCCCACTTGCCACAGTCACACTGAAATTGGTAATGTGAGAATTCCAACCTAGGTGGCCTCACTTTAAGAGCTAAACTACACTCTGAAGGGCCAAGACAGAGGTTAAAAGATCAGCACCCAGTAAAATCACTACGGTATGTGATATTTTGGCTTGGCACTGAGCACTCCACCCTGCACTTTCAGTTTCGTTAATGGTGTAAAAGCTACAAAATACTTAAGGACAGTTACACAGCTGCCTGGCTGGCTTTCAGAAGTTTTCACTATGTCTCTATGAGAATTCAAACTCTAGCTGTTGGAAGCTGTCACAGGCTGCTGAGCTACACATGAGGAAGAAGATGCAAGAAAAATGCAAATGCACTGCGTAGATTTTGAAACAAGGAAGTCTGAAACAGAGCAGATCCAAGTGGTTGTGGTTTTTATGACTCATTGTGTATACATATACACATGAAGTTCTGTAAGTGACGTACAGGATTAGAGCAAAGAGCAGACTGGCAACACGGATGGCATATGGGGGAGTTATTACTGAAATGGGCAGAGAGGATGGCTTTCCCTTCATCCATTATCTGGGTACTACTTGAATTCTTGAAAACAAATGTGTTTACTTTTTTAATTTTATTTTTTGGGGTTTTTTGTTTGCTTGCTTGCTTTTTTTGTTTAGGGTTGCCAAAAGAGCCCAAAAGCAGTCAGTGATCCAAGATTAACTCTGGAATGCTGGCAGTAGCAATAGATCCAAGATGAAGCTAGAAAGAGTATCTCTTTTTTTGTGTGAGATGGAGTCTCACTCTGTCGCCCAGGCTGGAGTGCAGTGGCGTGATCTCGGTTCACTGCAAACTCCACCCCTCGGGTTCAAGCCATTCTCCTGCCTCAGCTTTCTGAGTAGCTGGGATTACAGGCGTGCTTTACTACGCCCGGCTAACTTTGTATTTTTAGTAGAAATGGGCTTTCCCCATGTTGGCCAGGCTGGTCTCGAACTCCTGACCTCAAGTGATCCGCCCACCTCAGTATCCCAAAGTACTAGGATTACAGGCTTGAGCCACCGTGGCTGTCCTTTTCCTTCTATCTTTTTATCTTCCTTTCTTGACTGCTTGCTCGCTTGCTTGCTTTCTTACTTGCTTGCTTTCTCTCTTTCTCTTTCTTTCTCTCCTCTCTTCTCTTTCTCTCTTAAAAGTGACTCTTTCCTCTTCCCCACAGGAAGGGTGCCACAGACAGTAAAGGATAAAAATCCAAAGTCAGAATACATCCTGGGGACTTCAATGTGTGTGTTCGCTTTTTTTTTTTTCTTCTTCTTGGGGAAAGGGGTACAAATGTGGGAAGAGAAGAACAGGAACTTTTTTAAGAAACTCACCCAAAATCTTTCATAAAGCCCCTGGAAAAGTATGAGGTGCTGCGCCCAAGTCTTCCCTACCCAGGGCATTTAAATAGGACAAGACCAGAACACCTTGCCACAACCCCCCTCAGCTGTCTCACCATCCTGTCCCCACCGACCAAAGCCCAGACAAGTGGCCTACACTAAACCTAGGGCATTATCAGTGCAACTTATCCCTTTTGCCCGTCAACTTTAAGTTATTCCTCCTTTATTTACAGCCTCAATTACACCCAACTACATGCACACCAAAGATGGTATTTCTAAAACCAGTTGACTAGCCCAGCTCCGAACTGGTTTTGTAAAATTTGTAGCCTAAAAGTCATTATGACACCAAAAAGTAAACTCCATAAGGAATTATCTCCCTCCCCAATATGTGGGGTCTCTTTTGGGTCCTTTTTTTTTGAGACGGTGTCTCACTCTGTCTCCCAGGTTGCAGTGCAATGGTGCAATTTTGGCTCACAGGAAACTCCGTCTCCCACGTTCAAGAAAGTCTCCTGCCTCAGCCTCCTGAGTAGCTCGGATTACAAGCGCACGCCACCATGCCAAGCTAATTTTTATGTTTTTAGTAAAGGGTTTTCACCATGTTGGCCACACTGGACGTGAACTCCTGAGCTCAGATGATCGCTCAGATGATCCCTCGGTCTTCCAAAGTGCTGGGATTACAGACATGAGCCACTGCATCCAGCTGGTTTCTTCTTCTTCTTCTTTTTTAATAAATTTTATTGAGGTACAATTTACATATGATAAAATTCACCCGTTTTAAGTGTTAATTCATTTAACAAATTTACAGTCATGTAACCACAACCACAGTCATGATATAGAACACCCCCAATCGCCCACCGCCAGCTCCTGGCAATATTTTTCTAGATTATTTATTTATTTATTTGTTTGTTTGTTTTGAGACGGAGTTTTCACTCGTCACCCAGGCTGGAGTGCAATGGCACGATCTCGGCTCACTGCAACCTCTGCCTCACGGGTTCAAGCCATTCTCTTCCCTCAGTCTCCCTAGTAGCTGGTATTACAGGTGCCTGCCACCACACCCAGCTAATTTTTGTATTTTTAGTAGAGACAGGGTTTCACCATGTTGGCCAGGCTGGTCTCAAACTCCTGACTTCAGGTGATCCACCCGCCTCAGCCTCCCAAAGTGCTGGGATTACAGGCGTGAGCCACCACGCCGGGCCTATTTTATTTTATTTTTTGTTTGTTTGTTTTTGTTTTTTTGAGAAGGAGTCTGTCTCTGTCGCCCAGGCTGGAGTGCAGTGGCCCGATCTCCGCTGACAGCAAGCTCCGCCTCCCGGGTTCACGCCATTCTCCTGCCTCAGCCTCCCAAGTAGCTGGGAGTACAGGCGCCTGCCACTACGCCCGGCTAATTTTTTGTATTTTTAGTAGAGACAGGGTTTCACTGTGTTAGCCAGGATGGTCTCAATCTCCTGACCTCGTGATCTGCCCGCGTTGGCCTCCCAAAGTCCTCGGATTACAGGCATGAGCCACCGTGCCTGGCTTACCTATTTTATTTCTTAAATTGACATATTAATAATGTACATATTCATAGTGATGTTTCGATACATATAATGTATAGTGATCAGATCAGGGTATGTAGTATATCCATCATCTCATTTATTATTTCTTTGTGTTTGGAATGTTCAATATCCTCCTTCTAGCTATTTGAACTATATGTTATTGGTAACTACAGTCATCCTACAGTGATAAAGAACTGTTTTTCATTTTCATACACCCGACACATATGTGCCTTCCCACTGGATCTGAACTTTCAGCACACCGCAGTCCTATTGTTCATATAGCATCTACCCTGTGCTGGGCACTGTGCTGGGGATCAGGAGTCTGATGGTGAAAGGATGGCCACTATCCCCACATTCCAGAAGTTTACTGTCTGTTAGGGAGATGAACATTAAGTAAATCAATAATCACACAAATATGACACTTAAAATATTTTTCTTCTTATGAAGAAAAAGTATAGGGTATAAGAAAGCCTGTAACAGGAGATCACAGCTTAGATCGCAGGGATCAAGGCAAGTCTGTTGGAATTGACATTTAAGACAAGATCTAAATAGTGAGCACTTAGCCCAGTGAAGAGGAGAGTAGGTGTCCAGGCCATGGAAACAGCACATGCAAAAGCTCTGAGCTTCACAGTTCGAGAACTGCCAGGTGAGCAGGATGCAAAAGTGAAGCTGAAAGAGTAGGTGATTGCTGCAGTAAGTAGATGATGGATCTTGAAGGCCATCAGAAGTTCTTGGAATTCATCTAAATGCAACTGGGAAAGCAGCATTGTCTATGACAACTTTCTGTGATAATGCAAATGTTCAATTTTATACTATACAATACAGAAGCCACTAGCCACACATGGCTACTGTACATTTGAAATATGGCTAGTACAAATGAAGAACTCAATTTCAAATCGAACTTAATTTTAATTAACTTTGCTAGACATAGTCACATATGGCTAGTGGCTACCGTATTGAACAGTAAAGCACTAGAGGGTTTTAGGTTAGGGATTAACAAGATCCAATTGGGCCTGGCACAGTGGCTCATATCTGTAATCCTAGCACTTTGGGAGGCCAAGGCGGACAGATCACAAGGTCAGGAGTTCAAGACCAGCCTGGCCAACTTGGTGAAATTCCGTCTGTACTTTAAAAATACACATTAGCCAGGTGTGGTGGCACGTGCCCGTAATCCCAGCTACTCGGGAGACTGAGGCAGGAGAATTGCTTGAACCCAGGAGGCAGAGGTTGCAGTGAGCCAAGATTGTGCCACTACATTCCAGCCTGGGTGACAGAGCAAGACTCTGTCTCAAAAAGCAAGATAAAATTTAAAAAACAAGATCCAATTGATACTTCCGGATCATCCTGGCTGCAGGCAAGATGGAGAGAAATGGGCCAATGTAAAATGAATGCAGAATGAGCAGCCAATAAGAGTTCCTGATGCATTTCATGGGCGTGAGAGTGGAGGGCAGAAGAAATCAACTCCAAGGCTTTTAGCCAAACTTTACTTTGCATTATAGAAACAGGGGCTTTGGTTTCAAATATAAACGTATGTCTTTTTGTTTTTGTTTTTTGTTTTTTTTTAAGAGACAGAGTCTTGCTCTGTTACCCAGGCTAGAGTGCAGCAGTGCAAACTTGGCTCACTGCAGCTTCCACCTTCCAGGTTCAAAAGATTCTCCTGCCTCAGCCTCCCAAGTAGCTGGGATTACAGATGGACGCCACCACGCCTGGCTAATTTTTTTATTTTTAGTAGAGCTGGAGTTTCACCACGTTGGCCAGGCTTGTCTCGAACTCCTGACCTCAAATGACCTGTCCACCTTGGCCTCCCAAAGCGCTGGGATCACAAGTGTGAGCCACTGTGCCCAGCCAAATGCATGTAATATTGGATTTTCTTTTATACAAATACATACACACACGCGCACACATACACACAGCCTAGCTCCCTGAGGATAACTATTGCGATACCACTGCATCTAATGGGGCAAAGTATACGCTCTATAAAGCACACAAATTTGGGAAATACACAAAAGCCTTGAATGGATACCTTAAAACTGTCAAAGATGAACCAAATAGAAATATATTCTGTATTTTTTTTCTTGAAATGGGAAAAAAAGAAATATATTCTGTGGGACAATATACGTTATGAGCTAAATATGGCATCATCAACCCATTAAAGTGTTTCAGCAACAGCAGCAGGGGAAGGAGGAGGCAGGAGACACAGAGAACCAGTCTCCCCCCTAAAAAAGAGGTCATCTCCATACGAGGACCAGGAAAGATCAAGAGGTGAACTTCTTTCTTTCTTCTTGTGTATTTATCTGTTTAAGGGAGGGCAGGAGATGTTGGAAGTTTGATGGGAACAGAGAAGGGAGAGTTTAAGATTTTCTCCAAGTACCATTTCTTTCATTACCAAGTATTTAGTAAACTTGGTGCTACCTCTGTATGTATTAATCTGGAATTGGTTTTCCCTATAGCATGCATTCTCAATGGGGCAATATTGCCCCCAAAGGAAAGAAAATGGGTTATTGGGGAGTAAAAATGTTTATTATTTTCATGTACAAAGCACAGATATACATACAATACAAAAAAAAGGATATACAGATTATCCCTGGTATTTAAATTTCATGGGGTGTGGGAAGCTAGATTAGTTAAAAGTGTCAAAAGGTTGGAAGGAGCTATAATGAAAAAATACTTGAGTAACACTACCCTAGAGGAAATTGAGGGATGGAGGAAAGGGTGTTAAAAGTAAACAAAATATCTACTGATGAATGTATAAACAAAATGTGGCATATACATACAATGGAATATTATTTAACCTTAGAACGGAAGGAAATCCTGACACAAGATACAACATGGATGAACCTTCTGGGCATTATGCTAAGTGAAATAAGCCAGTGACCAAAAAGCAAGTATTTTACGATTCTACTTACATGAGCTACTTAGTCAATTTCATAGAAACAGAAAGTAGAACTGTGGTTACCAGGGACTGCAAGGAAGGAGAAATGGGAAGTTGTTGTCTAATGAATATGGAGTTTCAGTATTCCAAATGAAAAAGTTCCAGAAATCGTTTGCACAATATGAATGTACTTAACACTACTGAACTGTACACTTAAAAAGCATTAAGATGGCAAATTATGTTTTGTGGTTTTTTAACCACAGTTAAAATTTGTTTTAAGTAAAAAGAAAATAAAAACCCAGAAAGGAAAAAAAAGAAAGAAACACCAATGTAAACGAATATGTTCTGGACTTCTATTTGTACTCCAAGTTTGACAGAAACATTACTGATTTTTGGCCGGGTGCGGTGGCTCAAGCCTGTAATCCCAGTACTTTGGGAGGCTGAGACGGGTGGATCACAAGATCAGGAGATCGAGACCATCCTGGCTAACCTGGTGAAACCCCGTCTCTACTAAAAAATAGAAAAAATTAGCCGGGCGTGGTGGCCGACACCTGTAGTCCCACCTACTTGGGAGGCTGAGACAGGAGAATGGCGCGTAAACCCGGGAGGCGGAGCTTGCAGTGAGCTGAGATCCGGCCACTGCACTCCAGCCTGGGCGACAGAGCGAGATTCTGTCTCAAAAAAAAAAAAAGAAACATTGCTGATTTTCGTTACACACACTATGTTACAACATGATACCCAAAAGATGGCAGGATATCAAAGTTTCCCTGGTTTTGTAGTAGTACTGATTTACATGCACATTCAGGAGCAGCCAAGAAACTAATTACTTACAGAGACACCCTAAGACCCTGGGCCCACTGACAAGATGACAGTTAAAATATCCCCCAGCAGCCATCACAGGCAGGTAGGTTTGCAGTATTCAAAGTATAATTTATATGACCATAAAAAAACTATATTATGCAATAAGCGTATTTGGGGTTACAGTCAAATGGTCAAAAACATACAGCAACAATTACCGTGCAATATTAACAAAGACATACAGTAGAGGTCTGTCATATCCCATTATCTTGATGGGCCCAATTGTTTTTAACATTTTTATTGAGGCAAAACATAGTATAATGTGTGTAACATGCACTACTCTTCGGTGTTCAGTTCTGATTTTTATACCCATATAACTCCCACCTGGGTGAATATATAGAACATTCCCAGGTCTCCAGAAGGTTCCCTCTTGTCCATTCCTAGTCTAAACCCACCTTCTTCACCACTATTCTGATCTGTAAACTATAAATGAGTGTCACCTGTTCTTGAACCCCATAATAACACAGTGGGATCCCTCTTTCCTTAAAGATTATCCATGTGAGACTCAACTATATTGTTGTATACATCAGTAACTCCTTTCTCTTATTGCTGTGTAGTGTTTGATTTTATGACTATACCACAATTTACTTACCCATTCCGTTGATGGGCACTTGAATTGTTTCTGGTTTGAGATAACTGTGAATAATCTGTTATAAATGATCCTATGTATGTCTTTCAGTGAGTTATTTGTCTGCCTTTCTTCCCAGGAGTGAACCTGCTGGGTCACAGGGAAGATATGTTATTTACTTTTAGTAGAGACTGCCAGTTTTCCAAGTGGTTGAACCAATTTATACTCGCAAAAGCAGTGTTTTGTGTATATAAACTGCCAACATTTGTCAATTCTGGGTACTATCAGTCTTTTTAATTTTAGCCACTGTGGTATCTTATTGTGGTTTTAATTAGCATTTTCCTGATGACTAATAATGTTGTGTGCCTTTTATTGGCCATATGAATGTCCTCTTTTGTGAAGCTCCAAATACACCCAATCCTAGAAGAGTTGTTTGTTTTGTTTTTAATAATTAACCACTAGACGACAATATGCCAGGCCCATTTTAGCTCACGTTCTTGCAATATTGCTAATAGCAGGGGAAAGAATGGACTCTGACCTGGACACTGGACAGCCATCATTCAACTATATGGTACACAAACTATAATAAGCTCAGGAAATAAATTCTCTTAAAATGCTTTACCAATAAATGGCTAAGGAGATTTCATTAGATTATAATGACAACATGGTGCCAGGAAATATTCTTGTAAAAAACTAAAAACAGGTTAAACTTTTATGGCAGATACTTGAAAGTTGACCCTTAGTAATAATTAATGATATGTGTAATTTAGGAAGCTCTGACACTCTACCCATTTGTCTACAATGAACCATTCTTGAGACCTTTGAAGTGGCCTCTCCTTCCTCACTGAGTCCCAGTTTTGTTTCTGTTATCTGCCTCTCTTCCCCAAGCTCCTTAGACTTAAGGGAAGCTGACTCTGCCCTTATTTCCTAAGGGGTTGTTGAGCAAATTTATCTCCCTGAGAGAAACTGGTTCAGTATT
Source organism: Macaca fascicularis (assembly GCF_037993035.2). NCBI lineage: Eukaryota > Metazoa > Chordata > Mammalia > Primates > Cercopithecidae > Macaca > Macaca fascicularis. Next base: position 98,951,597 of record NC_088376.1, read on the forward strand.
GAGTGTAGGGCACAATTCTGGCCCCTGAAACTTAAAAAGATGTTTATTGGAGGATTCTGAGAAAGTGTTTTATCATTATTCTGGATAAGCTTCTAGAACAGATTCTCTCTATTACATAGGGAAGTTGTGAATCCTGACACTGAGATGTGTAAATGTTTGGCCCTACATTTCAGCTGCATTTTGATTCTGGCGTAAGGATGAAACCAACACTCACAGGATGAGAGGACAGGGCCCAGGGAAATAAAGGAAAATAGTGGGGAGCCATCAATTTGGGGAGAACCCTCAGGCCTGCCCTATCTCTATCTCTGGACTTCTACTTATATGAGCGCATCAGTTAGGATGCCTTTGGCTGCAAATGAGGAGTCGGGGTGTGTGTAATTTTCTTATTGGATATAATGAGTTCTAAATTTCTCTTCAAAGAATCAGTGTGTCAGTATGTTCAGTTCTTTGTCCTCCATTTTAAAGTTTAACTTCCTCATAGTTTTAATCAGTAGTTCACATCTGTTCCCCTGGTCACCTGCTCCATCCTGACTCATCCTAGTTACCTGCTTTGACCTGAGTCACCCCTGGTCACCTGCTCTGACCTAAGTCACCTTTAGTTACCTGTTCCATAACTGTCTTCCCTGCCAAACTGCTCACCCCACCACTCTGGTTCATACTCCTGCTCTCTTTAAAATAGCCAACTGGAATTAACTTAGACTGTACCGTCCAACCCTAGCCAATACAGGAACGACACAACAGTAGGGGCTACCTGAGACAGGAATAAGAACCCCTTCCCCTCCCCTGTCCAGGTGTGCTCTCATCATTACTCCATTCATGAGTCGCATCCTTCTATAGAAGTAAAAATTGCCTTGCTGAGAAAATTAAATTTATGTTCCAGTGCTATTTCCTTGCAGCACTGAAAATTTATTTATAACATTCTCATAGAATCAGAAGTAAGGGAGTACGAGTACAGCTCTTTATTTCTCTGTAACACCATCCTAAGCACACTGGCTTTATTGCCCTCATGCTTGTCCCCTCAAGGTCGAAGGTTGCTTTAACTCCAGGCATCACATTAAAGACAGGAAGAAGGAAGGGGTCCCTGCAACCACTGGCTCCCTGGTACCACATATCTCTTTTGTAAAACAGGAAAACTTTCCCAAAGCCCCAAGTAGACTTCTCTGCATTTCACTAGTCAGAAATAGGAATCTAGAAAAATAAGTATGTGGCTCCATAAAGGTGGGTGGCTAGGGAAGAGGATGCAGGTAGGAGCTGCTGGGTTTGCCAAACAACAGGGTGAGCCAGTACATATCCTTATTGTTTAAGTTAGGCTTTCTGTTACTTATAGCTAAAAGCACACCAGGCCAGGTACAGTGGCTCACCTCTGTAATCCCAAAACTTTAAAGGCCAGGCTGGGAGGATTGCTTGAGCTTAGGAGTTCCATACCAACCTAGGCAACACAGTGAGACCCCATCTCTACAAAATGAAAATTTAAAAAGTAGCCAAACATGGTGGCATGCACCTGTAGTTCCAGCTATTTGGGAGACTGAGGCTGAAGATCACTTGAGCCCTGGAGGTCAAGGCTGTGGTGAACCATGACTACGCCACTGTGCTCCAGCCTGGGTGACAGAGTAAAGCCCCATCTCAATAATAATAATAATAATAATAATAATAATAATAAAATGAAGCACAGCAATTAGCTCTGTGACAGTTACTATTGTATCTGGCTATTATTACTATTCTATCTGGAATATTCTGTCCAATGTGGTAACCACACATAGCTATTTACATTTTAATTTAAATACAATTAAAGGTTCAAGGCCAGGCGCAGTGGCTCACACTTGTAATCCCAGCACTTTGGGGGGCCAGTGTGGGCGGATCACGAGGTTGGGAGTTCAAAGAATAGCCTGGCCAATGTGGTGAAACCCTGTCTCTACTAAAAAATACAAAAATTAGCTGGGCGTGGTGGTAGGCACCTGTAATCCCAGCTACTCGGGAGGCTAAGGCAGGAGAATCACTTGAAACCAGAAGACAGAGGTTGCAGTGAGCCGAGATTCCGCAACTGCACTGTAGCCTAGGTGAAAAAGCAAAACTCTGTCTCAAAAAAAAAAAAAAAAAAAATAGCTGGGTGTGGTGACCTGTAGTCCCAGCTACTCAGGAGGCTGAGGCAGAACAATCTCTTGAACCCAGGAGGCGGAGGTTGCAGTGAGCCAAGATCACACCGCTGCACTCCAGCCTGGGTGACAGAGTGAGACTCGGTCAACAAAAAGTAAAAATAAAAATAAAAAATAAAGGTTCAATTCCTCAGTCACTCTAGCCACATTTCAAGTACTCCATAGTCACCCGTGGCTAGTAGCTATCATATCTGTGAAGTCCTAATTAGGAACCGAAGTCAGGCTGGCAGGGCTGAGGGAAAGCAAAAGCAGACATCAGATAAACTACAAATCAGTTTTTCTTCATGGTCCAGGAGACACAGCCCTCCTGCACAAATAACTTACAATCTTCTTTGCCCAACTATCACCAGACACCTGCACCTTAGCTCACTGCAACCTTGGTGTTTTATCAGCACTGCGCATAGCATTCTGCAGCCTAAGAACCATCCTATAAAATCCCCAGCGAGACTGTTTCCTGGCAGTCAGCTCCTCTTCTGATGATTCTGACTGTTACCCTCTGGTAACATATTTTCCTATTTTCTCTAATAAATCCACCCTTCTTCACTTACAACTGTCTGGTAATTTTTTTTTTCTGAGATGGAGTCTCACTCTAGTTGCGCAGGCTGGATTGCAGTGGCGCATTCTCAGCTCACTGCCACCTCCACCTCCTGGGTTCATGCAATTCTCCTTTCTCAGCCTCCAGTAGCTGGGATTACAGGCGTGCACCGCCACGCCCCGCTAATTGTTGTATTTTTAGTATAGATGGGGTTTCGCCATGTTGGCCAGGCTGGTCTCGATCTCCTGACCTCAGGTGATCCACCCACCTCAGCCTCCCGAAGTGCTAGGATTACAGGCTAGGATTACAGGTGTGAGCCACCGCACCTGGCCTTGGTAAATAATTTTACCCCCATGCCACCAGCTTTGATAGTCACTGCTCACCCACAACATTTTGGTGGCCTGTAGGGGAAACTCTCTCTGGACAGGAACTCTCTGTCCTCACGGCAAACTCTCTCCCCCTCTCTTTCCCTTTCTCAAGTCAGCACCCTCCGAAACAGCCTCTAAGCATGGAGGCAACTGCAGGTCTCCGGCAGGAGCTACACTGCGGTGGGACTGAAAGGTGACTGTGTGGAAGCATCTGACTGCCACTGCCCAGTTAGGGTGAACGACCTGGGCTCACTTACTCTTTTCAGTCTTCCAGCAGCTGGCTTCTATGGTAACCATCCTGGCGCTCTCCAGTGCTGCCTGAAGGCTGAAGGGTGAACAGGGCTGGCTGCCTTGCCTGAAAGGAAGAAGACGCTCTCTCCTCTCTGGCAGCAGAAGCTCATTCGAAGCGAATTCACACATGTTTGGGGTAACTCAGGAGGCCTTTCTTTCTCACTCTACATTCTCCTGTGGGGTCAGCCAGCCATCCTGTCTTGGACGTTGCTAAATCAGGTGACCTCGGACAGCCTCAAAATGGTGACGGCTCCCTTACCCACCCCCTCTCCCAGGTGGGCACCAGGTGAGATCTTCCTTTACCCTTTTTTCCTCATACCCAGGCTGATCACCCAGAGTGAGTACCTGGACTGGCCGTCCTAAGCAGCCAAGTTAAGGCCCCTAAGCAGCCAAGTGCTCTTTTCTAATAGGTGGAACGCCCCTTTGGAAAGTGCACCCAAGTCCCTCAGCAGTCGCAAGTGGAACCCTCTTTTCATCTCGGCAGGATGGCCCAAGAAAATGTGCATTTAGTGCCCTCAAGTGGCACCGCCCCCAAGCAGCATGTTTTCCAGTCCCACCATGGGACCAACCCCATCTATCCTTCAAACTCACCTCTGGGCTGCATTCTAAAGCATTAAAACAAATTTAACTCTCAGACTCTCAAAAAAGAGAAATGTGTAATTTTCTTGTGTAACACAGCATAACCCTCATGCAAAAAAAAATCATCAAATTAGCCTCCTCAGTCTTTTATAACCGAGAGCAGAATAAGGAGAACAGGGCCAAAAAGAAAGACGCAGAGACAAAAAACAGGCTCAACTCTTGGCTGCTTCACAATACCCCAGCCCCCTCCTCGTTGACCTAAGGACACTCCTCCAGATAACTGCCATCTGTGCAAAAGGCCAGGCCACTAAAAGGCAAAGCACCTCAATTGAATAAATGAAAAAAAAAGCTCCACATGCTTGCCCCCTCTGCCACAAGCTTGGGCACTGGAAACAGGACTGCCCTGAGAGCCAAAGGACCCCAAGGACAGAATCCCAAACCCCGATGGCCATAAGCTAAAGAGACTCTCTGCTCCTGCTAAAAACAGCTCACCTTAACTGGTAACTTGGAGAGGTGAGGAAGAGTTCATCTCACATCATAAAGTCTGGGGTGCTAAGGCTCTCCCTGATGGGAGATAAACAAGGGTGTTGGGGTGTTGGCCTCATACCATTCAGTGGCTGAAAGGGGGTAACCCAGGCACTGTCACACAAACTTTGCAGGAGGCACACAAACGCCTGTAAAGTTTAACCTTTTCCTCTCTGTTCCTTTTATTTCTTTTTCTGTTCAATCTAGGGGTGCAGATTGAAAAGACAGTTTCCGGCCGGGCGCGGTGGCTCAAGCCTGTAATCCCAGCACTTTGGGAGGCCGAGACGGGCGGATCACGAGGTCAGGAGATCGAGACCATCCTGGCGAACACGGTGAAACCCCGTCTCTACTAAAAAAATACAAAAAACTAGCCGGGCGAGGTGGCGGGCGCCTGTAGTCCCAGCTACACAGGAGGCTGAGGCAGGAGAATGGCGTAAACCCGGGAGGCGGAGCTTGCAGTGAGCTGAGATCCGGCCACTGCGCTCCAGCCCCGGCGACAGAGCGAGACTCCAGAAAAGACAGTTTCCAACATCCTAATCCCTGATTTTATTGTTCTTTTTAAAACTCCAGGCCGGGCGCGGTGGCTCACGCCTGTAATCCCAGCACTTTGGGAGGCCGAGGCGGGCGGATCACAAGGTCAGGAGATCGAGACCACGGTGAAACCCCGTCTCTACTAAAAAAATACAAAAAATTAGCCGGCCGCGGTGGCGGGCGCCTGTAGTCCCAGCTACTCAGGAGGCTGAGGCAGGAGAATGGCGTAAACCCAGGAGGCGGAGCTTGCAGTGAGCCGAGATCGCGCCACTGCACTCCAGCCTGGGCGACAGAGCGAGACTCCGTCTCAAAAAAAAAAAAAAAAAAAAAAACTCCAGCTGGTTACATATTATGGCCTGTTTTGTGCACATTTTAAACTAGTGGGCAAACTACAATGAGAAAAAGTCAGAGCTGAAATGGTTAACCTGCACCATAGGGTTAAGTAGAATCATCTAAAGTTCTCTATCTTCCTCTCTTTTTGTTTCTGCCTGCTTTAAATCTACTGTTACCGAGTTGCTGGTGCTGAGATAAGACTCGTTATTTATGGTCTAACTAGAATGTAAACATTGGAAATTCATTTAAAGTTAAAGAAAAAAAGGTAAAAGTTTTGTTAAACAAATAACCTAGAATTTTTTTAACCTTCCTTAAAAGTCAATAAAAATAAGTCCAACACCTCTTTTGAATCCTTTTTTTTTTTTTTTTTTAATGGAGTCTCACTCTTTCACCCAGGCTGGAGTGCAGTGGTACAATCTCTGCTCACTGCAGCCTCCGCCTCCTGGGTTCAAAAAATTCTCCTGCCTCAGCCTCCTGAGTAGCTGGGACTACAGGCACGCACCGCCACACCCAGCTAATTTTTGTATTTTGAGTAGAGACACGGTTTCACCAAGTTGGCCAGAATGGTCTTGATCTCCTGACCTCACGATCCACCCACGTTGGCCTCCCAAAGTGTTGGGATTACAGGCATGAGCCACTGTGCCTGGCTGTTGAATCTTATTCTTAAAGCTAACTCTTTTTATTCAGTTCTACTGCAGGCTGTCAGTAATTCTCCAACGACCTCTCTTAAGCAGCTTCACCCTCTTAATATTGATGCTTTTATAAGGGAGGTGGTATACAATTGCTATTTGCAAGGAAACTTCCAAGATTACTGCCCACGCAAAATTTCTTTATATTTGTCCCAGTAATGACGTATACCCCCACATCACAACAATGTGCTGAGGTACTTGGTGTTTAACTGTTTTTCTTACACTCTTTACAGCCCTTCTTCTTTCCTGTCTTCCTGAGTTTCCTATATATTATCATTTTCCCTAAATATGGCTCTGTTTTTATTCGTCTATCATGGCTAACTACTGTCTCAATGGCTGTACCCAGGCATCCACTCCACTCAGTAACATCACAGGTTACTAACATAACACACAGCACTAACTGCTGGATGTGCCCTCACAAACCAGCACTTGAGGATGACATTACACTCTTAGCAGTCCCATGATCTACAGAAGAAATTGTTAAGCCCAATACTGTGGATTAGACTATACTGTTTACATGCACACCAAAAACACAGGTCTAGGAGAGGGACCTAGGCTAATCAATCCCTCATGGCAATCATCCACCGTGACAATGCAAATAGGGAAGGCACCAGAAATGGCCTGTAAGGCTCGCCTCTGCATCAGAAACTTCAAGGGGTCTGGCTCTTTCCTAGGGGCTTTAACACAAGCCCATTATAGTTATATCATTAACTATAATCAAACACAACAGGAATGGTAGCCAAACAACAACTCTAACGAGTTCACTGTGTACCTCTGCAGGTTTTCTCTCTGGTTGGGAAACAACAAAGTTAATGCCAGCAAAATTTAGAGTGACTGCTTTATGCCTATAAATAGTTCAGCAAATGGGACGGAATATAGAGGAACAAGGGTTGAAACTGGGCAACTTCTTAACCTCACTAATATGTCTATATCTGTTCCTCAGTTTTCCCTTATCCCATGAATATTTAAAAACCTTATCTGTCAGGCCAGGCCCCACTTCTCCTGCCTATAATAATGCTTATACTAGTTTATTTGCCCCTTGTATTGTTCATGAAATACCTTGTTTTGTGTCTTCCAGAATACAACAACTTCAAACCAAAATGTTACTGCAGCAAGGGTATTAGCCAGTAAAAGAACTAATGAATCCCCTTTGGAGCCAAAATTTTAGGCTGCAAATGCTGTTTCCCTATGGTCTCACAGCGACTCTGCCTAATTTATCTCGCAACCCAGGGATTGAGGCTTATGTAACCTCCTGACCGACTAACAATCCTAGGTCGAGCCAACTCTACGTCCCTGGTCAGCAAGAAGGTGAAGGTGAGACCTTCACTCACATGCCAAAGATTTGCCATCGCTGCCCTGTCAGGGGAGGAATGTGGAGTCCTAATTACAGAAAAGAAGTCAGGCTGGCGGGACCAAGGGAAAGCAAAAACAGACATCAGATAAGCTATAAGTCTGCCTTTCTTCATGGTCCAGGACACATAGCCCTCCTGCGCAAATAACTTACAATCCTCCTTCGCCCAACTATCACCAGACACCTGCACCTTAGCTCACTGCAACCTTGGTGTTTTATCGGCACTGCACATAGCATTCTGCAGCCTAAGAACCATCCTATAAAATCCCCAGCAAGACTTTGTTTCCTGGTAGTCAGCTCCTCTTCTGCTGATTCTGACCGTTTCCCTCTTGCAACATACTTACCTACTTTCTCTAATAAATCTGCCCTTCTTCACCTACAACTGTCTCCGCAAATTATTTTCTCCGCACACCACCAGCCCAGTCGTCGCTCACCCCCAACAATATTTGACAGTGCAGATCTAGACTATGTCAATCACCGCAGAAAGTTTTGGAGAGTGCAGTTCCAGATAGAATAGTAAGCCAGGTGCAACATCTGAAATATTATTTTTCTACTCAGTGGAAATTTAGCCTTCAATTCTTGTGTATGAAAGTATGAGGGCTGTTTCCCCAAATTTTGGAGTGCCCCGGGGGTTGGGTGTGTCCATGCTCCATCCTATTCCCACCTCTGAGAATCATGCTGTCTTTCTAGCCTGCACATATCTAAGACATAAAGATGAATATCTGTAGTCAGGAACTAAATTCTCGTGGAATTACTTCTGTGCCGCATTTTGATATAGAATGTGGGGTCACAGGTTGTAGTGAGCAAACCCAGCCCATATCTCTCCAAGCATTCCTTGATTAGTGCCCACAGTATTACAACTGGAAACTAGTTTCTTGCCCCATAGCTCCCCCCCCATAAATACATAATTTTAAGTTTCTATCTACTGGTTCCTTTGAAAACTAGAGCAAAGGCCTGCAAAACCAAGATATGCCCAATAACACTGCCGTTGACCTTGCAAAGCAAGAATGAAGAAAAATTTCTGACATGATTTCATGAAGCAACTTGGTTTTTTGTTTGAGAAGGGGATGGGGGAAAAAAAAGTCTTTTTTTTTTTTTTTTTTTTTTTTTTTTTTACAGATTTGATCCCTATTTGACTAGCTGTTGAGAATTTTCAATATGGCCAACTTTAAAGTCCTGTTTCCCTTGATATTCATATTAGGACTTCACTCACCACACAGTGACTCACTCTTGTCCCTTCACCAACCAGTACTTCAAAAGATGTTTTTCATTAAATTTTTCATTACACATGGAACATTTCACTATGGGAGAAAAGCAGAAGCAGGACTCCTGGGAAGTTTAATTACACTAATACTGCTTTATGATTTGATGTTTACAGGCTTAAATTAATGCAAGACTAAAATAACTGTATCTGTGTGACCTGAGGAAATAGATGCAGATTTTCAAAGAAAAACCAAGGTAATAAGAAAAATGTTAATTAAAAACAGTATGCATATAATTCTTATAGGAGCATTTTTTAAAAGCTCCTTACAAAATATGAACTAATATCCTTAAATTTTCAAGACTTACATGGAGAAAAAACAAAACTTTACTTTAAAAAAAATATTTTTAAAATATTAACATGTTTCTGGTTTGGGCAAATTCACTATTATAAAATGTCAAGTCCTCCCATGTTAATGAATTAATGTATATTTTCAGCAAAATTTCAATTTATAAAAAATAAAATGTTTAAAGAAATTAATGAAGCAGTTGTCAAGATTATCTAAAAGAATACATAAGCCAGAATTGCAAAGATTTTTTAATAAAAAGAGAAGTATCAAGAGGAAATCTTCTTCCAGGTGAGGCTTAAAGGATAATAGTAAATGAAATAAAACAGAACAAATAAATAAAACAGTAGATGAGGGAATCTTCTCTAACATTTTTAAATATATATTTATAAAACATTAATTTTTTTATTTTGAGATGGAGTCTCACTCTGTTGCCCAGGCTGGAGTGCAGTGGCAAGACCTTGGCTCACTGCAACCTCTGGCTCCTGGGCTCAAGCAATTCTCCTGCCTCAGCCTCCTGAGTAGCTAGGGTTACAGGCGCGTACTGCCACACCTGGCTGGTTTCTCCATGTTGGCCAGGCTGGTTTCAAACTCCTGATCTCAAGCGAGCCACCCACCTCAGCCTCCCAAAGTGCTGAGATTACAGGCGTGAGCACCCGGCCTATAAAACATTAAATTGTTAAAGTCGGGTACTAACATGAAAGTAACCACATCAATGGAACAAAGTAGAATATCCAGCAATAAATAGATATAGTATAAAACACAGAAACACATTCCATATGTGATAAAGGTGGCTTTTTAAGTAAATTGAAAAAGAGTGAATCATTTGGTACAACTGGCTAAACATCTGGAAAATAAGTTAAATTCCTACTTCACCCCATGGGGTAGGCCAAGTAATGAATTCCCCTAAAGATATCCAGATCCTAATCCCCAGAAACTATGAATATATTACACTACATGGTAAAAAGAACTTTATCGATGTAATTATGATTACAGACCATAAGCTAGGGATACTATCCCTGGATTATCAGGGTGAGCCCAATCTAATGACAGGAACTCTTTGACTGAGGCTCTGTGGCCAGAGTCAGACAGGCTCACGGAAAGAGGAGGGCAAGAGAGACGCAGCAGATTGCTGCTGTTTGTTTGTTTGTTTGTTTTTTGAGACAGAGTTTCGCTCTTGTTGCCCAGGCTGGAGTGCAATGGCACAATCTCGGCTCACTACAACTTCGGCCTCCCAAGTAGCTGGGATTACAGGCATGCACCACCACGCCCGACAATTTTTTTTTGTATTTAGTAAAGATGTGGTTTCACCATGGTCAGGCTGATCTCAAACTCCTGACCTCAGGTGATCCGCCTGCCTCGGCCTCCCAGAGTGCTGGGACTACAGGCGTGAACCACTTCGCCCAGCTGAGATGCAGCAGAGTTGAAGCATGAAAAGGAGTGGGCCCATCACTGCAAGCCTTGAAGGTGGAGCGGGGAAGAGTGATGAGGAATGTGGGTCACCTTAAGGAACAGAGGCTCCCAGCTGACACTCAGTAAGAAAACGGGGACCTAAGTCTTACAGGAACTGGATCCTGCCAACAACATGAGTGAGTCTGGAAGTCTTTGCAGACTTTCCCGGGAGGAACTCAGCCAGCCAACATCTTGGTTTTGGCCGTGTGAAACCAGTCAAGCTAGCCCACACGTCTAACCTGTGGACTGTGAGATAATAAATTCATGGTGTTTTAAGTCACTAAGTTTGTGGTCTTTCATTATGGCAGCAGTAGGAAACTAATACACATCATATACCAAAATTAGTTCCAAATGAATAAAAAATGTCAGTGTGAAAATGATACCACAGCAATAAAAAGGAACAAATTGCTGATAAAAACAGCAACAAGAAGAATCTCAAAAAATTTATGTTGAGCAAAAGAAGCCAGATAAAAGAACATAAACTGTGTGATTCCATTTAGATGACATTCTAGAACGGGCAAATCTAAGAAATCAGAACAGTGATTGCCAAAAAAAGAGAGGGAGACTGACTGGAAAGGGGTATCAGTGAACTTTCTGGAAGAATGGAAATGTGTATTTTGACATTGTGGTGGGGGCCACACAGGTGTGTATGTTTGTTAAAACTCATTGAACAGTAACTTAAAATCTGTGCCATTTATTACATGCAAATATCTCATTTTTTAAAAAGCACTGAGAAAAGGAAAAGCACTAGGGGAAAATACAGGTACAGATTTTAGACAACCTTCAACCACTCTAGGAAGACATTTGGCAATACCTAATAAAGTGACACATACATATGGCCTTTGATCCAGCAACTGACTCTATTTCTGGGAATGGATCTTACAGACTGACTGCATACATTGGAAATGGCAAATGTATAAGATCATTCACTGTCATGTTGCTTGTAATAATAAAAGACTGGGACCAACTTTAATACCCATCAACGGGGGATTGGTTCAATAAATTGAAGTGCAGCACCCCCACCCAAAAACAAAATATTAATCAAATGTTAAAAAAAAAAAGAATGAAGACAGTTCTGTATATTGATCTAGGATAACCTCCAAAATATATTTGAAAAAGGAAATGCAGAATAGTGTGTATATTATGCTCTCTTTTGTGCCGAAAGAGAGGGGCTGAATAAGAATACATATTAATATTTGCAGCCAAGTGCAGGGGCTCATGCCTGTAATCCCAGCACTTTGGGGGACCAAGACAGGTGGATCACTTGAGCCCAGGAGTTCCAGACCAGCCCGGGCAACACAGTGAGACCTCATCTCTACAAAAAATACAAAAATTAGCTGGGCATGGTGGCACACACCTATAGTCCCAACTACTCAAGAGGCTGAGGCAGAAGGATCACTTGAGCCCAGGTCAAGGCTGTAGTTAGCCATGATCACACCACTGCACTACAGCTCGGACAACACAACAAGACCCTGTCACAAAAAGAAAGAAAGAATATATATTTGCATTTGCTTATATATGCATAAAGAAATTCTGGGCCAGGTGTGGTGGCTCACACTTGTAATCCCAACACTCTGGGAGGCCAAGGTGGGAGGATCACTTAAGCCTAGGGGTTTGAGGTTACAGTGAGGTATGATTGTACCACTGCACTGCAGCCTAGGTGACAGAGCAGGAGAATCTGTCTCTTAAAAAAAAAATCTGGAAAGATCCACTAGAAATAAAATTATTTACCCTTATTGGGAGGGTGGGGCAGAGAACACAGGAGAGAGACTTTTCTTCATAACCTTTTCATATATTGTTAGATTATTTAATTACATAAATCCAAAAAAGCTTTAGTGTAGTTTTATGTAATCTTCACAACTGAGGTCATTCTAATGATACCAAAAGCAGAAATCATAAAGAAAGTAACAGACATGAATCCATGACAATTACAAACTCCTATATATCAAAAGGCACTGAAAATACTTTAAATCAACATGGTTATGGGTAGAGATTCACTCACATACTGCCATGGCAGGATAAAGCAGTACAGCATCTGTCTGTAGAAATGTTAAATGCACAGCTGAGTGCAGTGGCTCACGCCTGTAATCCCAGCACTTTGGGAGGCGGAGGTGAGTGGATCACTTGAGATCAGGAGTTCGAGACCAGCCTGGCCAACGTGGTAAAACCCCGTCTCTACTAAAAATGCAAAAAACAGCCAGGGGCGGTGGCGCGTGCCTTTAATTCCAGCTACTCAGGAGCCTAAAGCAGGAGAATCGCTTTAACCCGGGAGGTGGAGGTTGCAGTGAGCCGAGATCGCACCACTGCACTCCAGCCTGGGCAACAGAGCAAGACTCCATCTCAAACAAACACACACACACACACACACACACAAAAAACCTATGAGTTAGAGCTATCAGAGTGTCAAAATATGCAATTGACGTGAATAAAGCAAACTGGAGAGCAATTTGGAGAGCAACTTGGAGAACGAGTTGAAGAGCTTAAGGATGTATGTGTGTATACTTCATCTATAGAGAGATTTCTGACTTAAACTAGTAAGAGCAGTGATCTTCGGGGAACAGATCTGGGAATGGGAAGAATGCTACTGAACTATGAGAGAGTATATTTTTCTGTTGTTTTAGGTCATCTAATTTGTGGTAATTTGTTATTGCAGCCCTAAGTAACTAATACACCACCACTCTGAATACATTCACAGAACCATATAAATAGAAAAAAATGCAATGAAGTGTGGGATATGATGAGGTTTCTCTTCAAATAGCCTGATCAATCCTTTATTCTTTAATTCATAGTACCCCCCCCAGCCCCTTTTTCTCTTTTTTTCCTCCTTTCTTTGTTACATGCCCAGATATGCCACAGTACCAGGTGTTATCAGTACTAGCTCACATTCCTTTCCTTATTTGGAAAGAAGACTAGCTCTCTACTCATTGCGGATACCCCTTCCCCTTTCCCCTCTCTCCCTTACGTGCCCGCCTTATCTAAAAAACGTTCAAATGTTTAACCAACCAGGATTAGTTTAGAATTTACGACCCGAACCCGGCCAATGGGGAAAGGGTACAGGGGCAGGACTTGCATCAGGAATAAAGGCTCTTGTGCCCCTTTGTTCAGTTGTGCTCTGACCATCACTACCCAGTTAGGGTGAGAGACCTGGGTTCACTTACTCTTTTCAGTCGTTCAGCAGCTGGCTTCTATGGTAACCATCCTGGCACTCTCCAGTGCTGCCTGAAGGCCAAAGGGTGAACAGGGCTGGCTGCCTTGCCTGAAGGTGACTGGCCAAGGAGGCACCCCTCTGCGCAGAAGTACGATTGCTTTGCTAAGAATCCTCTGTTTGAGTGTTCAATCTCCTTAGGACTTTGAATGTTATTCCCAACAGAAGTGAGATGGTCGGACTACAATTTCTAGAGCAAAGAACCCAAAGCTAAGAGATTAGGGGGCCTCGAGCCAGGCCCCACAGCAGTGAGCACCAGAGGGGAAACCCAGGCTTATCTCCTAGCACCCACCCCAGCACCCTGGTCCACGCTACCTGTCACCTGCAATTTCTGGGTGGGCAGGAAAGACAGGCCTAGATCCCAGGGCTTGCCCCTGGTTCATGGTGTTTCAGGTTAATGACATAGGGGCCATGGTGATCCCTGCATGTTATTTGAGTATAATCCCTGCAACATTTACAGAACCTTTGCTTTGTTTACCCAGTAAGGAGAAAATATTTGGTAAAAACATAGCCCTAGTATTTGCCTATTTTTCAAAGGGGTTCCTGAAATTACTAATCAATTAAGCAGCTACAGCTGAGAAAGTCTGTGGGACTCAAGACCTTGCCCCACTTCCCAAGCTAAGCTAGGCTGTGAGGATGAGGGGTGGGACAGGTCAGACTGTGATGTCTGGAAATGGCCCCAACTCTTTCTACTGTGATTGTTCCTTTAGGAAACAGGGCACTTGCTCAGGGGTCCTAAGAAATCCTTTTCAGCTGGAAGGCAGTATCACCATGGTAGGTATGCTCTAGATGGCTGCTCGGCTCATTGCAAAGGCCTTCCAGGGCACAGCCAAGGTACACAGAGGCAGGCCAGGGCCTTGTGTGTGCTCCATGGGCCAGACCTGCCAGGACAAGGCCCTTTCCTGGGAGTTTCTGAACTAGAATTTTGGGAAGAGTCCGCTTGTGTTGGAAGCTGAGATGGGAGGCTCCAGAGGGTTGCAGCCTTACTTCCTACCCTAAGAAGCCAACTTCTGGGATCAAAGAATACAATGCCTGTGCCCAGAGAGAAGAAAGGCAGAAAGTGGGGCTCCTACAGCCCCCAAATTCCACATTCCATTGCCCTGAGGCCCAGCTGCTCCCTACCCCTTCCTTGGTTACTAAGCACCCTTCAAGAACTTTCCTCCTTCTAGACAGAAGGAGGCCAAATTTAGACAAATGGTTTGGTTATTTTTTCTCTCATTCATTAAAAAGGAAGGAAGCAAGGAAAAGTGACCTGCCTGTTTCACCCTTCTCTACAGCTTCACATTAGACAAGCGTCTATAATACCAGAGGTGTCCTACCCTCACCCCACCCTGGGTATCTCTAGTCACAGTATTCCTTCCTGCAGTACCTGACAAGGCCTCAGAATCCTTTGTGAAACATTCATTCCGTGGCCACATGTTCACGCCCCAGATGAATGCTATGTGCCATTCCCAATTTACATGACAACAAAGACTTGGGCCAAAAAATCAACTTGTGCATTTAAGCACAAGCATCCAGAATGTCCTAGCTAGGAAACAACAAGCCAAAGACACACAGTCACCTGTTCTCGGGCTCATTCCCAGCTTGCCTCCCTTAGGAGGCATGCAGGCTCCAGAATAGCTATCCCTGAGCTGGGGTCACACTCACCTCCCAGAGGTATCTTCCTTGCCAGGCTGGATTACTACAATCTTGGCCTTTTCATTGCTCTCCCTGGCCCACCCTCACCCAGCTCCAGCTTGGCCTCTTCGCCACAATCTGTAAGACAGTCCCCAAGACCATCAGATCATGTGCTATGTGTCCAGGTTTAAAAAGACCCCAAGATCGGCCAGGCGTGGGGGCTCACGCCTGTAATCACAGCACTTTGGGAGGCGGAGGTGGGTGGATCACGAGGTCAGGAGTTCGAGACCAGCCTGGCCAACATGGTGAAACCCTGTCTCTACCAAAAATACAAAAATTAGCCAGTCGTGGTGGTGCACACCTGTAATCCCAGCTACTCAGGAGGCTGAGGCAGGAGAATCATGTGAACCTGGGAGGCAGAGGAGGTTACAGTGAGCCTAGATTGTGTCACTGCACTCCAGCCTGGGTGACAGAGCTAGACTCCGTCTCAAAAAAAAAAAAAAAAAACAAAAAAAAACAAGATCACCCAGGCCCCCAACCCCATCTGCCTCCCAGCACAATTGCCATGAACATCAGCTCTTCCCCAAGGGACTTTCAGATTCTCTAGGTCCTTCTCCCTCCCTCCACTCTAACCCCCTCCAAACCTCATGGTCTCCCTGCATGCCCACCCTGGGAGGGTCAGGGGCCACAGTCACTGCTGCTGCTCTTTAACGCACCTCTATAAGGTTCTGTGTGTAGGTTTTATACTACTTAACCCCCTGAATTATGATTTACTCGTTCTTTTGCCATATTATTTCCCACCCTGCCTGTATGTTTGGGGCACTGTGCTGGTCTCAACAGCTCTGTGCCAGACACTAATTTGTTTTACTGCTTTCCCTAGAAGCCTGAATTCTTTTTTTTTTTTTTTTGAGACGGAGTTTTGCTCTTGTTGCCCAGGCTGGAGGGCAATGGCGCGATCTCGACTCACTGCAACCTCCGTCTCCCGGGTTCAAGTGATTCTCCTGTCTCAGCCTCCAGAGTAGCCGGGATTACAGGAGCATGTTAACACACTCGGCTGATTTTTGTATTTTTAGTAGAGACGGGGTTTCATATTGGTCAGGCTGGTCTCAAACTTCTGACCTGAAGTGATCTGCCCATCTCAGCTTCCCAAAGTGCTGGGATTACAGGCATGAGCCACCACCGCACATGGCCGAAGCCTGAATTCTTAAGGCAAAAACTAAGTCTTAGTAAGCCTTATTATTTCTGCAATCCAAGGGCTCAGCATTTGTTGCATGAATAAATGAATCTCTGGCCACTTCCTTTTTTTTTTTTTTTTTTTTTTTTTTGAGACAGAGTCTGGCTCTGTTGCCCAGGCTGGAGTGCAGTGGCCGGATCTCAGCTCACTGCAAGCCCCGCCTCCCAGGTTCACGCCATTCTCCTGCCTCGGCCTCCCGAGTAGCTGGGAGTACAGGCGCCCGCCACCTCGCCTGGCTAATTTTTTTTTGTATTTTAGTAGAGATGGGGTTTCACCGTGTTTGCCAGGATGGTCTCGATCTCCTGACCTCGTGATCCGCCCGTCTCGGCCTCCCAAAGTGCTGGGATTACAGGCTTGAGCCACCGCGCCCGGCCTCTGGCCACTTCTTACTTATCAGAGGCAGATGATTAAACTGGAGGACTAGAAAAGAAATAAAAGTTTGGGGGATTTAATTCAAACTAGATTATTTCACTGGTGTTACTGGATTTCTGGCCATTTCCTGTAAAACCAAGAAATGCTGAACAGTCAGCAGTTCCTTGGAGAAAGATACAAAGTTTTAATAAAAGCCAACCACACAAAGTACAAACCAGAAACAACCAGGTAAGTCCAATCAAAATACAATCACCAAAGCTGTTAGCTACTTGGGGAAAACAAAGGAAAAAGATGTATACAAATTAATAATCACCTGTTGAGAATCTAATGGTCAGCAAACAAGGTCACATATCCCCAGGAGCAATTCTAGTCCTGGAGATTCAGAAATGCTAAAAGCAAAGAACAATCCTGGAGGATCAGCGGCTCCTAGCTTTTTGGAACTGGAGAACAGTAACATTTGCACACATGAAAAAAGAAAAGGGATAGGCGTGGTGGCTCACGCCTGTAATCCCAGCACTTTGGGAGGCCAAGGTGTGAGGATGATTTGAGGCCAGGAATTCAATACCAGCCTGGGCAACATAGCAAGATCACATTTCCACAAAAAAAGTAAAAGTTAGCCATGCATGGTGGTGCATGCCTGTAGTCCCAGCTATTCAAGAGACTGAGGTGAGAGGATCATTTGAGATGGAAGAGGTCAAGGCTGCAGTGAGCTGTGATCGCACCACTGCACTCCAGCCTGGGTGACAGAGTGAGACCCTGTCTCAAAAAAAGAAAAAAAGCCGGGCGCGGTGGCTCACGCCTGTAATCCCAGCACTTTGGGAGGCCAAGGCAGGCGGACCACGAGGTCAGGAGATTGAGATCATCCTGGATAACACAGTGAAACCCTGCCTCTACTAAAAATACAAAAAAATTAGCCAGGCTTGGTAGCCGGCGCCTGTAGTCCCAGCTACTTGGGAGGCTGAGGCCGGAGAATGGCGTGAACCCGGGAGGCGGAGCTTGCTGTGAGCTGAGATCCGGCCACTGCACTCCAGCCTGGGTGACAGAGAGAGACTCCGTCTCAAAAAAATAAATAAATAAATAAATAAATAAATAAATAAATAAATAAATAAATAAAAATCTGTGTTAACAACCCATAGGACAGAAGAGGTGTACAAAGAGTAAAGGTTATTGGGAAAATCAGAAAAGAGGCCTTTAAAATTAAAATAAAATTCCTGCAAAAGCCAGCCCAAAGAATAACCAATAAGTTAGCATTCCACACTGTTTCAAGACAAATGATTTAGTTAAGCATCAGCCAACCACAGGTTACTCATAAATCTTGACTCAAGTATCTGTGCTAGGCCCAAGTTGCCCAATAACTGCCATTTTTCCTTCATGGCTCCCATTGTTTATGTAGTGTCCCAGGAGCGATGAAGCTGGGAGCAGCCCTAAAAAGGGAGTACACCAGGTACTCCAGTGACAGCCGTTAAAAATATGTTTTCTAATCAAAGGAGAACTTGGGCTTTGATAATAGCAGCCCAGGAATCTCTCCACCCAGAACCTTCTCCAAACCTCTATGTAACACTTTAAATGCTAACTAATGCCCTTCATTCCACCTCCCAACCCGGAAACCACAGCAATTTGCTTCCTCCTCAATCTGAGAGGCAAGTCAAACCCAGCAGAGAGGTGAAAACACCTGTCACTGCTGCATAGGGAGGGTCTGGAGGTGTCCAGGAGCTCCCCATAGGTAAAACAATCTCCCATGGACAAGGACATCTGAAGGGTGGCCCCTTAGCAGCACTGGGAGAATCAGAGTTCTAGCCTCTGTCCTTTTTTTTTTTGAGAGGGAGTCTCTTTCTGTCGCCCAGGCTGGAGTGCAATGGCATGGCATGGTCTCCTCAGCTCACTACAACCTCCACCTCCTGGGTTCAAGCGATTCTCCAGCCTCAGCCTCCTGAGTAGCTGGGATTTCGGGTTGCCCGCCACCACCCTCGGCTAATTTTTTGTATTTTTAGTAGAGACGAGGTTTCACCATGTTGGCCAGGCTGGTCTCAAACTCCTGACCTCAGCCTCCCAAAGTGCTGGGATTACAGGTATGAGACACCGGGCCCACCCATTCTAGCCTCTGTTCTAACTCTAGTTCATAGTTTCCTGATACATACATAGGGACTTGAACTTTACCTTGAAAAAACTGTGGACTTTGGCCAGGCTGGAAGATGTATTTATCCACACTCCCAGCCTCCAGAGTCAAAACTTCTAAATAAAACACAGAGCTGGCCAGGTGTGATAGCTCACACCTATAATCCCAGCACTTTGGGAGGCCGAGGCAGGCAGATCAGCTGAGGTCAGGAGTCCGAGACCAGCCTGGCCAACATGGTGAAACCCTGTCTCTAAAAATACAAAAATTAGCCAGGCACGGTGGCTTACCCCTGTAATCCCAGCACTTAGGGCGGCCAAGGTGGGCGGATTGCCTGAGCTCAGGAGTTCGAGACCAGCCTGGGAAACATGGAGAAACCTGATCTCTACCAAAATACAAAAAAATTAGCTGAGCGTGGTGGCACGTGTAGTCCCAGCTACTCAGGAGGCTGAGGCAGGAAAATCACTTGAGCCCAGGAGGCAGAGGCTGCAGTGAGCCTGGATTGTGCCACTGTACTCCAGCCTGGGCAACAGAGCAAGACTCCATCTCAAAAAAAAAAAAAATACAAAAATTAGTTGGGCATTGTGGCATGTGCTGGTCATTGCAGCAGGAGTCTGAGGCAGGAGAATCACTGTAACCCAGGAGGTGGAGGCTACAGTGAGATGAGATCGCACCACTGCGCTCCAGCCTAGGTGACAGAGTGAAACTCAGTCTCAAAAATAAATAAATAAATAAATAAATAAATAAATAAAACACAGAGCTGTGTGTATACACAGGCACACAAACACATTTTCCATGGCCTCTAACCTCATGTAGAATAAAGCCCGAATAGTTCAGATTCCCATTCTAACACACACACACACACACACACACACACACACATACACGCCTCTGCTTACCTTTCTAGTATTCTCTAACACTATGTGCCCACCATAATTTAGCCACGACCCCAAATTCATGTGGCTCCCTCCCATTCACATGACTTTGCACAGCAGTATTAACAGGGTTGGGGACCAGTCCCAGAAGGAAGATGTAAGGATATATGTTTTCCTCATAGAAGAGAAAATCCAGAAATCTGGGATCAAGTCCCACTTTTCTCTCTCCCAGGCCTGGTGTCAGGTGGTAAATTCACTTAATTTCTAGGCCTCAGTTTCCTTACTAGAAAACAAGGACAATATCACATACATACATGACTGAACTCCTTGTTTCCTCAGACGGTCAACAAATATTGATTGGTCCCTACTGTGTGCCAGGTACTCTGCTAGATGCTTGAGCTCTGTGAAACAGCAACAATAACAAAAAACACTGCTGCCCCTTCATGAAGCTCACATTCCAGTACAGGTACGTCTGTAGAATGGGACTTGCTCAAAATATTTATGTGGGAATGAAATACAATAATACATGAAACACAGTTAACATAGAGCCTGGCACAGGGTAAACTATTATTATTATGTTGATGTTTAGGGTCTAAGCTCTTTTGTTCACTTTTTTTTTTTTTTTTGACACAGAGTCACACGCTGTAGCCCAGGCTTGAGTACAGTGGAGCAATCTCGGCTCACTGCAATCTCAACCTCCCGGGTTCAAGCGATTCTCCTGCCTCAGCCTCCTGAGTAGCTAGGACTACAGGTGTGCACCACCATCCCTCGCTAATTTTTTTTATTTTTTAGTGGAGATAGAGTTTCACCATGTTGGCCAGGCTGGTCTCAAACTACAAACCTCAGGTGATCCACCCGCCTCAGCCTCCCAAAGTGCTGGGATTACAGGCATGACCCACCACACCTGGCCCACCTTATTCTTAGTAAGAAGCTGCTCCTTTAACCTGAATGTCCCTCTCTCCCTCCTGGCAACCCTAATCTGCCTGCTAGAAGTGCTCTTCACCTGTTTAGGTACAGCTCAAAACTGACCTCCCATCTTTCCTTCTGGGAAAGATTCAGGAGCTGGGAAGTCTCTTAGAGTGCTTGTCTGCACCTCCACTAATCCTTTCCCACAGGTCTACATGATATTAACTCTGTTCTGTCACAATTAGCAGAGCCTATGTCTTATGTATTTACATCCTCCATAGCCCAATACGGACCCTTGGACATATCTGAGGAGCAGAACTGACTTGAAAGCAAGTAGAGGTGAGAAAAGTAAGAAGAAACAGCATATTAGAGCAACAGTCTGGGGGCCAGATTATAGATAGCCTTAGTACCTGGCCAATGAGTTCAGGCCAATGAGTCCCTAGAAGTCATCAATGATTGAGCCCCTGGGTAGAGCGGACCTTCATGGGCAGAAGATGAGCTATTCTAAGGGTGAGCAAAAAAGATTGCCCTGGTGGCCACAGCTGAACATGAAGGATGAGCCCATCCAAGGTCAAGACTGTTCTCCGTGCGTTCTTGTCCCAGTGAATCAAGATCACCCAATATAGTGCTATAATTCTCTATATTTTATGTGTTGTGTACTACTGGCCTGGTTTCCTTCAAAATACCATCACCGATTTTTAGGACTGGGAATACTGCCCTCTTTCCAAGTGCTAGGAGGATCCAGTGCTTAAAAAATAAAAACATCCCAATCTAAATGTTGCTGGAACTTCAAAGACAGATATAGCTAAACCCAGATTTAGCTTGGCTCCAAAAGACACACAGGAGTCCCACCAGCCCACCAGGCTCACAGGAGCTGAGACAAGCATGCTATGGTGAGTGCAGGGTAGGCACTGACACCGAGGCTTAACATCTAAACAAAAGATGGAATTGATTCAGGTAAACTGAGTCCAGGGTATCTTAGGCAAAGGTTATTCACACTTCCAGATTTTCAACAAAAACAAACAAGGCAATACTTATGCAGCAGAATGAACCTCGCTAACCAAAGGAGTGACCAAAGGAGTAACCACTCTTGGCTGGGCACTGTGACATTTTTGTGTTCCAAAGATGCCTGTTTATCTGGTTCAGTACTTTCTTTTTTAAAGCTTAAACTTAACCATTCTTCCCATCGCTGTAACCGGCCCAAGTATCAATCTTCGCTGTAACTGTTACAGTGTCATCTTTGCTGCCCCAAATCTTTCTTTCTTATAAAGATTTCATACAAGGGTGCTTTTGGCCTTGGGAACCTCGGGCGGCACTCCAAGGAAATTTGTTTTAAAAGCAGTGAGCCTGTGGTCACTCTGAGGGCAAGGCACTGATGGGTCAGCCCCACCTCCCTGTCTGGAAAGGCAGTAGAGGGTTCATTCCTCAAGGTCAAGAAAACCAACACCACATACTTGATAACGGCCAGAGAGGCCCACACCTCAACCACCACTTCAGTTCTTAAAACCCTCCTCTTCAGATCACTTTACCTTCCCCAAACAGGGGGCCTGCAGGCTCTACTTGGCTACTAAAATAATCTTCATCCCCAAAAGCAAAGACAAAATAATGTGGGCATGTACTATAGAAATGGGTCTTTGGTAGTAACTTCAGGAAAACGGAAGCAACCAGCAGAGAGAAGTTTAATATTCCCACAAGGCCAGTCTCTATTTGGTTCCTGAGAGCCATGGACTGGGAAGTCAAGAGATAAGTTGTCTAATCCCAGATCTAACACTAACTTGTAGCTAATGACTAACAAGTGATGGCCTTTCTGGGCCTTAATTTCTTCATCTATAAAATGATCATGGTCCAGCTCTTGATTGCAGCTGTGAAATTCTGAGACAAGACCCAAAGAATCCTTTTAGAAAACTGTGAATCCAAGTTTGCAGTAGCATTGCAGCATCTTCCTTTCTTCTTCCTCAAAAAAAAGAACAGGAGCTATCATGCCCCTACCTCCCTAGCGTTCACACAAGGCCCCACTGGGATCCATGCAGGAGGCCAGCTCTGTGTGGACACATAGCCAGAACGAAAGTAACCAGAAGCATCTGCGGTCTGTCTTTGCAGATGGTACTGGCTTGGACCACACAGCCATGTACTACAGTATTCTAATTACTCAAGTATGAATTTCAGTCTCCATCTCTCCTACACCAAGTCCTCACTTCCAAAGTCAATTCCCCAGTGAAATGCTGACAGTCTCCTCATACTCTGGGAGACTGGCCCAAACAGAACCTGTAGTTGCCCCATAAAGCTGGTCAGTCGGTCATAAAGTGAAGTTAACAATTTACAACCCGCTTTAAAAAAAAAAAAAAAAAAAAAAGAATGGACTGGCATGGTGGCTCTGGCGTGTAATCCCAGCACTCTGGGAGGCAGAAGCGGGTGGATCACTTGAGGTCAGGAGTTTGAGACCAGCCTGGCCAACATGGTGAAACTCCGTCCCCACTAAAAATACAAAAATTAGCCAGGTGTGGTGGCGCCCCACCCCCCACCCCATAATCCCAGCTATTTCAGAGGCTGCGGCAGGAGAATCGCTTGAACCCAGGAGGTGGAGGCTGCAGTGAGCCTAGATCGCCTCATTGCACTCCAGCCTGGATGACAGAGTGAGAATCCCTCTGGTGGGGGGTGAGGGGGCAATAGAATGGAAAATATCATTGTGCCTCACCCTGTAGAAAGAATAACTATACCATGAAGCTCTTGCTCCAATTTTACACGTGTACGTGTGGGTGTGTGTAGATATATGTGTATACATATAATATTACACACATATTATGTATATATACATTATATACATATAGGTGGGTGGGTGTGGATCTTGATCGAAAAAAAGACTTAGAAACCCATACATAGGTCAGTGGCAGTGGGATGTGACTCTGGGAGTGAATGCCACACACGCCTATCCCACCTCTACCCAGCCCCCCCCCCCCACCCCCTGCAGAGGATGCAAAAGCCAGCAAAGAGCATATGAACTCAAGCACCTATCCTGCAATCCTACACAAAACAGACCTGCCTGGAAAACAGTTGAAACAAACTCATGACCACCGCCCCAGCCCTCCAACACACACAAGGTAGTACATTTTTTTTTTCTTTCTATAAAGGACCAAACAGGATGCCATCAGGGTAACAGCCTTGTATCAAAAAGGATCCTGGCACTCAAAACGCTCAGCACGAGGGAGCAGGAGAGCATACCTATGATGGGAACACAAGGCCTTTGCTCCCAGCTATTCCTTCCCGCATAAGGACTAATTGAGCCAGCAGCAACTGGGCTGGAGCAGGTCGGGGGACTAGAGACCTCAGAGCCCCATTCTCTTTCTGTTTCTTAAATTTTTCTTTTATTTTCCAAATTGCACACTTCTATAAAAATTTTCCTAGGAAGCACCAAAGCTTTCAACCGCCCAGAAACACCCCCATCTGGGAGAAAAGGTGGCTCGCGCTGCACGCCAAAGATGGGCTCTGTCATCTCAGTCGGATTGCAAGTGCACAGGGCTACCCGCGGGACGGAGACAGGGAGTTGGGAGGAAACGCAGAGCGCCTCCCAGGTAACAGACTCCGAGCTCCGGTTCGGAAACGCTCTGAGGCAGAAGCAAAGGCTTCTAAAGACTCCGCTTCCCAGCCTTGGGTCCCTGCTACTACCTTGCCCCTAGACTCGGTGAGCCCAGGCTGATGGACCGTGCAGTCCAGTTTGAGCCAGCCCAGCAGCCCACAATCCGGCGGGCAGGGAAGAAGGCCTCCTACTGCCGGGAAGAGGCCAGCGCGCTCCAAGTTCCCCGCAAATTCCGCCCCTCCCGCCTGGCACGGTTCCCTTGCACCGCTGTGCTCCGCTCCCGGGCGCCAGCCCGCCAAGAGTGCTTGCCCCGGGGGCGCGTTCGCTGGTCAGGAACGTGCCGGCAGCCCCCGGGAACCCCCGAAGATGCGGAGGTGGGCCCAAGAGCAGAGGCTTCGATGCCGGGGTGGGAGCTAGGCAGGCCGCGCGCCGCCGCAGTCCTGTCGCAGCGCACGCCCTGGTCCCTCCGGACTGGAAAGGCCGGAGCAGTCCCCCGCGCCCGACCCCGCGCGACTGGCTCGGGTCTGCACCTAGATGGCTGTGGGCCCCACAGGGATGTCCCGGCGGGCCTGTTCGGCCGCTACCTCAGGGTCGCCAGTCCCCGCGCGCGGCCGCCTCCCGCCGGGAAGTGTGGCGGGCCCAGAAGGCCGAAGGTGCCCCGTGCTTCCCGCGCCACTACGCACCTAGCTGCCCGCGGGTCCCACATGGCTGCGGCCGGAGGGTCCGCACCAGGACCGCCGCCGCCTCGGGAAGCGCTTCCCTGTGGGCAGGGCGCGGCGGGCAGTGCGGAAGCCCGAAAGCTACCGGAGCCCGGGGCAGGGGCGGCGCGATGCAGAGGCGGCGCTCGGGGGCCCCTAGCTCGCTGGGGCTCCGCTACCCAGCCGCGATCAGAGGGGGCGGGGGGCGCAGGAACCCCGGCGCCCGGGCTGTGTGCAGCCGCAGACCTATTCCAAGTTTCCACGTAGTTGCGAGAGCCCAAAAACTGTCGCGTGCACGTCGCTGCTAAGTGGGAGGGGGTGTTTGTCATCGCGTTCAAAAGGGGCGTTTCGATGTCTCCCATCATGCAAGCGAGTGCTCCAGTGGTATGGCTCTCGGCCGCCTTTGAAAAACGAGTGCTTCGAGCCCTTTACCAGGAGGAACTAGGCACACAACCACCTCCGACACTCCTCGGGCATGCGAGAATTCGGCTTTCCTTAGAGGGGCCCACCGCCGTTGTCCGGGAGGTAAAGAAAGTGATCAGTCAACGGCCTCAGTGTGGCTTTTCTCTTTCCCTCGTTCCTCCCTCCAACAAAGGAGGTACGGAGAACAAGCCTCCTAGCTCCCACGGAGGAGGAGCTCAGGAGTCAGGCGAACATCAAGTACTTACTGTGTGCTCGCCCCTCCACTCTCGGGAGGCTGGGGGTCCGGGAGTGAAGGGGACAGCGAGACCGCAGGCTGCTCCAAGCTCACCGTCGTGTCCATGGCGAGTTAGTGCGCACAGGCCTGAACAGGCAGGCAACCAAATGAGGATCTTGCCTCGTCCTTCCACTTCCTGTAAGGGCAGTGATGATCTACAGAGTTGTGGGTCGGAAAGGACCACCTCAGGCTGCCACCTCCCCAGTAGTTCTCGGCCTGGGGAGCTGCACGTCCATCCGCCCACCGCTCCTGTTTGGTCTTCACAGCTTCTCTGGGCCTGGGAGTACTTTCCTACACGCCAGAGAATCCACCCAATCAGAGAGCTAAGCCCGCCGCCCTCTCCTGGGGCAAGGTTCGGCCTACACTGCATCCCAGTGGTTCGCCCATCCTTCTGGGGGACCATCATACCAGGCTGCCTGGTGGCGGGGAGGACACCACCAGAGCTTTAGCGAGGGGAACCACACATTTCAGTGAAGCAGAGAGGCTTTGGTGACACGTGGACACACCTAAGGCGCACAGTGTACTTCTCTGCACTGGTCATTCTGAGTTGTGAACTAGTCTCAGTCTAGCTAGTGGTCTCCTTGCTTCTAGAATCTCACAGAGGTTTCTTCTGTGCATTGATCTTCCCCAAACATCACGATGAATCACATGCAGTTCAAAAGTCATCAGTGGCACTCCATTGTCTCCTAGAGATCAGGTTAAGTAGCCGGGCATTTGAGATTCTTCTTCACAATCTTACCCCACATTTCCAATCTTGGCTTCCTCATGCAAACTCTATACTGCAGTGGTTCCCAGTCTTAGTTACACAATAGAATCACCTGGGGAGCTTAAAAACAGAGACAAGGCCGGGCAGGTGGCTCCCATCTGTAAACCCAGCACTTTGGAAGCCCCAGGCAGGCGGAATACTGGAGGTCGGGAGTTTGAGACCAGCCTGACCAACATGGAGAAACCCCATATCTACTAAAAATAAAGGAAAAAACAAAAAAAAACCAAAAAACGCGAGTGTTTGGCTTTTACTCCCAAATTGTCTAATTTAATTGGTATGGGTATGTCATGGGCATCAGGATTTTTTTTTTTTCTTTTTTTTTTTTTGAGACAGAGTCTTGCTTTGTTGTTCAGGTGATTCTCCTGCCTCAGCCTCCTGAGTAGCTGGGATTACAGGTGCCCACCGCCTTGCCTGGCTGAATTTTTTATATTTTTAGTAGAGATGGGGTTTCACCATGTTAGACAGGCTGGTCTCAAACCCCTGACCTCAAGTTATCCACCCACCTAGGCCTCCCCAAGTGGCTGGGATTATAGGCGTGAGCCACCACAGCCAGCCACATCAGGATTTTAAAAAGACTATAACATGCTGCAAAGTTTGGGAATCACTGCTAGCCACCAAATAGTTGGCTACTTGCTATTTCCCAGACATCATTGGCCCTTTCACTTTTAGGATACTTTCCATATCCTTCCTCCAATACTTTTCCCAGCATCCCTCAATTCTATATTTAAGAAAGCTCATGCCACCTCTTCTAGCATACCTCTTTCTATTTGTGATTTTTGGGTTTGTTCAGTTTGGGTTTTGGTTAGGTTTGGTTTTGGTTTGGGGTTTTTTGGTTAGGGGGGTATTTTTTGGTTTTGGAGATATTTTTGGTTTTGGTTTTGGATTTTTGTTTTGTTTTTCTTTTTGTTTTGGGGGGTTATTTTGTTTTGTTGTTGTTGTTGCTGTTTTTGTCAACTACAAGGCATCTACTTCCAGAAAGTCTAGCCAGTTTCTTACATCAAAGAGAGCAAGCCAAGGGATTAGTGACGGAGAGGAGGATTTAAAAAAACTGAAAAGGTCCTTTTACACTTTGACCACTCTTTCACTAGTTTTCATAAGCATCTCAGAATCTTGTTGTCATACATCTTCTTTTGATATCTTCACCATAGTCCTCAAAAGTCACATCAGTATCTTATCTTTCTTTTTAAAATTGTTTCTTCTCTGTCTTCTATTTTTATATTTTTATCAGTTATACATTCACAGTGAAAAGAGCAGGCCTCAGCCAGGCACAGTGGCTCACGCCTGTAATCCCAGCACTTTGGGAGTCCCAGGTAGGCAGATCACCCGAGACAAGAGTTCAAGACCAGCCTGACCAATATGGTGAAACCCCATCTCTACTAAACATACAAAAATTAGCTGGGCGTGGTGGTGCATGCCTGTAATCCCAGCTACTCTGGAGGCTGAGGCAGGAGAATCGCTTGAACCCGGGAGGTGGAAGTTGCAGTGAGCCAAGATTGTGCCACTGCACTCTAGCCTGGGTAACAGAGCGAGACTCCATCTCAATAAAAAATAATAAAAATAAAATAAAAGAACAGGCCGCTTTTCCCCTTCCACCTGACTTCTTCCCTAGAAACAACCACTTTTACATCTTTTACCTGATTATTTTGATGCCTATGCTCATATCTCTAAATAACGTTTATATTGCTACTTCTTGTTATTGGGGCTTTTTTTCCCCTCAGTTTTATGCATGATCAGGTAAAATTTTTGAGATTGTGCTTGTCTGAAAACCTTTATCCTTAATATAGTTTGGCTGGGTATAAAATTATCAGCTAGAAATCATTTTCTACCAGGCACGGTAGCTCAAACCTGTAATCCCAGCACTTTGGGAAGCCGAGACAGGAGGATCACCTGAGGTCAGGAGTTTGAGACCAGCTTGGCCAACATGGCAAAACCCTGTCTCTACCAAAAATGCAAAAATTAGCCAGGCATGGTGGTAGAAACTTGTAATCTCAGCTACTTGGGAGGCTGAGGCGGGAGAATTGCTTGAACCCAGGAGGTGGAGATTGCAGTGAGCCAAGATCACGCCACTGCACTCCAGCCTCAGCGACAGAGGGAGACTGCGTCTCAAAAAAAAAAAAAAAAAAAAAATAGAAATCATTTTCCTTCAGAATTCTGAAGTTATTACTTCAGTGACTTCTAGCTTCCAGTACTGCTGTTGGGAATTCTGAAAACATTCAATCACCAATCTCATTTATTTATTTATTTATTTATTTAGAGACAGAGTCTCACTCTGTCGTCCAGGCTGGAGTGCAATGGTGCAATCTCGGTTCACTACAACCTCCGCCTCCTGGGTTCAAGCATCAGTCACCAATCTTTTTATAGGACCTCTTCTTT
The DNA here is from genome assembly GCF_037993035.2 of Macaca fascicularis. NCBI lineage: Eukaryota > Metazoa > Chordata > Mammalia > Primates > Cercopithecidae > Macaca > Macaca fascicularis. The sequence goes on from NC_088376.1 coordinate 98,980,381, forward strand.
TTTTAATCTCTGGAAGCATGAAGAATCTTCTTTTCCTCCCCAGTGTTTTGAAATTACACAATGATCTGCTTTGATGTGGGCCCATTCATTGATTCCACTGGGTACTGAGTGGGTTCTTTCAGTCTCAACACTCAAGCTCTTCAGTCTGGGAAAATATCTTGAATTATTTTATTGATGATTTTTTTTTCCTATTTTCTTTTTTTCTCTCTCTCTCTTTTTAATCCTATTATTCCTATAATATAGGATTATTTAAACCTATATTGAACTTCCAGGACTGATCTCTGTGATATAGTTGCTTGATTTTCAAATCACTTCTCTCCTATTTTCCATCTTTTTTGGCCTTTTTTGCTCTAGTTTCTGGGAGAGTTTCTCAACTTTATCTTCCACTTCTTCTTAATGAGTTTTCTGTTTTTGATATCATACTTTAACTTTTCTAAGAGCTCTTTTTTATTCTATGCATTCCTTTGTTGGAGTACTCCATTGTCTTTTCATGATTGCATATTTTTTATTATCTCCTTGTAGATGTTAATAGGGTTTTTTTTTCCTTTTGCATAGGCTCCATTCTCCATGATCCTTTTTCTGTTTCTGTTTTCTGTTTTGTTCCCCTTGTTATGGATTTTCCTCAGATGCTTAGCTACTCATTACTAACACTGGGGAACAAGATATCCATCAACAAAGAACTGATAATAAACTATGGTACATCCACATTGTGGGAAAATATGGAGCTGTACTAAGAAATGAGAAGTATCTCTATATAAGACTGTGGGCTGAAGGCCAGGAAATATTGCTAAGTGAGAAAAATCTAGACGAGAACAGTGTTTATAGTGTGCTACCTTTGAAGTAAGTTGAAGTGGGTATTTTTATGTGTTTGCTTATGATTTCTGAAAGAAACAATGGAAAGAAAACTAAAAACTGAGATATGTGGTTATAAGAAGGTAAGGGGTAGAGGAGACCAGGAGGGAAGCTAGGCTTCTTTAAATATGCCTTGTTTTATAGTTTTAGCTTCATAACCATATATGTATTTAACATAATTGAGAAGTTGTAAGTTTTTAAAAGCAGTTCCTAAAATTGGAAACAAACTGAGACAAACTAAACTCAACTGTATATCAAGTAGATAGCATAACTACACAAAAATTATTTCTAGTGACACAATATTTTGACTACAGGGATGTATTCTAAGGGAAAAAGATAACAAACAATAAAAATTTTGAATTTCATAGTCATATTTTTACTAAGTAATACTGGCACACTATTTTTAAAACATTTATTTAAAAATATTGCTTAGTATTTTTATTACTTAGTAATGAGTGTAAATTAGAATAAGCAAATAATTAATTATGACAATGTCTCATTCAAAACCAAGATTTTCAATATAAGAGAAAAATACAAATATAAAATGAAAGAAGTTGAGGGAAAAAACCTGTAATCTGAAAACTGAGTTAGAAATACCAGTATGGACTCATGATTTATTTCCTATCTCTATTCATTCTGTCCATCTTTGATATGATGTGGTATTACTGGGCTCATTAACAATGTGCACCTCTGGCACCCAGGAAGTGATCTCTAAACAACATTCTTCTCTACAAGAAACCAAGACTCTAAAGAAATTTACTGATTCTAAGTCTGGGGCAGAAATGTACAAGCTGAGCCTGGGACATTTTGTTGTTCCAGAAAGCAAAGAAGCTACCAAAGAGTAATGGGATTGTGTCCAGGGATCCTGCAAGCAACTTAAATGGGCTTCCACTGTTCAAACATGAGAAAGTAAGCATTAAAAAAGAAAAATCAGGGCCGGGCGCGGTGGCTCAAGCCTGTAATCCCAGCACTTTGGGAGGCCGAGGCGGGCGGATCACGAGGTCAGGAGATCGAGACCATCCTGGCTAACACGGTGAAACCCCGTCTCTACTAAAAAATACAAAAAACTAGCCGGGCGTGGTGGCGGCGCCTGTAGTCCCAGCTACTCGGGAGGCTGAGGCAGGAGAATGGCGTAAACCCGGGAGGCGGAGCTTGTAGTGAGCCGAGATCCGGCCACTGCACTCCAGCCTGGGCGGCAGAGCGAGACTCCGTCTCAAAAAAAAAAAAAAAAGAAAAAAGAAAAATCAGGCCTGGCGTGGTGGTTTGACTAATCCCATGCCTGTAATCCCAGCACTTTGGGAGGCCAAGGTGGGGAGGGATCACCTGAGCCCAGGAGTTTGAGACCAGCCTAGGAAACATGGAAAAACCCCGTCTTTACAAAAAATACAAGAATTAGTTGGGCATGGTGGCATGCGCCTGCAGTCCCAGCCACTCAGGAGGCTGAGGTGGGAGGATAGATTGAGCCTGGGAGTTCAAGACTACAGTAAGACGTAATGGCACCATTGCACTCCAGCTTGGGCAGCAGAAAGAGACCCTGTTTCAAAAAAAGAAAAGAAAAAGAAAAATCATTTTTCTAATTATATCATTCTTTCTGCATTTATTAGCTGGAATTATTTTATAAAGAACTATCCATCTACACCCATTTGGTTGCCCTGAAAAATAGTTCATATAGAAAAAGTGGGTTAAATGCTTTTTTCCCTTTATTTACCAGTTTCAGAAGGAGTTGGTACCCTAGGATTCAGCAAATTCTTTAAATGATTCACGGATTTAAAAAATACAGTCGGTGTACTTTAATCATTACAATATTTTTTTTCTGAATGCTCTGATTTCCCATATTCAAAAGGTGGGAGCCCATCTAGTCAGTGATTATCAATGGAGCAAAAAACACTAGGACAAAGGATAGATCTGGCCAGTGATTTTTAAATCTCATTTACCAATCCCAACATCATTAAAAGTGGGACAGCCAGATTTTATGTGCCTCCTGATGTGATGCAAAAGGAAGTACACAGCAACACGAATGAAGAACTTTTACCAAAAATATTGAATCTGAATTTAAGCAAGGCTCTAAACCAGAAGTTCTTAACCAGAAATCCATACACAGAATTTGGGAAGTCTGTGAATTTGAATAAGAACATAATTATCATCTTTATCTGCACTATTCTTTAACTGAAATTTAGCTTTGCCTTCGATTACACATGTAGGCAAAAACAAAGAAAAAACTAAAACTACAATAAAAGCAGTATCCAAAGCTTTGTCAACAATAGAAATCATGGATTCTTTCATATTCCATTACAGTGTTGTGGATACCCCAGAATATTGTTTTTGTTTACCTACTTTATAATTATGATTAGACCTACTGTTAGATCTTGTTGTTTAATGTATTAATAAAGAAGATATATTATATCAGAAATGAGTTATTTTTAATATGTTGAGAATTATAGTTCAATAGGGGAAATAGTTTTCTCTGTAATCCTATATATTTCATTTTATGCATTTAAAAATATTATCCTGGCTGGGCGCGGTGGTTCATGTCTATAATCCCAGCACTTTGGGAGGCCGAGGCGGGCGGATCACCTGAGGTCAGTAGTTTGAGACCAGCCTGGCCAACATGGTGAAACCCCATTTCTACTAAAAATATAAAAAATTAGTTAGGCGTGTGGCATAAGCCTCAAATCCCAGCTACTTGGGAGGCTGAGGCAGGAGAATCTCTTGAACCTGGGAGAGGGAGGTTGCAGTGAGCCGAGATCGCACCATTGCACTCCAACTTGGGCAACAAGAGTGAAACACTTTCTCAAAAATCAATAAAGAATAAAAATAAAAAGATTATCCTGAGCAGGGGTCTATGGATGTCATCAGATTGCTAAGAGGTTCATAACACATAAAAGGTTAAGAATCCCTGCTCTCGATCTACCAATTCTAATTTTTGTATTTTTAGTAGAGATGAGGTTTCTACATGTTGGCCAGGCTGATCTTGAACTTCTGGCCTCAAGTCATCTGTCTGCCTCGCCTCCCAAAAAGGTGGGATTACAGGCATGAGTCATTGTGCCTGGCCTATTTCCCGCTTTTCTAATAGCTTTCCAGCTTCCAGGCTTTTGTCGCTGTTGCCTTCTCTCCTGTTCTTCCTCTCCGTATGCCTTTTAACAATTTAGTGGGGTTTCAGGAGGGAGAAAAAAACAAATACTTGTTTTCAATTCACCAAAGTCCTACAATATTTTTTTAAATGGTTGAAAGTCCTGTCTTTTGGAGAATGTGCTCAATAATGCTTCTTCTCCCCATTCCACATCCCCCACTCCCATGCCTCCCTAGGCTTTTGCTCTCTGGCGCTCAGGGCCTTAGATTGCAGACAGATCAAGGGGTGATTTGTCTGGGCAACTGCCTATGCTACTCACCTCTAACAAGCCCCAAAACATTACTGGAAAGCTAACAAGATGAAGTAGTTTTATCTACCAAAACTCTGGAGAGAGTTTTATATGGGATTAGAAAGAGCATTTGGAAATACCAGTTGGTTTGGAGGCTGGAGGCAGGAGTGATGGAGAACCAATCCAAAGGACAAGTTCACTAACAATAGAAGGTGACTCAACTGCTTTTCAACGGGAATAGGTCCTATTAGATGCAGGGTTCTGCTTGTGATAAGCAGTGTAAGGAGTCAGGTCTGAAATAAAATTCCCTGGACCATAGAGGAAAGGCTAATATTCCAGCAAAGTCTTTGTCCACTGCCTTTGCCCAGACACTGCACAGTCTCTCCTCTATAGACAGACTGAACACAAATTTTAAAGTATTAATTTAAAAGGATAAGAAAACGATAAGAAAATCACCCAACCAGGGTGTCCACAGGTCTCTACCTTCTGAGTCTGTGGCTTATCCGTTACAATAATATCTTGAGGGCATTGTCTTGCCCCACCTATCTTTCTGCTTCTCACATGTGGTGGTTGGTTGAAAAAAGGTAAGCTCTTCTCATTTGAAAGTAACCAAGGACCAATTTTAATAACACTGAATAACTGAAAGTTGTCAGATAATCTTAGGGATGTAAGCAGGCCAGAATCATCACTGTCAAAAACATCAGCAGACTGGGCATGGTGGTTCACACCTGTAATCCCAGCACTTTGGGAGGCCGAGCTGGGTGGATCACTTGAGGTTAGGAGTTCAAGACCAGCCTGGCCAACGTGGTGAAACCCCATCTCCAGTAAAAATACAAAAATTAACAGCCGGGTGCTGTGGGTGGCTCATGCCTGTAATACCAGCACTTTGGAAGGCCGAGGTGGGCAGATCACCTGAGGTCGGGAGTTCAAAACCACCCTGACCAACATGGAGAAATCCCATCTCTACTAAAAATACAAAATTAACTGGGCATGGTGGCACATGCCTGTAATCCCAGGTACTCAGGAGGCTGAGGCAGGAGAATCGCTTGAACCCGGGAGACAGAGGTTGCAGTGAGCCAAGATCCCACCATTGCACTCCAGCCTGGGCAATGAGAGCAAAACTCCATCTCAAAACATAAAAAATTTAAAAAAATTAAAAAAAAAAAATTAGCTGGGTGTGATGGCAGGTGCCTGTAATCGCAGCTACTTGGGAGGCTGAGGCAGGAGAATCACTTGAACCCAGGAGGCAGAGGTTGCAGTGAGCTGAGGTCACGCCAGCCTGGGTAACAGAGCATGACTCTGTCTAAAAAAACAAAACAAAACAAAAAACAAAAACAAACAAACAAAAATACAAAATCAACAGAAACAAATGACTATTGAGTTATGCCATGGCAGACACTATACCAAGTGAAGACCACAGACCAAACTCTATATACCCAGATAGCTAACCAAGTAAAAAAGACAACTACTTACATGATCAGGAGCATGCAGTACAGAAATAAATATCAGTTGATTTTTTTTAAAGAGAAGAACTTAAATAATGCAAGTACAGGAGGAAGCACAATTTATCTTCACTCAACATTTCTGAAGCACTATTCTTTAAATTCCTTATGATAATGTAAGTTGTTCTTAAAACAGTCTTCTAAGAAGGGTATTAAAACCTGCATTTTACAGAAAGGAAAACTAAAGAAATTAAAAGTTAAGCAATCTGCTATATAACCAGTTGGTTAAAAGGCTAACGCTAGAAAATAGATACAAGTTCAGAATAGGCTTGGCTGTGTGTCTCTTGGACCCTGAGCTTAGTCCATCCTGGATTCTGATGCTCAAGTATGATGTCACTGGAGACCACTGAGAGCATTATCTATTACATATGCTTAGAGGCAGACAGGTTTATACAGCAGCAACAACAACAACAAAACAAACAAACAAACAAAAACACTGAAGCAGAAATTGTTTTCCATTTCAACTTCAGTGGAACTGATTCTTACCTTGTATAAGGGTAAGAATCTGAGAATGCCAATGAGGTGTGTCACATATGACACTAATCTATCCTGATAACATAGGAGGGGCAGCATGGACTATTTACAGTCCAACCTTGATATACACACACACATATATATGCCCTCACACAGATACCTTCGCCCACACAGAGAATTGCACATTCTTGAAAATGTATACATACACAAAGAGTAAACCAATGAACATGCTCACTCAAGTCCGTGAAGCTGCAACACACACACACACACACACACATACACACACTACTCTGTCTTCATTTCCCCATTTTGAATGAGCACAGCCATTCATCTATGAACCCATCAATGCTCTATCTGACCCCTGTCCTTAGCAGAAGCTACTTCTCTCAGTCTCTGAGCCAGCCCTGAGAGGGCAGATATATAATCAGTAGCCTTCACACTCACAGTCCTAACTACCTACTACACCCACATGGATGGGCTAATTCTGGTACCTCCCATACCGTTAGAACAGTGGTTCTCAACCAAGGGTGATTTTTCCCCCAGGGAATATTTGGCAAAGTCTATAAACATTTTCAATTGTCATAATTCTGCAGGAAGGGGAAAGGGTTCTTCTGACATCTGTTAGGTGGTGGCCAGGGATGCTGCTAAACAGTCTAGAACGGACAGGTCAGTACCCCACAACAATGAGTTATTCAGCCGAAAATGACAGTAAGGCCAAGGTTTGGAAACCTTGTCTTAGGAGGAGCAATGGGCAACTGTCCTGCCCTTAGCCACCACTAATAAACCACTTAGGCTGCTTCCTCCGAGATAACTGGCCATGGATACCAGGGACACAGCTATTCCGACCTGAGTGGGCAGGCACCTATCCCTAGGGCAGCCAATATGCAGATTATCCATTTTCCCCTGAGGCAAACTGGTGAGAAAGCTATGCCAACAGAGACCACAGCAATTTTCTGGACCAGACCATCTCTCAGCAATTTGAACTGCAGGTTAGGGGCAACCGGTAGTGGGAGCAAAAGATGAAAAACAATGAAAGAGCAGCTACAGGGGCCACAGAGCCAGATTCAGCTGAAGCCATCAGGTCAAGAAAAAGATACACAGAGTGAAGGCAGTTGCTTGGGAAAGCAGCAGGAGTGATTGAAGTTGATGAGGAGGGACTGGGGCACTGTGCTATTAGATGATCTATTAGCATAAGTCAATGAGCCAGCCTGGGCAACATGGTGAAACCCTGTCTCTACCAAAAAGACAAAAAATTAGCCAGGTGTGGTGGCATGCACCTGTGCTCCCAGCTACTCAGGAGGCTGAGGTGGGAGGATCGCTTGAGCCTGGCAAGTGGAGGTTGTAGTGAACCAAGATCATGCCACTGCACTCCAGGTTGGGTGACAGAGTGAGAGCCCGTTTAAAAAAAAAGAAAAGAGTCACGGAGAACCAAGCTGTCCTGGGGGAGCATCCACCTTGTTCCAAAGCTGTAGGAGGCCTGGCTACAAGGTGGTTTCTGCAAACTTGTGAGTCCTACTTCCCTTGTCGGTGCCTGTGACTTGATGATAGACTCTCTTGTGGGCTGAATTGTTTCCCCCAATAAGGGTATGTTGAAGTCTTCACTCCCTGTACCTCAGAATATGGCCTTATTTGCAAGTAGGGTTGTTGCAGGTATAATTAGTTAAAATGAGGTCATTCTGGAGTAGGAGGAGCCCCTAATGTAATATAACTTGTATCCTTATAAGAAAATGGCCATGTGCAGACACAGAGAAACAGAGAGAATGCCACGTGAAGATGGAGGCAGAGATTAGAGTGATGTATCTGCAACCATTGCCAGCTGTCACCAAAAACCAGGAGAGAGGTGTGGAATAGATTCTCCCTCAGAGCCCTCAGAAACAACGAATCCTGCCAACACCTTAATTTTGGACTTCTAGCCTCCAGAACTGTGAGAGAATAAGTATCTGTTGTTTGAAACCACCCATTTGTGGTACTCTGTTACAGTAGGCCTAGCAAACTAACACAGACCCCATTACCCATAGTAACCCAAGTGCATCCCTGTTCCTGATAATATTTCAGCCCTTGCCCTCGAGTTTATAAGGCTCTTGGACGCTGGCTGTCTTCTGACCATGCCCCTCCATAAGGGATGAGGAGTCTACCAGTCCAAGGGGTGCCCATCTAGAGTCCACACCTAGCTTCTAGAACACGTTTGCGGTACCTAGACCCCAAAATTCCCTGCCAAAACAGCTCTGAGACTTATTTAAGAGTCTGGTCAGGCCTGGTTTTTGTGTCTATTTTTCTGATAGTGAGCCACGTACCAGTGCACATACCCCCAGTTTCAATGGTTGACCAAGGGCCAGCTATTTGCCAGCAACTAGGGAAGGTGTGGACAGAACTTGGACTTATGGCCTGGGGTGGCCACACACATGTGTATCTTATTCTGTAGGACAGAGGTAAGGCTATGAAGAGAAAGGGAGCAGGCTGTGGGCTCTGGATCTCCATTTGAACTCTTGCCCCAGCTCCCAGGACAATCAGGGGTAGACTTATCACTCTTACCCCCACAGGTCAGGATTAATGTCCAACAAATGGGTCCTGGGCATCTTCATGCATCATTCTGTTCCTCCTGTAGGCCCCAGCCACAGGAAGGGACTGCTGCCTCTTTCTCTTTCTATGCTCTGACCCATTCCCCTCTAGGTGGCGCTCTACACAACCAACCTCAGCAGCTGGGTCAACTCCTGCTCCCTGCTTCCTTCTTCCCCTTCATTTTCACCTCCACATAGGGGATCTGCACCTGATTTCTTAAGAATCTTGGCCTACTCGTGTAACTGGGGCCCCCAGATGTCTGAAAACAGAGGTCACATTCAGCTGTCTACAGAGGTCAGGCAAATATCACAACTAAATGTGTCTGGCCAGGTAGGTGTAAGCGCCCAGGAGAGGTAAGGTCTACAGCAAACTGGGACAGCCAGGCTCCTTCTAAAGTGGCTCCAGCTAATAGTTGCCATGGAGATGGTGGGCTTGATGTCAAAAAAAACTTTTGATTTTCTGACAGAGACTGGAAAACTTGATTTAATTATGTGAAAGTTCCTGTTCAATTAATTCAAAATTTCGGCACAGTGTCTACCATATAAAACTCAGCCACAGACAGGCCAGCGAGGTTGGCAAGTTTATTACCACAAATAAAACCAAATACCTCTATCAGATCTAGTTGACAAGCTGAGGAAGGCTGAAGCTATCCTACGCCTTGTTTGCCCTGACCTTACTGAACTCCAGTTTGAAGAACTAGTGGTATTTTCATGAATTGTTATTTTTGTGGCCTGATGAGACATTCCCACCTCCTTCTATCTGGCAAATTCCAAAAGCTTGTGATGAGTCCTTTATGACTCATCTTTATCATTACCTCCCATGTGTAAACCTGGACTGTCCCAGATAGCCAGCTCAGCCTCTCCATTTTCACCACTCCCTGCTCAATACTCCTTATTCATGCCTCTATTAAAGCCCTTATCACATCATTTTATAACTGTCATCTGTCACTAGACGGTGAGCACCTCAAAGTCTAGGATTTTATCTTGTTCATTTTATGTTCCTAGCTCCCTGGCACTTTGCTGACACAATGCTTGTGGAATGAATGAATAAACAGCACAGATCAGTAATTAAACCAATGTCAGGAAGCTACTGGATATAATTACAAATTAGTATTCATGACAATAAGTTTATCATCATAAGAGCTTAGGAGTGGAGGAAAATAATTTTCAGCAGGATGGCTAAGGAATTTGCATTTGACCTGGGAAACTAATTCTTACAGGGAAGGGGAGGAAAAAGGAAGAATAGTCTGGAAATGAAACTAAAGGCCCAAAGGTCAGATAGTTTGCAGTGGTCTCTGATGGTGAGAATGGTAGGGGTGGCAAGTAAGACAACAAATGAAATAAAATAATTATAATAAAGTTTTCTTAAAGGGGAACTATGAGGATAGAGTTGTGTAGGGACAACTGAGGTGGTGGCATGATAAAAATAAGAAAGTGCTTCCAGGACTCTGCTGACAGCCATCTTGAACCATTGCCACACTTGTAAAGGTGTTTGTTTCCTATGGTGACATCATTGTTGCTTCTTTTCCCTAGCTTCAGTCCTGCAGGGACTTGTTACACCAGGAGCTGCTGCTTCCATTTAGGTATGCCGCCACCGTGCGGTGGGAGTGTGCAGCTACGTGACTTACTGGCAGGCTCACATTTTACCTTAATACAAGTGGATGGAAATTGTACTCAAGCTCAGCACGTTTACAGATTCAACTTTAATGACATCTAAATATCATATAGAGATTTATTTTTACATTAGCTGAAGTCAAGCAAAGAAGACCATACGCAACTCAGTTCATAATCAATCAGGCCCTCCCTCCTTCATGTGTATTCCTTCTGTGTTCCTACTCTTTAGGGACAGAGATTTATTCATCTTTGCTTTCTCCATAGGGCCTTACATACTGCAGGTGCTTTTAAAAAAAATTCTCTTCTTAGTGGACTTATATAAAGATGATATAGCAAGGTTTTTTTTAAGTTCCAAAAACATTTTATCACTTTTTCAGAAAAGTGAGAGTAAAAACTTGTCACCCATAATTCCACCACCCTAAAACAGTGACTATTGATGATTAGCAAACAATTCAAAAGAACTATCCTTGGCCAGGCGCAATGGCTCACGCCTGTAATCCCAACATTTTTGGCGACCAAGGCGGGCGGATCACTTGAGGTCAGGAGTTCGAGACCAGCTTGGCCAACATGGCCAAACCCCGTCTCTACTAAAAATACAAAAATAGCCAGGAGTGGTGGTGCATGCCTATAATCCCAGCTACTCAGAAGGCTGTGATCCCCACTACTCAGAAGGCAGGAGAATGACTTGAACCCAGACAGTGGAGGTTGCAGTGAGCCAAGATTGTGCCACTGCACTCCAGCCTGGGTGACACAGCGAGACTCTGGTTTTTTTTGTTTTTTTGTTTTTTTCAAAAAAAAAAACAAAAGATCTAGCTTTGTTTTTACTCTCCACGGACCACTAGCCATAAGGAATTGCTGGACACTATATGATATGGAAAGAGATTTATTTCGGGTTAAGTGAAGGAAATTTAAAGCAGGTTAAAATGCTTTTGGTTTTAAGTAAGAGAGAACCTGACTCAAATTAGCTTAAATGGAGATGTACTGGTTCATGTAATGAAAAATGTGGGATTCAGACACAGTGTTTCCAGAGCTTCACTCAGGAAGATTCGGTCTTCATGGTGGCAATATGCTAGTTAGAAAAGATGTATGTGCCAGAGTAAAGCCCTCCTCTTTATGACATTTGGCTCCCTCCCCATCTCCTTGCCAATTAAACCCATTCAACTAACTTAATGTGTGCAGAGCCAGCTCATTCAGCCTCCCTGTCTCTTCATTGTTAGATATGATTAGTCAACCAAGAGACTCCACACATTTGAGGAAAAACTTCATGAAAGACAAAGATAAATAAACATAAAAAATATGGCCCGAGAAGTAATAGAGATGGTCTTGGAAATAGAAAAAAATTACAAAAATTAGCCAGGCCTGGTGGTGGGCACCTGTAATCCCAGCAACTCTGGAGGCTGAGGCAGGAGAATCACTTGAAACCGGAAGGTGGAGGTTGCACTGAGCCGAGATCCTACCACTGCACTCCAGCTTGGATGAAAGAGTGAAACTTTGTCTCAAAAACAAAACAAAACAAAACAAAACAAAAAACCCCATACTTTCAAAACACAGAACCACTGGGCACAGTGGCTCACACCTATAATCCAAGTACTTTGGGAGGTCTAAGCAGGTGAATCACTTGAGGTCAGGAGTTCGACACCAGCTTGGGCAACATGGCGAAACCCTGTCTCTACAAAAACTACAAAAATTCACTGGGCATAGTGGCGTGTGCCTGTAGTTCCAGCTACTCAGAAGTCTGAGGTGAGAGGATAGCTTAAGCCCAGAAAGTTGAGGCTGCAGTGGGCTGAGATTGTGCCACTGTACTCTAGCCTGCGCAACAGAGCAAGACCCTGTCTCAAAACAAAAATGAGCAAACAACAACAACAACAACAACAAAATGCAGTACCATTTACAACCACTCCAAGGAAAATAAGGTACTTGGATATTCATTTGATATGGTTTGAATGTTTGTGTCCCTCCAAAATTCATACTGAAAATTCTCAATGCAATATTAGTAAGAGGCAGGGCCTTTATGAGGTGACTGGGTCATGACTAATCCCATCCATGAGGGATTAGCCTTATAAAAGGGTTTGAGTGAGTCTGTTAGTCCTCTTTGCCCTTCTACATTTCCACCATGTGAGGATGTAGCAAAGAGGTGCCGTTGATGAAGCAGAGAGCAAGCCATCACCAGACACTAAATCTGCTGGTGCCTTGATCTTGGACTTCCCAACCTCCAGAACTGTGAGAAATAAATTTCTATTTATTTTTATTTTTATGTATGTATGTATGCATGTATTGAGACATAGTCTCGCTTTGTCACCCAGGCTGGAGTTCAGTGGTACAATCTCGGCTGACTGCAACCTCTGCCTCCCCAGCTCAGGTGATTGGGGATTACAGACACGCACCACCATGCCCAGCTAATTTTGTATTTTTAGTAGAGACGGGGTTTCACCATGTTGGCCAGGCTGGTCTCGAACTCCTGACCTCAGGTGATCCACCCACCTCAGCCTCCCAATGTGTTGGGATTACAGGCATGAGCCACTGAGCCCAGCCTTAAATTTCTATTATTTACAAATTACCCAGTCTAAGGTATTTCGTTATAGCAGCCTTAATAGACCAATATAATGTTTTATTTTTATTTTATTTTTTATTTTTATTTTTTGGAGACAGAGTCTTGTTCTATCCCCCAGGCTGAAGTGCAGTGGCACAATCTCAGCTCACTGCAACCTCTGCTTCCCGGGTTCAAGTGATTCTCATGCCTCAGCCTCCTGGGTAGCTGGGACTACAAGCACACACCACCACATCCAGCTAATTTATACATACATATTTATTGATTTTTTTTTTTTTTTTTTTTTTGAGACTGAATTTCACTCTCGTTGCCCAGGCTGGAGTGCAATGGCATGATCTTGGCTCACTGCAACCTCTGCCTCTTGGGTTCAAGCCATTCTCCTGCCTCAGCCTCCCAAGTAGCTGGGATTATAGGCGTGCGCCACCTCGCCCAGCTAAGTTTTTGTATTTTTAGTAGAGATGGTGTTTCGCCATATTGGCCAGGCTGGTCCCAAACTCCTGACCTCAAGTGATCTGCCCGCCTTGGCCTCCCAAAATGCTGGGATTACAGGCATGAGCCACCACACCCGGCCCTAACTATTTTAAAATGAACAATTCATTGGCATTCAATACATTCACCATGTTAGGCAACCACTACCTCTACCTAGCTCTAAAGCATTTCCATCACTCTATGATAAAACTCTTTACCCATTAAGCTGTTCCTTCCATTCCCTCTCCCCTTCGCCATTGACAACCATCAATCTGCATTCTGTCTCTATGATTTTTTTTTTTTTTTTGAGACAGGATCTCACTCTGTCACCCAGGCTGGAGTGCAGTGGCGCTATCTCAGCTCACTGCAACCTGTCTCCCAGGTCAACCAATTCTCCTGCCTCAGTCTCCCAAGTAGCTGAGACTACAGATGCCCGCCATCATGCCTGGCTATTTTTTGTATTTTTAGTAGACACCAGGTTTCGCCATTTTGGCCAGGCTGGTCTCGAACTCCTGACCCCGGGCGATCAGCCCACCGTGGCCTGCCAAAGTGCTGGGATTACAGGCGTGAGCCACTAAGCCCGGCCCTGTCTCTATGAATTTATCGATTTTAGATATTTCAAGTATACAGAGCCATATAATATGTGACCTTTTTTGTCTGGATTCTTTCATAATGTAGCATAATGCTCTGGAGTTTCAGCCATGTTGTAGCATGCATCAGTACTTCATTTCTTTTTATAGCTGAATAATATTCCACAGTATTTATACACCAAAATTTGTTTATCCATTAATCTGTTGAGGGACATTTCGGCTGTTTCCACCTTTTGGCTATTGTGAATGGTGCTACTATAAACACATGTATACGCACACCTGTTTAAGTATATGTTTTCAATTCTTTGGGGTATACACCTAGGAGTGGAATTGTAGAATCATATGGTAATTTTGTTTAACTTTTTGGAAAAATATCAAACTGTACCCAAAGTGGTTGTACCATTTTGCATTTCCACCAGCAATATGTGAGAGTTCTAGTTTCTCCATATCCTTGCCAATACTTATTTTTCTTTTTAAAACATAGCTATCCTAATACATGGGAAGTGACATTCATTGTGGTTTTTATTTGCATTTCCCTAATGATTAGTGATGTTGAGCATCTTTTCATGTATTTATTAGTCATTTGGGTATCTTTGGAGAAATGGCTATTCAAGCCCTTTGTCCATTTTTAATTGGTTTGTTTGGTTTTGCTGTTGAGTTGTAGGAGTTCATTATGTATTCTGGATATTAATCACTTACCTGATACATGATTTGCAAAGATTTTCTCCCATTCTGTGGGTTGCCTTTTCATTCTCTTCATGGTGTCCTTTGATACACAAAAGTTTTTCATTTTATGAAGTCCAATTCACCTATTTTTTTCTTGACCAAAAAGTAGAAACAACTGAAATGTTCAGCAACTCATGAACAGATAAACAAAATGTGGTATATAATGGGATATATTCAGCCATAAAACGAATGAAGTACAAACACATACAACATGGATGAACCTTGGAAACTTTATGCTAAGTGAATACAGTCAGATACGAAAAGGGAAATATTGTATAATTCTATGCATGTGAGGTACACAGAATAGTCATTTTCATAAGAACAGGAAATGGAATAGTGGTCACCAGGGGCTGAACAAAGGAGAAGATTGGCAGTTATTGTTTAATGGATACAGAGGTTTTTTTTTTGAATGATTAATAAGTTATGGAACTAGATAGTGATAATCATGAATGTACTTAATACCACTGAATTGTACACTTTAAAATTGTTAAAATGGGGCTGGGTAGAGTGGCTCAAGCCTGTAATCTAATCCTAGCACTTTGGGAGGACAAGGAGGGAGGACAGCATGAGCCCTGGAGTTCGAAGTTACAGTGAACTCTGATTTTAACTACCCAATGGGTTCACTTTGCCCGCTGCCTAGACACAGCCGATTTATCAAGACAGGATAACTGCAATGGAGAAAGAGTAATTCACGCAGAGCTGGCTGTGTGGGAAACCGGAGTTTTATTATTACTCAAATCAGTCTCCCCAAGCATTTGGGGATCAGGGTTTTTAAAGATAATTTGGCAGGTAGGAGCTTGGGAAGTGGGGAGTGCTGATTGGTCAGATTAGAGATGGAATCATAGGGGGTTGAAGTGAGTTTTTCTTGCTGTCTTCTGTTCCTGGGTGGAATGGCAGAACTGGTTGAGCCAGATTCCTGGTCTGAGTGGTGTCAGCTGATCCACTGAGTGCAGGGTCTGCAAAATCTCTCAAGCACTGATCATAGGTTTTACAATAATGATGTTATCCCCAGGAGCAATTTGGAGAGGTTCAGACTCTAGGTGCCAGAGGTGGCATGATCCCTAAACTGTAATTTCTAATCTTGTAGCTAATTTATTAGTTCTGCAAAGGCAGACTGGTCCCCAGGCAAGAAGGGGGTCTTTTCAGGAAAGGGCTGTTATTAATTTTGTTTCAGGGTCAAACCATGAACTGAATTCCTTCCCAAGGTTAGTTTGGCCTACTCGCAGGAATGAACAAAGACAGCTTAAAGGTTAGAAGCAAGATGGAGTTATTTAGGTCTGATTTCTTTCATTGTCATAATTTCCTCAGTTATAATTTTGTAGAGGTGGTTTCATGATCATGCAACTGCACTCCAGCCTGGGCAACAAAGCAAGACCTTGTCTCTAAAAAATATAAATAAAATGGTTAAAATGGAAATTTTTATATTACGTATATTTTGCCACGATTAAAAAAAAAAAAAAGTGAAAGAGGCCCGGCATGGTGGCTCACGCTTGTAAGCCCAGCACTTTGGGAGGCTGAGGCGGGCGGATAACGAGGTCAGGAGATCAAGACCATCCTGGCTAACATGGTGAAACCCCGTCTCCACTAAAAATACAAAAAATTAGCTGGGCATGGTGGCGGGCGCCTGTAGTCCCAGCTACTCGGGAGGCTGAGGCAGGAGAATGGCCTGAACCTGGGAGGCGGAGCTTGCAGTGTGCCGAGATCAGCCACTGCATTCCAGCCTGGGCGACAGAGCGGACTCCGTCTAAATAAATAAACAAATAAATAAGAAAGCAAGCTGATCTAGCTCTATTAATAAGAGGCAAAACAGAATTTAGGACAAAAAAATTAGAGAGAGAGGACCACTTAATTGTGATAAAAGCTTCAAGTCATCAGGAATAATTAATATTGGTACAAAATATGTATGTACCAAATATTATTGCCTTGACATGTATAAAGCAAAAGCTGTCAGAATCACGAAGAGAAACTCACAATGCTTAAGGGAGATTTGAACAAAATTATCTCAGTAACTGATAAAACAAGAAGTCAAAAATTTTCTTTCGGCCAGGAGTGGTGGCTCACGCCTGTAATCCCAGCACTTTGGGAGGCTGAGGTGGGCGGATCACGAGGTCAGGAGTTCGAGACCAGCCTGGCCAACACAGTGAAACCCTGTGTCTACTAAAAAATACAAAAAATTAGCTGGTCATGGTGGCGGGCCCCTGAATCCCAGGTACTGGGGAGGCTGAGACAAGAGAATCGCTTGAGCCCAGGAGGCAGAGGTTGCCAGGAGCCTAGATCATGCCATTGCGCTCCAGTCCAGGTGACAGTGAGAGATTCTGTCTCAAAAAAAAAAAAATGTCTTTCACATCAGGTTGAGAAAACATATACAAAGATCTTCCTAGAAGCATTATTCATGACAGCCTCAAACTGGAACCGACCTATTAATAAATATCTATCATTAGTAGAAGAGATATACACATTGTATTAGATTAATCCAATGTAATACTGAACAGCAATGGAAATGAATGAACTGTAGCTACATCCAACTACATGGATGAATTTCAAAACATAATGCTAAGCAAATAAAGCCAGACTCAAAATAATATATTCTGTATTATTCTATTTATGTGAAACTTAAAAATAAGCAAACTAAATTATGTGTAGAGAAGCGTATTTATTTGATAACATTATTTTTATAAAGCAAGAAAGTTATTTCCATAAAATTCAGATTTTTTTTTTTTTTTTTTTTTTTTTTTTTGAGACAGAGTCTCATTCTGTCACCAGGCTGGAGTGCAGTGGCATGATCGCAGCTCACTGCAATCTCTGCCCCCAGGTTTGAGTGATTCCCCTGCTTCAGCCTCCCTAGTAGCTGGGATTACAGGTGTGCACCACCATGCCCAGCTAATTTTTTGTATTTTAGTAGAGATGGGGTTTCACCATGTTGGCCAGGATGGTCTTGATCTCCTGACCTCGTGATCCACCCACCTCGGCCTCCCAAAGTGCTAGGATTACAGGCATAAGCCACCACACCCGGCCTCTTTTTTTTTGAGACAGAGTCTGGTAATTGTGGATATTTCTAAGAGGAAAGAGGAACATTGGAACTGGAAAGAGACCAGTGAGCCAAGGGTGGAAAATGTTGATGTAGACGTCTAAGATTTTGACGAAATGTTATTTTATGGCCTGGATGGTGGTTATATGGATATTTACTCTATAACAATTCATTAAGATACACATTTGTGGTTTTTGTATATATGTGTTCTATTTCACAACCTTAAATGTTTCTTAAGGAATTAATGGAGCACACCTTCAGAGTTGGGTGGGAAAATAATTCTGAACCTAGAAATCCAAACTTAGACAAGCTAGCTATCAAGACTGAGGACAAACTAAAGCCATTCTTACACCTATAAGGATTCAGGGTTTATCTACTATTTATGCTTTCTGAAGGAGATAATTGAATATGTTGGCCAGGAAATCAAGTGTGAGGAGTATGTAGAAAACAGAAAATGATAGTACTAACCCTGTTAATCTAATAAAAAGAAACCCTAGGATGACTGCTTGCAGTGGGGTTTGAAAGAAATCTATTCAAATTAAAACAGGAGGTCCATGTGCCCCAAAAAGATATTCTTGAGAATTCTAGAATAGACCCTGAACAATTTTAGAATAAGGAACTAATAGATATCAGTGCTTTGATGAAGAAGGTTTTTGCTTCTCCTAATGAGGGAAAAATTATTATAAAAATTCTAAGACAGGAAAGTTATGATCCAAACTTGAAGTAAACTAATGTGGTATGAATTTGGGTAACTGTGGTTCTTTAAGAAAAGAGAATCCGGCCGGGCGCGGTGGCTAACGCCTGTAATCCCAGCACTTTGGGAGGCCGAGGCGGGCGGATCACAAGGTCAGGAGATCGAGACCATCCTGGCTAACACTGTGAAACCCCGTCTCTACTAAAAATGCAAAAAATTAGCCGGGCGAGGCGGCGGGCGCCTGTAGTCCCAGCTACTCGGGAGGCTGAGGCAGGAGAATGGCGTGAACCCGGGAGGCGGAGCTTGCAGTGAGCCCAGATCGCGCCACTGCACTCCAGCCTGGGCAACTAAGCGAGACTCTGTCTCAAAAAAAAAAAAAAAAAAAGAAAAAAAAAAAAAAAAAGAAAAGAGAATCCATCATACAATTTTTTTTCTTTTTCTTTTTTTTTTTGGAGATACTCTCATTCTGTCGCCCAGGCTGGAGTGCAGTGGTGATCTCAGCTCACTGCAACCTCTGCTCCTGGGATCAAGTGATTCTCATGCCTCAGCCTCCCAAGCAGCTGGGATTACAGGTGCCTGTCACGACACCCAGCTAATTTTTGTATTTTTTAGTAGAGACAGAGTTTTACCATGTTGGGCAGGCTGGTCTTGAACTCCTGACCTGAAGTGATCTGTCCACCTCAGCCTCCCAAAGTGCTGGGATTACAGGCGTGAGCCACCATGCCTGGCCTATCATACAATTTTCTAGGAATATTGTCCTTTGAGAGGTCTAGGGTCATGACATAATTATAGAGGAAAACATAATGTCATAACAATTTAATATTTTTATTAATTTTAAATTTGTGTCATCGACCTACAGACAAAGCATGGGGATTCAGTTATGATTTCTGAACAGAATGTAAATATTTTCAACCTCAACAATGTAAATATCAAAGTGAAGTTCACAGAAACCAGAAGGTAGAAGTAGGAAAAGAGATAGAAGCAAGGGTCGGGGAAAAAAGTCAAGAGACATTAGTGAAAATTGACAGAATTAAAAACGAATAGTTTAAGGACAGAATCTAAATGCATAAAAGTAACCAATGGAAAGAAAACCAATGATACAACAAAAGTTATGGTAAAAAGAAGAAAAGGAGAAATGGGGTGGTATCAATTAGCTAAATCCTTATTAATCATAGTAAACAATAAGTAGACAATGCCTACAGTTGATAAATTAAGAATTAGCAATATACAGAAATATATATGAAACCAAAATAACTAATGAAAGAAAAGGTGCCTGTAATCCCAGCACTTTGGGAGGCAGAGGCAGGCAGATCATTTGAATCCTGGAGTTTGAGACCAGTAGTGAGACCTCATCTCTACAAAAAAAAACCCAGAAAAATTAGCTGGGTGTAGCGGTGCATGCCTGTATTTCCAGCTACTTCAGAGGCTGAGGCAGGAGAATCAGTTGAGCCCAGAAGGTGGAAGCTACAGTGAGCCAACAGAGTGAGACCAGCTCAAAAAAAAAAAAAAAAAAAAAAAAAAAAAAAAAAAAAAAAAGAAGAAGAAAGGAAGGGAAGGGAGGGAGGGAAGGAGAGGGGTGGGAGGGGGAGGAGGAAGAGGAGGAGGAGAGAGGGAGGGAGAGGAGAAGGATAAAATGTTACAAGTGGTTGTTACTAGGAATGGGGAGAAGAGAAGTGGGTAATGGCACTGAAGCTTTTTATTATGTCTTTCAGCATTCTTAAACCATCAACAGATCTGAGTATGTAGACTAAAAGGGAATATTTGGCGAAGAGATCTTTTTTTCACTATGTACACTTGCTATGGACATGTTCATGCCTGCTGCCTGGCAGGCACCATTCATTAAGTAGGCCCCTGTTGCCAGGGAAACCAGCTCTTCACTGATACCAAAGATAATGCAGAAGCCTGCTGCTCACCAAGCAACCTTCCTCATGAGCTATTTCCTCATGAGCTATGACCTCACCTTTCTGAACTGTCTCTTGCCCCTGTGTGATACTGTCCTGCTGCACAAAGCTTACACTTGCTATCTCTCACTTCCTTCTTAGTCACCTGTGATGCTGGCTAAGGGAGCTAGGCCAGTCAGCAGTGACCTGTTGCCCTTGGTTTATTATAAGCAACCTGTTCACAAGAAATGATCTTCTGTTGTTTTATAAATTATATGCATCACAGCACACAGAATAACATCAAAACCACATTAGTTTTTTCATACTTTCTTCACTGACCCCAGGGGAAGAGGGGAGAGCAGGGAGAGGACTTTCTCTTTTTTCAAATACTAATTTTGTTGAGGTATAAAGAACATATAGTAAGTTCACAGACCTTAAGTATACAGTTTGATGAGTTTTGGCAAATATATATACCTGTGGAACCAACATCCCAGTCAAGATATAAATACTTACATCAGCTGGGCACGGTGGCTCATAACTGTAATCCTAGCACTTTTGGAGGCCAAGGCAGGCAGATCATGAGGTCAGGAGATCAAGGCCATCCTGGCTGTCTACTAAAAATACAAAAAATTAACTGGGAGTGGCAGTAGGCACCTGTAATCACAGCTACTTGGGAGGCTGAGGCAGGAAAATCTCTTGAACCCGGGAGGCAGAGGTTGCATTGAGCTGAGATAGCCCCACTGCACTCCAGCTCGGGCAACAGAGCGAGACTCCGTCTCACAAAAAAAAAAAAAAAAAAAAAAAATACATCGACCCAGAAAGTTCCTTATGTCAGTAGCACTTCACGCCGCCATGCCCCCAACCCTTAGTCTCCCTGCCTTCCCATCTCCACTCCCACCCCTCACTGCTCTGATTCTATCACCATTGTTTAAATTCTTCTGCTGTTGATCTTCATAAAACCAGCATATTTCCTTTTGTGTCTGGTTTATTTTCCTCAGAATAATGTTTTTAACATTTATCCATATTGTTATGTGTCCAGATTAGTACTCTATTGTATGGATAGAGCCTATTTTGTTTACCCATTTCCTGTTGAGAGACATTTGATTTGTTCCCAGTTTTGGGTTATAATGAATAAAGCTGCTATGAACATTCTCGAACGATGAACATTTTTGTGGACATATGTTTTGATTTTTTTGTGTAAATACCTAGAAGTGAAATTATTCAGGTATGGTATAGGTTTATGCTTAACTTTACAGAGTACTTAAACTTGATTCTTTTATCTAAAATTGTGATAAAATACACATAACATAAAATGGACCATCTTAACTGTTTTTAACTGTACAGTGCAGTGGTATTAAGCACATTCACATTATTGCACAACCATCACCACCATCCATCTGCAGAACTCTTTTTATCTTGCAAAACTGGAACTCTGAACCAGGTGTGGTGGCTCATGCCTGTAATCCCAGCACTTTGGGAGGCCAAGGCGGGCAGACTGCCTGAGCTTAGGCATTCAAGATCAGCCTGCTCAACATGGTGAAACCCCGTCTCTACTAAAAATACAAAAAATTAGCTGGGCATGGTGGCGCTTGCCTGTAGTCCCGGCTATTCTGGGGGCTGCAGCAGGAGAATCGTTTGAACCTGGGAGGCGGAGGTTGCAGTGAGCTGAGATCGTGCCACTGCCCTATAGCCTGGGTGACAGAGTGAGACTCTGTCTTAAAATAAATAAATAAATAAATAACATAACATAACATAACATAAAATAAAAATAGCCAAGTATGGTGATTGATACACATCTGTAGTTCCAGCTACTCAGGAGGATAAGGTGGGAGGGTGGCTTGAGCCCAGGAGTTCAAGCCTGCAGTGAGCTGTGAGCATGCCATTGTACTCTCCCTGGGTGACAAAGCAAGGCCCTATCTCAAAAAAAGACAAAACAAACAAACAAAAAAAACAGAAAAAAAACCAAAACTGGAACTCTGTATCTATTAAACAGTAATCTGTCATTGAGTGGTGCTAAGCGTAAACAATTTTTTTAACAAAAGAAAAAAGTAAAAAGTAAATTTTGAAAAAAAGAATTAAAAAAAAAAATCTCCATTACCCCCTCCCCCAGCCCCTGGCAACCACTGTTCTACTTTCTCTCTGAATTTCACTATTGTATATAACCTTATGTAAGTCACAAAAAATTTGTCTTTTTGTGACTGACATTTCACTTAGGATAGTGCCCTCAGCTTTAAAAAGGAAAGACATTTTGATACATGCTACAACATAATATTCCGTTGTATGTACATACCAAATTTTATTAATGATTTCATCTGTCAATGAACATTCGGGTTGCTTCCACCTTTTGTCTATTGTGAATAATGCTGCCGTGAACATGTTTAAGTCCTTGCTTTCACTTTTTTGTGTATACACCCAGAAGTTGAAATGCTGGATTATATTTATATGCAATTCTATTTTTTTTTTTTTTTTTTTTTTGAGACGGAGTCTCGCTCTGTTGCCCAGGCTGGAGTGCAGTGGCCGGATCTCAGCTCACTGCAAGCTTCGCCTCCCGGGTTTACGCCATTCTCCTGTCTCAGCCTCCTGAGTAGCTGGGACTACAGGCGCCCGCCACCTCGCCCGGCTAGTTTTTTGTATTTTTTAGTAGAGACGGGGTTTCACCGTGTTAGCCAGGATGGTCTCGATCTCCTGACCTAGTGATCCGCCCGTCTCGGCCTCCCAAAGTGCTGGGATTACAGGCTTGAGCCACCGCGCCCGGCCTGCAATTCTATTTTTAATATGGGTCACTGCCATACTGTTTTCTATAGTGGCTGCACCGTTTTACGTTCCCACTAAGAGAACATGAGTGTTCCAGTTTCACCATATCCTCACTAACACTTATTTTCCGTTTTGTTGGTGGTAGCCATCTTACTGGATGTAAACTTGATTCATTTTTCCAACCTTTTTAATATGGAATTTTCAAACACACACAAAAGATGAGAGATCTCCAGGTACCCACCACAAGCTTTAATAATGATTAACATTTGGTAGCAGGTGGACAAAGATATACCTTCTCTATAGCAGCTATAAGATCAGGGACAAACAGAGATCTATTTGGAACTGCCAACTAAGAATGGTGTTTTATAGGCTGCCTGATGAATAAGGTTAGATAACTAATGGCCAGTCCTTCAGCCTGTGCTCAAGGGACGGGATAACAGTAAAGCATAGTTGGTGAAGGAGCAGCAGAGAAAGGTCACAATCGATAGGCCATAAGAGAACCCTCACTATCACTTACCATTCAGATCATTCTCTTCATATTCTTACAAGTTATTTTCCTTTCATAAAAGAAAGCTGAGGAGTTTATTTGTGTTTGTGGTGCATGTGATCCATGAGAGGGGACTCAACCAGATGCTATGTCTAAGTAGTACTTAATCCGACAGTATTAGTGGGCTGGTGGGCTTTCCTGGTTACATGGGAACCCTAGAAACCCAAGCCAAGCACAAAAGCCAAGACTGAATTCTCCAGTAAGTCACCTGGTAGCCTCGACAAGCTGATGCTTAAAAAAAGAGCCAGTGACCATTAATAGGAAGCTCCTGAAATGAGTCCTCTGAACATCTGCAAGTATGATCAGCTACACCTGAGCTGAGACTTGCCTTTTTCCCTGCCAGGAAATCATGGGTTCAGAAATGGCAGGCACCACGTATATTAACTGTATTTCCTTATTTTTCTGTCTTCTTGATGTTCTGGCATCAGGTGCCTCATTGACCCAAGAGACTTCCCCTCCTAGGACTAGCTAATTCCTAGAAATATCAAACCACTCCCTTGTAAGCATGCCATTCCTATGCAAACCAACCAATCCAGAGCCCATACTCTAAACCACTTCCTTTACCTGGCAAGATCTTCCACACCAGGGGGCAATGTTCCTCTGTTCTAATCATCCCCGGGGCTAGATACCAGAGAGTTACCTGGTTACATCCTAATAAACCCATCAGAAGTTGAAAATATCATAAGCCAAAAGTAAATTTAATCAGGTGTGGTGGCACATGCCTGTAGTCCCAGCTACTTGGGAGGCTGAGACAGAAGGATCACTTGAGGCTGTGGGGCACTATGATCATGCCTGTGAATAGCCACTGCACCCCAGCCTAGGCAACGTGGTGAGACCTCATAACTTAAAAAAGATTAAAAAACAAGCTCTTACCAGTTGAAGAGGAGGCAATATAAGCAATAAGCACTAAAAAGAATAATGACTGAAAACCA
Source organism: Macaca fascicularis (assembly GCF_037993035.2). NCBI lineage: Eukaryota > Metazoa > Chordata > Mammalia > Primates > Cercopithecidae > Macaca > Macaca fascicularis. Next base: position 99,004,907 of record NC_088376.1, read on the forward strand.
AAATACATAAAAAGATAAAAGTCCACAAGCTGATAAATAAAAGGTTTTATTTAAAAGCCCACAAGTAAAAAAGAGGAGAGAGACACTAACTCCTAATTCTGAAAATCAGTAATTAAAGGGAAATAAGCCTTCAGCAAATTTATTTTTCTTTTCTGAGACAGCGTCTTGCTCTGTCACTCAGGCTGGGGTACAGTGGCACAATCACAGCTCACTGCACCCTTGAACTCCTGGGCTTAAGCAATCCTCCTGCCCCAGCCTCCCAAGTGGCTTAGACTACAGTTGTGTGCCTACACACTTTGCTGATTTTAAATTTTTTTGTAGAGATGGGGTCTCACTATATTGCCCAGGCTGGTCTCCAACTCCTGGGCTCAAGCAGTCCTCCCACCTAGGCCTACCAAGTAGCCAGGACCATAGGTGTGCACCACCATGCCCAGCTAATTTTCTTTTTTTCTATTTTGTAGAGATGGGGTCTCGCCATGTTGCCTTGGCTGCTCTCCAACTCCTGGGCTCAGACAATCCTCTTGCCTTGGCCTTCCAGGTATGAGCCACAATGCCTGGCCAATAATTTTTTAATGAAGGCCCCCTGGGGCCAGGCACTGGTTTGGGCACTGGAGATTCAGCAGTAAAGTAAAATAAATTTCCTCATTGATCTTGTCGGTGACTCCTTTGCATGCTTGCTTCAGACTATATTTCAAGGTAACAAAATAGTTGCAGTTGATGAGAAAAAGTTCCATCTTACAGAAAACTTTCAGCTAATAAATGTAGAGGGAATGATAAAGTTAGAAAAATAATTATATTTTAAGTCCTAATGAAACAACAGACCCAGACAACAATGACCAATAGATGAAAAATATCAGGTGAAACACTCAAACGGAACCTGTCAATGGCAAGATTGGGCTGTAACCCTGAAACCACTGATCAATCTCGGCATTACTAAAACAGGCCTGACCAGATAGTCTGTGATCCTGATGTAAAGCAATAGCACCACGTTTTCAGTAGCCAAAACAGTTAAATCTGAATCTAATCAAGCCTTTAGAATTACCTTCATGATTGGATGAAATATGGAGAGCAGAGGAACAAAGTCAACAGCACAAAAAGGAAGAAAACAGATAAATCTAGAGAGTGCCACATTCTGCAAAACTGAGCTGGTTTCTTCATCAAGACAATGGCATGGAAAAAAATGAGAGGTAGGCAAAGGGACTCCTCTGGATTGAATGAAATTTAAGAGACACAGTAGCCAAGTATGACGTGTGGACCTTGTTTGGATCTAGATTTGAAGAAATTGATTGTAAAGTCATTTTTGAAAACAAATAGTGAAATCTGAATATGGGTTAGGCATTAGTTTTTGCCAAAGAATTATTATTAGGTGGGATAATGGTACGGTAATTAGGTAAGATTGTAATTATTTCTTTAAATTATATTGTTTTTAGAGATAAAAATAAGACCTTCAGTGCTGAAGAAGGGCACAGTGGCACATGGCACAGCACAGGCATCTACATCATCAGTCAAATAAGAATTCAAGACAGCTGTCAGGCTAAAGTCCAGCGTGCGAGGCGCAGCTGGGAGGCGGGAGAAAACGCGGTGCGGGCCGGGCCCTGGAGATAGTCCCCGGCGCGGCGGGCTGGTGTTGTCTGGTGCTCCCCACTGCTTCCGTATCCATGATTATTTGTACTTTCAAGTGCTAAGTCCTGGACACATTCGATACATCTTCACAGCCACACCTGCCAAGTACTTCGGTGGTATCTTTCACACAAGGTATGAGCAGATTCACCTTGTCCCCGCTGAACCTCCAGAGGCCTGCGGGGAACTCAGCAACGGTTTCTTCATGCAGGACCAGATCGCGCTGGTGAGGAGTGCTCCCTCCTCTCCAAGACTCGGTGGTCCAGGAGCATGGCGGGCGGGCCGTGATCATCTCTGACAACGCGGTTGACAATGACAGCTTCTACGTGGAGATGATCCAGGACAGTACCCAGCGCACAGCTGCCATCCCTGCCCTCTTCCTTGTCAACTGAGAGGGCTACATGATCCTCCGCTCCCTAGAACAGCATGCGCTGCCATGGGCCATCATTTCCATCCCAGTCAATGTCACCAGTATCCCCACCTTTGAGCTGTTGTAACCGCTCTGGTCCTTCTGGTAGAAGAGTTTGTCCCACATTCCAGCCATAAGTGACTCTGAGATGGGAAGGGGAAACCCAGGAATTTTGCTATTTGGAATTTGGGGATAGCATCTGGGGACAAGTGGAGCCAGGTAGAGGAAAAGGGTTTGGGCTTTGCTAGGCTGAAAGAGGGAAACCATACCACTGGCCTTCCCTTCCCCAGGGCCCCCAAGGGTGTCTCAGAAGAGGCAAGAGAAAGGCCCCAGGGCTTCTGGCTAGAGCCTGAAACAAAAGGCGCTGAAGGTAGGTGGCTTGAGAGCCATCTGTGACCTGTCACATCTTATCTGGCTCCAGCCTCCCCTACCCAGGGTCTCTGCACAGTGACCTTCACAGCAGTTGTCGGAGTGTTTTAAAGAGCTGGTGTTCGGGGACTCAATAAACCCTCACTGACTTTTTAGCAATAAAAAATAAAAATAAAAATAATTCAAGGAAATAAAAGGCATAATATAGGCTTTAGAAATTTATTTTATATTTATAATGGGTTTTATGTACAATGAAGATACATTAGTTATTAAACAAGGTATAAAAACACTCAATTCAAGGATATGGAAAAATAATATAATAAAAAAATAACAAAATAGGAAGAATTAATTTTAAAAAGCAGAAGTCAATGAAATAGAAAATAATAATACTGATATATAGGCTGGGTGTGGTAGCTCATGCCTGTAATCCCGGCACTTTGGGAGGCCAAGGCAGGAGGACTGCTTGAGCCTAGGAGTTGGAGACCAGCTCGGGCAATATAGGAAGACCCCATCTCTATAAAAAATTTAAAATCAGCCAGACATGGAGGTGTGCGCCTGTAGACCCAGCTGTGGGGGAGGATCACTTGAGCCCAGGATCTTGAAACTGCAGTGTGCCATGTATGCACCACTGCACTCCAGCCTGGGTGATAGAGGGAGACCCTGTCAGGAAGGAAAGAAGAGAGGAAGGAAGGAAACAATAATAATAATATATAAATGCAGGAACAAATTCTTTGAAAAAGACAAAAATAATCTGTGGTGAGCCTAATTAAGAAAAAGAGAAAGCCCATGAGAGAGGGAGCATAACCTGAGATACAGAGAAAAAAAATGCTAAAAATAACTCAATAAATTTGAAAACCATAATGAAAAACTCCCTAGGAAAATTTGTCAAAATTGAAATTAATTCAATATGTGTAAGATAGAAGAAATGTAAAAGTTGTCAAAGAACTACCTAAAGTGAAGCTGGGTGTGGTGGCTGACACCTGTAATCCCAGCACTTTGGGAGGTTGGGAGCAAGAGGATCATTGGAGCTCAGGAGTTCAAGACCAGCCTGGGCAACATGGCAAAAACTCCGTCTCCACAAAACAAAACAAAACAAAACCATTAAAATTAGCCGGGTGTGGTGGTGTGTGCCTGTGGTTCCAGCTACTTAGGAGGCTGAGGTGGGAGGATCACTTGAGCCTGGAGGTCAAGGCTGCATGAGTTGTGATTATGCCACTGCATAAGCCTAGGTGACAGAGCGAGACCCTGTCTCAAAAAAACCAACACAAAACAAACCGAAAAAAAAAACAAAGTAGCACCATTCTCATTCTTTCTTTCTTTAAAAAAGAATTATTTTAATGATGTATAATAGGTATACATAGATTTGGAGTACATGTGATTACAAAGTTCAAATTGGGATATCCATCACCTCAAATATTTGTCTTTTCTTTATGCTAGAAACACCCAAGCTATTCTCTTCTAGCTACTTTGAAATGTACAAGATTACTGTAAACTATCAAACAGTAGGTCATATTTCTTCTATAAAACCATATATTTGTATCAGTTGATCAACTTCTCTTCCTCCCCTCCTCCTGATACCTTTCCTGGCCTCTGGTAACCATAAATCTACTTTCTATCTTCATGAGATCCAAATTCTTAGTTTCTACATATAAGTAAGAGCATATGATAGTTGTCTTTCTGTGCTTGGCTTATTTAGTTTAGCATGGTGACCTTTCGTTCCATCCATGTTGCTACAAATGACAGGATTTCGTTTTTTATGGCTGAATAATATTCTATTTTGTATATGTACCACATTCACATTTTCTTTTCTTTTCTTTTTTTTTGAGATGGAGTCTCGCTCTGTCACCCAGGCTGGAGTGCAGTGGCGCCATCTAGGCTCACTGCAAGCTCTGCCTCCTGGGTTCACACCATTCTGCCTCAGCCTCCTGAATAGCTGGGACTATAGGCAACTGCCACAACACCTGGCTTTTTCTTTTTTTTTTTGTATTTTTAGTAGAGACGGGGTTTCACCGTGTTAGCCAGGATGGTCTCAATCTCCTGATCTCGTGATCTGCCCGCCTTGGCCTCCCAAACTGCTGGGATTACAGGCATAAGCCACCATGCCTGGCCCACATCCACATTTTCTTTACCTATTCATCCATTGATGAGCACTTTGATTCCATATTTGAGCTATTGTGAGTAATGCTGCAACAAACATGAGAGTGCAGATACCTCTTTGGTATACTGATTTTCTTTCTTTTGGATATACGCTCAGTAGTGGAATTGCTGGATCATGTGGTAGTTCTAGTTTTAGTTTTTTGAAGAAACTCCATACTGTTCTCCATAGTGACTGTACTAATTTACATTCCCACCAACAGTGTACAAGGGTTCCCCTTTCTCCACATCCTCACCAGCATCTGTTACTGCCTGGTGTTTTGATAAAAGCCATTTTAACTGGGGTAAGCTGACCTCTCATTGTAGTTTTGATTTGCATTTATCTAACGATTAGTGACGTTGAGCACTTCTTCATGTACCCATTGGCCATCTGTATGTCTTCTTTTGAGAACTGTCTATTCAGATCTTTTGTCCATTTTTTTTTTTTTTTTTTTTTGAGACGGAGTCTCGCGCTGTCACCCAGGCTGGAGTGCAGTGGCCGGATCTCAGCTCACTGCAAGCTCCGCCTCCCGGGTTCACGCCATTCTCCTGCCTCAGCCTCCCGAGTAGCTGGGACTACAGGCGCCCGCCACCTCGCCCGGCTAGTTTTTTGTATTTTTTAGTAGAGACGGGGTTTCACCGTGTTAACCAGGATGGTCTCGATCTCCCGACCTCGTGATCCGCCCGTCTCGGCCTCCCAAAGTGCTGGGATTACAGGCTTGAGCCACCGCGCCCGGCCCTTTTGTCCATTTTTAAAACAGCTTTTTTTTTTCTATTTGTTTGAGCTCCTTGTATATTCCGGTCACTAATTTCTTGTTAGATAGGTAGTTTGCAAATATTTTCTCCTATTCTGTGGGTTGTCTCTTTAGTTTGATTGTTTCCTTTGTTGTGCCGCTTTTTAGCTTGATGTAAGCCCACTTGTCTACTTTCACTTTGGTTACCTATGCCATTGAGGTCTTAAACAAAAAAACTTTGCCCAGACCACTGTCCTGAAGCATATCTCCCGTTTCTAATCGTTTCACAGTTTCACATTAGACTTAGGTCTTTTTTTTTTTTGAGATGGAATCTCATCCTATTGCCCAGGCTGGAGTCCAGTGGCGCGATCTCGGCTCACTGCAACCTTGGCCTGTGTGGTTCAAGCAATTCTCCTGCCTCAGCCTCCTGAGTAGCTGGGACTACAGGTGCATGCCATCATGCCCAGCTAATTTTTTGTATTTTCAATAGAGATGGGATTTCACCATGCCGGCCAGGCTGGTCTCAAACTCCTGACCTCGTGATCTGCCTGCTTCAGCGTCCTGAAGTGCTGGGATTACAGGTGTGAGCCACCGCGCCTGGCCCAGACTTAGGTCTTTAATCCAGTTTGATGTGATTTTTTTTTTTTTTTTTTTTTTTGGTATGGTGAGAGAGAGTTTACTTCTTCTGCATAGTTATCCAGTTTTCCCAGTAACACTTATTGAAGAGACTGTCTTTTTCCCATTGTATATTCTTGGTACCTTTGTCAAAGATGAGTTGGCTGGGTGGGTTTACATGAGTTCTCTATTCTGTTCCATTGGTCTATGTGTCTATTTTTATGCCAGTACCATGCTAATTTGGTTAATATAGCTTTGCAGTAAATTTTGAAGTCAGATAGTTAAATGCCTTCAGTTTTATTCTTTTTGCTCAGGATTGTTTTTTCTATTGGGGTCTTTTCTAGTTCCGTATAAATCTTAGGATTTTTTTTTTCTTCTATTTCTGTGAAGAATGTCATTGGTGTTTTCATAGGGTTTGCATTGCATTGGTAAATTGCATTGAGTAGAATTGCCATTTTATTTGAGATGGGGTCTTCACTCTGTCATCCAGTCCAGAGTGCAATGGTGTGATCATGGCTCACTGTATGATCATCGTTCACTGTAGCCTTGACCTTCACTGGGCTCAAGTGATCCTCCCACTTCAGCTCCTCAAGTGGCTGGGACAGCACGTGCATACTGCCACATCTAATTTAAAAAAAAATTTTTATAGAGACAGGGTCTCACTATGTTGCCCAGGCTACTCTGAAACTCCTGGGCTCAAGTGACCCTCTCACTTTGGTTTCCCAATGTGCTGGGATTACAGGTGCAAGCCATCTCATCCAGCTATCATTTTAACAGTAATTCTTCCAGTCAATGAACAGGGAATCTCTTTCGTGTGTGTGTGTCCTCTTCAACTTCTTTAATGCTTTATAGTTGTCCTTGTATAGATCTTTCACTTCTTTGGTTAAAATGATCCTAGGTAATTAATACTCTCTGCAGCTACTATAAATGGGATGGCATTTTTTTCCCAAATTGTTCTCTTTGGGTGTAAATAAATGTTACTCTTTTTTGTATCTTACAATTTTACTAAATTTATTTATCAGTTCTATTTTTTTTGGTGAAGTCTTTAGGTTTTTCTAAATATAATATCATGTCATCTGTGAACAAGTCTAATTTGACTTCTTCCTTTTCCATTTTTCTTTTTTGAGATGGAGTCTTGCTCTGTCACCCAGGCTGGAGTGCGGTGGTGCCATCTCGGTTTACTGCAACCTCTGCCTCTTGGATTCAAGTGATTCTCCTGACTCAGCCTCAGGAGTAGCTGGGATTACAGGCACCCGCCACCATACCTGGCTAACTTTTGTATTTTTAGCAGAGATGGGGTTTCACCATGATGGCCAGGCTGGTCTTGAACTCCTGACTTCAGGTGATCCACCTGCCTCGGCCTCCCAAAGTGCTGGCGTTACATGCGTGAGACACGGTGCCCTGCCCTTCCTTTTTCATTTTGGTGCCCTTTATTTTTTTTTCTTGCCTAACTGCTCTGGCCAGTCCCATTCCTTTCAAATGTTTATTTATTTATTTTTTTTACATTTTTAAAATTTATTTTTATAGCAATAAGGGTCTTGCTCTGTCACCCAGGCTGGTCTCGAACTCCTGGGCTTAAGTGATCCTCTCACCTCAGCTTCCTGAGTGGCTGGGATTGCAGACATGCACCACTGTGCCCAGCTAGTTCCATTATTTTCAGATAAATTTTTTCAAATCCTCTAGAAACAGGTAATTTTTGTGCTTTTTAAACAGTTCATAATACACACAAAATATAAAATGTTTCTAATATTTATTATGTATATAACATATTGATAATCTCAAAGAATTCTAGATTCCTAAAGGATTTCTGTGTAAGTACTGAGAGATAACCTGTCTTAGCTATTGCTAGTCAGAACCAAAGAAAATACCATGAAGATTCTGAGGTCTTCCACCAAAAAAAGTTTCTTAAAAGAAATGGAGGCATGCGGTGGCTCAAGCCTGTAATCCCAGCACTTTGGGAGGCCGAGACGGGTGGATCACAAGGTCAGGAGATCGAGACCATCCTGGCTAACATGGTGAAACCCCGTCTCCACTAAAAATACAAAAAAACTAGCCGGGCGAGGTGGCGGGCGCCTGTAGTCCCAGCTACTCGGGAGGCTGAGGCAGGAGAATGGCGTAAACCCGGGAGGCGGAGCTTGCAGTGAGCTGAGATCCGGCCACTGCACTCCAGCCTGGGCGACAGAGCAAGACTCCGTCTCAAAAAAAAAAAAAAAAAAAAAAAAGAAATGGAGGCATGAAGGCAGTCAGGTAGTGACAGCAATGACAGAATGAGAAAAGTACTGCAACAGGTCAAAAAACTGCTTTTTTTTCCTGGTTCTGCTACACAATTCAAGATAATTTTAACCACTTCTCTGAGGCCCAATTTCTTTACATTGAGAAGAAGTTGGAATAAATTATCTTTCTGTGGACCCTTTAATACTCAGTTCCACAAATTCTGACTCAGAGGGGTCAGTGAGAACTCCGATCATTGGGAGGCAATAAACTCACTGGATGGCTTTGAGTAAGATGACTTTTGGTGTGCCTGTCAGTTGAAATCCTCCTATAAAGTCTCCAACCTCAACTCATCCCCAACCAGGGATGAGCTACATATTATGGATCCTTTTAGGAAAAAGTATCTTGCTAGTCACAACTATGTTCTCCCTTGAAGAAAAATGAGCAAGTGAAGCTACTGTTTAGAGAGAATGAAGCAGATGTGCAAAGGGATCACAGACAACCATCAGGGTAGGAAATACATCTTGCTTTACTGCTGAATCTCCAGTGCCTAGATCAGTGCCTTGGGCCTAGCAGACTTTCATGAAATAATTATTGAATGACCACTGAATTTCATTCCCTCATGTGGCTTCCATGAGATACTTCTGTATTTCTCTAATCATTCCATTATTCCTCCCCCTTACACTAGTGCAAGTTGCTTTCTTACAACCAGAAAGCTCTTCCAAATACACTATGATATTCTCCCCTTCATAACCACCACTTACTTCACTACAGGTACATGTCACGCCTCAGGAAAGACAACACCAGAGACTGGATCACATGTTCCCCGCTCACGAATATAGAATTGGCATGAGATTAGGTCGGTTGGTCAGCGGCACTAGAGTAAAGGTGGTGACAGACATCAATGCAGTGCATAAAGGCTGGCCAGCAGGTGAAGTGATAAGAAAGCAGACACAGAGAGGAAAGTAGACAATGGTGGTTCTGAGACATCCCTGTATTTTCCTGCTACGGACTGAACGTTTGTGTCTCCCACATCCCCATTCATATGTTGAAATTCTAACCTCCAATGGTATTTCGGGGTGGGATCTTTCACAGGCAACTAGTTCATAAATGTGGAGCCCTCATGATAGGATTAGTGCTCTTGTGATGGTTTCATAGGTTTATGTCAAAACCAATAAAAATTTATGCTTTAAATACATGCTGTTTCTTGTACTTCAATTGTACATAAAAGTTGCTAAAAATGTGGAGAGTTCAGTTATTAACTGATTTTAGTTAGAACAACCAGTAACGTACCAATAATGGAACAACATTTAAGGCGGTCCCTTATGACTGTGCTATTTTGGACTTAATATCAACACTTACTGATTTATTCCACTGCTTTGCTAACTCTCTTTGCCCTCTGCTCCCATAAAAGTGAACAATCATGAATGCCATAACAAAATTGGTAAACTCGGGCTGGGCACGGTGGCTCACGCCTGTAATCCCAGCACTTTGGGAAGCCAAGGCGGGTGGATCACTTGAGGTCAGGAGTTTAAGACCAGCCTGGCCAACATGGTGAAACTCCATCTCTATAAAAATACAAAAAATCAGCCGGGTGTGGTGGTGTGCATCTGTAGCCCCACCTACTTGGGAGGCTGAAGTGGAAGAATCGCTTGAACCCAGGAGGCGCAGGTTTCAGTGAGTCAAGATCACGCCCCTGAACTCCAGCCTGGGCGACAGAGCGACACTCAAAAAAAAAAAAAAAAAAAAAAAAAAAAATTGGTAAACTCTAATTCAGAATTAGTAGAACTAGGATGCAAGATCTTATATGTTCCTCAAATTTGTCAAGGTTTTGCATTTTAATCTCTAAATCCCTTCCAGGAGTTAAACATCAGTATAAACTGGGGTAACTGATTTTAACATAAACCAGTGTTATGGTTTATGTCAAAACCATCTACTTAAATTACCATCTCTTTTAAGGACAAGGCCACATATTAATTTTAATTCCCAAGTTTACAAGCACCACGTCTAGTACAGAGGAGAGTGAGAAGGAACAGGGAAAGGGATAAAGGATACAAAGTAAGACAGAGTAGGAAGAAAAAGGGTATGTGTGCAGAATATGTGTGGGTACTGATTATGCAGGGTCTTGTAGGCCATGATAGACATTGGACTTTAGTCTGATTGTAATACAAAACCATTGGTGATTTTGAACACACAAGTGGCATGGTCTGATTTATATGTATATACACACATACACATATATTTTGTTTTGAGATGGAGCCTTGGTCTGTCACCCAGGCTGGAAAGCAGTGGCGTGATCTCGGCTCACTGCAACCTCCAACTCCTGGGTTTGAGAGATCCTCCTGTCTCAGCCTCCTGAGTAGCTGGGATTACAGGCACGCGCCACCACGCCTGGCTAATTTTTGTATTTTTAGTACAGATGGGGTTTCACCATGTTGGCCAGGTTCATCTCGAACTCCTGACCCCAGGTGACGCATCTGCTTCGGCCTCCCAAAGTGCTGGGATTACAGGCATGGGCCACCGCACCTGGCCTAATTTGTATTTTAAAATAAGGATCACTCTGAATGCTATGTAGAGAATAAATTACACGAGGAAAATATAGAAGCAGGGTATATACCAAAGAGTATGCCAAGAATGGGTGCACATGTTCACTGAAAGACAGGGTGATAATTTTCATAGTAACTTTATTCATAACGACCACAAGCTGGAAACAACCTAAATTTCTATCAACGGTAGAATGGGTAAGTTGTGATGTAGTCACACAATGGACTACTACACAGAAGTAAAACATGAACTGCTACTACATATAACATGGATTACTCTCACAGATACAATGTTGAACATGACACGGAAGAGTGCATATAATTATCTCACTTATGTAAAGTTTTAAAACAGGCAAAGCTAATCCATGGTGATAAAAGGGGTTGGTGTGGGGGCCTGGGGAACATAAGCACACCTACTGAAGTGCTAGAAATATTCTACATTTTGACCTGGGTGGTGCATTCAAGGGCATATATAAAAATCCACTGAGGTGTACACTTAATATCTGTACATTTTAAAATTTTACCTCAATAACAAGTTAAAAATATATTGGAAGCAAGCATATAAATGAAGAAGTGGTGGTGTCTTCCAAATATTTCTGATTTTTCTCCCAGGTATATATAAGGACCACACTCTTCCTAGAACTTTAATGTGGCTATGTGATTTGCTTTGGCCAATGAAAGTGCTTTGAGAGTCCTTAAGTGATTTGCCATACTCTCTTTTTTCATTTCACAGTTAGCAGCCACACTCCTGATGGTATCTGCTTTGTCAGCCTGAGACCCAGAATGAAGGCAACTTAAGAGCACAAATTGGTGAACTTTGTCTGTAAAGGGCCACAAAATAAATATTTTAGGTTTTGTGAGATGTACACACACAGTGTCGCAACTACTCAACTCTGCCATTGTACAACGAAAGTAGCCACAGATATAAATAAATGGACAAGGCTATATTCCAGTAAAACTTTATTTAGACAAACAAGGAGCTAGACAGATTTTGCCCGTGGACCATAGTTTGGTCATGGCCAACCTATGATCTAAACCAAAGTCCCTAGGCAAGTTGCAATAGAAAAGTTGTGTGAGACAGTAAGATTTTGCCTTTGTTACCCAATGGCAAGCTAGCCCATGCTGACACAGAAATTGGTCCCTTGTTTTTTAAAATGCTAAAATACTGAATACTGGCTTAATGGTTAGCTGGAAGGCATTCAGGAAATTGCTATCAAAGAAGGAAGAAATAATTTACGCAAAAGTAATTTATATTATGGAAAGGTGAAACTGCCCCTTGAGATAACCTGAAAGGCAGATCATCTTACCCTTTACTAAAGAAAAAGACAGAGAAACAAAATATTTTGTAGTTGCTGTCTACTGCACTTGACAAAACGTATAGAAAAGAGATAACTCAGAACAGATGGGTCAGTTTGCAGGCAGAAATGAAAAGGAATACAGAATTCACAAATTCAAGTAGTTACTGGGTAGGATGAGGCAACATTTTAATAACAAAAAGATAAAAATGAGAAATCTTTTTTTTGTTTGTTTTCTTTTTCAGACGGAGTCTGGCTCTGTTATCCAGGCTGGAGTGCACTGGCACAATCTTGGCTCACTGCAAGCTCCGCCTCCTGGGTTCACGCCATTCTCCTGCCTCAGCCTGAGTAGCTGAGGCTACAGGCGCCCGCCACCACGCCTGGCTAATTTTTTGTATTTTTAGTAGAGACGGGGTTTCACTCTGTTAGCCAGGATGGTCTCGATCTCCTGACCTCATGATTCGCCCACCTTTGCCTCCCAGTGCTGGGATTACAGATGTGAGCCACCGCGCCGGGAGAGAAATCTTTTAAAAAATAAAATAAAAGAGAAATCCTTTAGCCAAAAGGCTGATTAAAAGCCAGTTTTGCAGCCAGGTGCAGAGGCTCACACTTGTAACACCAACATTTTGGGAGCCCGAGGCGGGCAGACTGCTTGAGTCCAGGAGTTTGAGACTAGCCTGGGCAATATAGCAAGACCCTGTCTCCACACAAAAATACAAAAATTAGCTGGGTGTAGTCGCATATACCTGTAGTCCCAGCTACTTGTGAGGCTGCAGTGGGAGAACTGCTTGAGCCAGGAAGGCAGAGATTGCATTGAGCTGAGATTGCACCAGTGCACTCCAGCCTGGGTGACAAAGTGAGACCCTGCAGCAAGGACCAAATCACTGGATGACTATGACACCTACTGTTAAGATCTCTGAATGACTTAGTATGCCTCAGACTAAAAGTCCAACTAAGATTATACTAGTTAATCCCTTAAATTGGTCAGAATGGCTTAAGGAAATAGACTAAGGGTGTGGCTTTCCCACCCAAGCCTGAAAAGCCTCAGTTACCCAGAAATTAAGTTCAGAGAGGCATGGGAACAAGAAGGCAAAGAAATACAACAAACTTTAGAAGTATACATTAACTAGATGTTACTTTTGGGTCATCTCCCTTTGGGTGATAAGGACATTCTGCAGGTATAAAAACAAGTGAACTGAAAATATAGTGACCAGAAGGGCTGAGTCAGTCCTCTATTTTGTTAAATTTACTTACTTTTAAATCCCAGAAGAGCCAAAAATCATCTGTAAAGGAAAGTAGCAAGTAAATAGCATGCCATTTTCTCCTAGTGTTGATGCCTACAAAAGGAAAAATGATTATTAACTCTTAGGCGGCATTATCTTTTTCCAATACTAAACGTAACATTTTAATCACTTAAGTATTGTTTTAGTTCACTAAATAGTTGTCCAATCTTTTCCATCTATATGTAGGTTCCTTTGGAAATTAAAAAAATATATATATACACACACATATATATGTATGAAACACTGTTCATAAAGGGCAAAAAAAAAATAAGATTCTATACATGGATATACAAACTTAATATTACATAGTGGATTTGGTGTGTATATCTGGTTGTGAATCCTGAGTTTACTACTTACTGTGTTTACCACAGAAAAGCACAGTTTGTTTAACATTCACATAGTAAATATTTGAGTCACATGCTAAGCGCTACACTAAATTCTGGGAATACAACAATGAGGTCCCTAGTTACAAAGAACTTATCTTCATTTTTCAATTAGTAATATGAGGATAAAAGTTACCCAATGGACAATCTAAGGCAGAATGACTGTGAAGGTCAAATAAGACTGTGAGAGAGCTTCAAAAATTGTAAAACACTACACAAATACTCGTTTGTCCAAACATTTATTGAAATGCCAGGCATTGTGCTAAGCACTAGAGATATAACAGTGAACAAGGCTTATATGGTCCCTGCCCTTACAAAGCTTACAGTCTAGCAGTGATCAATAAGCAGTAACAATAAAGTGTGCCAAGTGTATGTTTGGGAAAGAACAGAATGTAGAGGGAATGGAGAGTAAGGGCACCTAATCTAGAGAGCATCAATGAAGGTTTCCTAGATGAAGTAGCATACTGAGACCTTAAAGATGAAGATAAATTTGTATAGTACCCTAAGAGCAATGGTGAAAGCAGTGCAGTGATATGATCAGTAAGTCTTTTGGAGCAATTTAGTTGTAGTGTAGAAAGGAATAAAAATAAAAACAGGGAGACTAATAAGGAGGCTGTTGCTATAATTAGGTAGGTTAATGGCCTGAATTAAAGTGGTAGCATTGGAGAATTGGGAAAAAGGACAAATGAATGGTTGGTAGTGGTAATGCCATTTAGTGAAAGAGGAAACATGAGAGAAGCAGGATTGGGGGCAAGATCAATAACACGTAGTGCCTGAGACAGCAAAGAGGATTTGTTAGCAATTAGATATATCAATTAGGGAAGGTCTAGAAAGGAGATAATGAATATGAGAGTCATTTGCATATAAGTGGTAACGAAACCATGGAAGGAAATAAGATCAGCTAGCGAGATGACATAGAATAAGGCAGTCTAAAACACATTTTAAAAAAAATACGAAGAACAGATATTTAAGGGAAGAGGTGCCTGCAAAGACTAAGACAGCATACCCGGAGATGGTATCTTCTCAAAGCTAAAGTAATCAAGTGTTCAAGTGTTTCAAGGAGGGTAAGACTATTAACAAGGACTTAGTGAGCATAGTAGAGCAATTTGAGTAGCAATACGGGAGACTGGGAATACAAATTTGTCAAGAAAACTAGTAGGAATGAGCTACAGGGCAGTAACTGGTAAGGACATATTTTTTTTTTTTTTTTTTTTTTTGAGACGGAGTCTTGCTCTGTCCCCCAGGCTGAAGTGCAGTGGCATAATCTTGGCTCACTGTAACTTCCACCTCCCGGGTTCAAGCGATTCTCCTGCCTCAGCCTCCTGAGTAGCTGGGATTACAGGCGCACACCACCACGCCCAGCTAATTTTTTTTTTTTTTTGTATTTTCAGTAGAGATGGGGTTTCACCATGTTGGTCAGGCTGGTCTCGAACCCCTGACCTTGTGATCCCCCCACCTCGGCCTCCCAAAATGCTGGGATTACAGGCGTGAGCCACCGCGCCTGGCCGATTATCGTTTTTTTTAAAAGGTACTTATTTTAACTATATTCACTGCTACAACAGGACCAGTAACAACTGTATTTATAAAAACAAAAACAAAAAAAAAACTGCCATGCAGTTACAGAATTACTTAATACAGAAAACACGAAAATACACTTTTTTTTTTTCTACAAACAAGACTAGCTTATAGCAAATTCTCTATAGCTAAGGGTCAATTTAAAATCCTTGGCTTATATCTCCCCCTCACTCAATGACTATACGATACAAACTAATTTTATTAACACCTTAAGCAAAACATAGTAGAATTTCACAAAATGTACAAGATTTCAATATTTAAAGAACTGGTGTTAGAAAGCGGAAGTGGCTTTCAGGTCTTCCAATCTTTCTCTCAGGTAATAAAGCTCTGCCGTGGGAAATTACCTGCAGATTTTTTTTTTTTTTTTCCGTTTTCCCACTATGTTGTTTTTCTAGATATGTAAGCTTACTCTATTAACCAAAATCTCAGCTTGATCATTCTTGATAAGTACCTAATCGATATACAATTTTTTTCTGCCTTAAATATGTGTAACAGGACAGAGCCCTTAAATCTGATTCAATTATTAATTCCCAATTTACAGGTGCTACTGTGAGCTAACAGAACTTATCAATGCCTTTATTGTACTTTACCAGCCAAATTTAGAAGGTTGGAATTAGTCTCTCCTATGTATTCTGTCAGTTTGTCCACCTTGCACTTTTAATTTTGCTTCTAATGGTAAAGTGCTCTATCCCTTGAAATAATCTACATTTTGGGAGGGATAATTCTTCATTGTGCCAGGCTGTCCCATGCACTGAAGGGCATGAGTGTCTTTAGCCTTAAATGCCAACAGAAGCCCCGAGTAAATATGACAACCAAAAAAGTGCCCCTACACATTTCTCAGCATCCTCTGGAAGGACAGGTTACTGCCTCTATTTGAAAGCCACTGGCACAACTTTGGTTTTCAGGCTCTTATGGCATTTATTTTAATTGCCCAGACATCAATTCCATCTAAATTCTTAGTTGTAGCCTGGTTCCTTGAATTTGCTGGAAGGTGTTTCAATAGTTAAGACAGGACTTTGGAACAATAATTTTTAAACTGTATAATACTTGAGAAGATCTATGAATATAAGTTGGATCCTGTTTATAATTAGTTTTACATAGCAAACTTTAAGATTGCCTTTTCACGGTTAACAGAGGTTTAGAAATTACCGTTTTGGCACAAAGCAGATTATCTTAATGGAAATACAGAATTATTGAAATCTGTGAATAAGACTGCTTTTAAATATTTCTACTTGTGTGCTATCTTAAATATAGAACGTGTTCCACAGTTCCAAATTTTAGAATCCATTTCTAGCATCTAAAAAAATCTGATACTGTATCATTTTAAAACAAAGTGTTTACTTTAAGCAGGATTTTTTTAAATACAGCAGCAACATCCACGCAGGTAAGACAAAAAAGCTAAAACATCTCACACCTCCTAATCCCGGAGTGCAAAAATCTTTTTTCCTCATCCTTTTTGATAGGGCCAAACTTGTGTCTACAGTAAAAAAAAAAAAATTACTAACTGGCAACCATTAAGATTCTATACTTACCATAGTCCTTTAATAGGCAAGCTGATAAAATAGCCCCTAGTTATAAAAAAAAATCCAAGGAAAACCCCCAATAATTAGTCTTATCTCCAAATTGCAGGAAATCTCCTATATCAGCAACTTAAAATGATTCTAATGACTTCCTCTATCAGTAATGTCGGTATCACTGAGGTGGGTGATGGGGAGGGAAAAGGGAAGAAATTTGTCAGTATTACCTTCGGACTCAGAAATGTTTAAAAAAGAGTCTCAAACATTTTGATAGTTACAAAACACCTCCACTGTATGTATCATCTTCCTTTTCGGAAACTTATGAACTTGCTATGTGAGTTTCTGCAAATTGGTTCAAAAGCACATTTAACGAGTTGATAATTTAAGACTATATGAATCAGAATTTTAACACTCCATTAAAACAAGAGCTGAAATTTTTGGCATATATCTTCAGAACACCTAAAAAACAGACCGCAAATTCAACTCACATTAATACTAAATCTCTTTAAAATTAACTATATCATAAAAGACAACGACTTTGTCATTAAACTAAGTTTTAAAAAAGGTGGCATTCTCATGTTTCAGTCCCATGCTGCCATTTGAGATGAAAAAAAAAGGCAACTGTCAGAATTTTAATTGTGATCAGTTTGGACGGCTGGTACTTGGTACTTTCTCACAATCCAAATTAGTAAACTTGAAAACTCAAACCGATTTTTGCTTTTAGAATTAAATTCTTGTTGAGTTTTTCAATCTTGTACTACAAAGTCTTATGGATTAGATTCATTTCTTTCTCTCACAAGATCATCCCAACCCGGCTCCATTTCAGTTGTGGCAACCCGAAACAGGGCTTGGAGATGCTCATCTGTCAACGGCTGACTCAAAGTGTGTTGGTTTCGTGTCAAATATGAAAAAGCCTTTTCGCAGATTTGGTTACTATCAAACAAGGATGCGACCTTACAGGCAACCCCTTTGATAATTGGGTAAGATTCAGCAGACAATCCAGCATAAAACTGCCCCAAGTCTTTGACTCTGTATTCATTCCAAAGATTAGTGTTTGCCTGAAGTTTTGTCAGCTCCACCCTCACTGAAATAGGTGCATATTCAGGTTTAAAGTTAAATGGATTTGAAAAAAGTTCTAAGTCCTTTTTAATGAACCTGAGGTCCTTAAAATGCCTCTCAAATTCTTTTTGTAGACGACAGATCACCATTTGATACCTATCAGGATCAAATATTTTTTGATCTTCCTTATTTTGCTGTTTTAGCTCATCAACAACTTCTCTGAGGGCAGGAAAGTCTGTTAGATTTTTTTCCTCAATATGTCTTTGAAATAAATTCAGCTTAACTTCGAAAGTACAAATATGGTCAAAGGCAGCAGCAGCAAAGACTTTACTAACTCCTAATTCTTCACTGAGTTCTCGAAGGTGTTCCATAATGTCTACCAAGAAGCCAAAGTCACAAAGCCATTGTTTGTCTGAGAAGTGGACTGTTGTTGCCCCTACTGAAACCAAGAAAGCTTCCAGTTCTTTTCTTAGAGAGAATATTAGTTTTAAAGTTTTCCCTCTCCTAAGCCAATTGTTCAGACATCGTCCATTAACCCTTTCGCCATGCTCTGATTCAGATTCAGTTAGTAAAGTCTGAAATTCAGGTCGCCTAACGCCTCTGGTCTTAATCAAAACTATCCATTCAGATATGGTATTTACGATCTGATTAACATCTACATCATAGGAGCTCAACAGTTCCAAGTGAAGAAATCCTGAATAATGAATCACATTCCAACAGTTGGGGCTTACAGCCTTTTCTCTCATGTATGAGACGAGTCCTGAGTTCTCACCAATCATCCTCAAAGTATGGGTCGTAGTCAGTCCAACCATTCTCTGCAAGCTAAGCCCTGCTGTCTGCAGGGCCTCTAGGATTGCCGACATGAGCGCACCAACACTGAAATGATGAGTCAGGTTGATTATGGTCAGAAGATCTTCTTGCACCTCCAGCTCAGGGCCTACCCCGCGGATAAAGACCAGGAGGTAGTTCTCATAGGCCACAAAAGCCTGGTCGTCCAAGGCAAGAGAATAGGCTTTAAAGTCCCTGGCTCGGTTAAAAAGCTGGCTGCGTAGATTCTCGTCAATGCTCAGGATCCTCTGCCTTGTGATCTCTGGAGATAAGTCAATGCCTTGCAAGACGCTTACATGCTCGGGCAGTACCTCTCTCAGCAATACCTCCATACACTGGTATACAAAGTCCCCCTCACCCCAGCCGCGACCCTTCAAGGCCAAGAGGCGGCAGAGCCCGAGGCCTGCACGAGCAGCTCTCTCTTCAGGAGTGAGCGAGGCCACGGGCAAGTCGCCCTGACGCAGACGCTCCACCAGGGCCGCGCGCTCGCCGTCTGCCACATACCGCTCGTAGTATTCGTGCTCAGCCTCGTAGTGGCGCCTGACGTCGCGTTCGCGGGTAGCTACGATGAGGCGGCGACAGACCAGGCACAGGGCCCCGTCGCCCTCCGGAGGCTCCACCACCAAATAACGCTGGGTCCACTCGGGCCGGAAAACTAGAGCCTCATCGACTTCCATCTTGCTTCTTTTGGGCGTCATCCACATTCTGCGGGAGGCCACAAGACCAGGGCCAACGTTAGAAAGGCCGCAAGGGGAGAGGAGGAGCCTGAGAAGCGCGAAAGCACCTCCTCCGCTCTGCGACAGATCACCTCAGCGGAGGCACACAAACCCAGCTCCGGAATCTCTGCCCCTATTGGCTGGATATTTCGTATTCTCCGAGCTCCAAAAACGAACCAATAGGAAGAGCGGACAGTGATCTCTCTAATGCGCAAGCGTATATCCTTCTAGGTAGCGGGCAGCAACCGCTTCAGGGAGGGACGAGGAGACCCAGCAACCCACAGAGTTGAGAAATTTGACTGGCATTCAAGCTGCCCAATCAATAGCTGCCGCTGAGGGTGGGTCTGGGCGGCGTAAGCTACAGCTTGAAGGAAGAACGTGAGCACGAAGCACTGAGGCGATTGGCTGAAGGCACTTCCGTTGAGCATCTAGACGTTTCCTAGACTCCTCTGGCGCCAAAATGTCGTTCGTGGCAGGGGTTATTCGGCGGCTGGACGAGACAGTGGTGAACCGCATCGCGGCGGGGGAGGTTATCCAGCGGCCAGCTAATGCTATCAAAGAGATGATTGAGAACTGGTACGGAGGGAGTCGAGCCGGGCTCACTTAAGGGCTACGACGTAACGGGTCGCTCCTTTCAATGGTGCGGACACGCCTCCTTGCCCAAGCAGAAGCATGTACAGCGCATGCCCACAACGGCGGAGGCCGCGGGGTTCCGTGACGTGCCAGTCAGGCCTTCTCCCTTTCCACAAACCGTGTGTTTTCTTTACCGCGAGACTTTTTAAGGGTTGTTTGGAGTGCAAGTGGAGAAATATACTCAGTGTTGTCGTAATGGTACCGTTAACTAAGGAAGCCACTTAATTTAAAATGATGGTATGCACAAGATGCAAAGTTGAAAGATGTATAAAAGCTTAGGATGGGGAAAAAAACCTTTTTTTCAGAGGATACTGCGTTACTATTTTCTTGCTTTTCATTCATTCCAGAAATCATCTGTACACATCCAAAGGCACAATTCATTTTGAGTTTCATTCAAAACAAATCGTTTGTAGTTTTAGGACAGGCTGATGCACTCTGGGCTTGACTTCTGATTACCCTATTGTTAGATTAGTGACCCCACTTAGTGTTTTCCTGTCCTTTACTTGGGAGGGCGCAATTCGAAGATACCAGATTTCATGGGTCATCCGTGGATTTTGAAGCTTATAACTGTCACAAAAAATGTGGAGGGAAGAAATTTGAAACATGTGGAAGGAAAAGTGAGTGTGGACTATAAACTTCCAAAAAGACATGCCCAAAATACACCTAAACGTTATGTCAGATCATTTTGTTAAAATCAGTTGATGTTAGTGAAGTCCGTATATTAATAGAAAAAAGAATGCTTCAGTTAGGAGTGGTAGGTTTCTAGAGGGATTTATTGTGAAAGTATAAAGTATTCAGGGCAATGGGACTGAAAGAACAGTGGGTAGAAAGGACCACTGAAGGAAAGGAAGAGAATTGGAAGGTAGATGAAAGAAGGAACAAGAAATGGGGGGATGTTTTCTCCTTTTCACTTGTAATAGTAGTAACAGAAGCAGTGGCAGACTTGCATTTGTTTCTACTATGTTAGAATGAATGACAGAACAACTGGGCCTATTATTGTACTGTGCCAGAATACTGTAAAGCAAAACTGAACGTACTAGCTTGGTGGCTTGTAATTAATTCCTTAATTACAAGTGGAGATTTTTTATTTTATTTTATTTTATTTTTTTGAGTTGGAGTCTCACTTTGTCACCCAGGCTGGAGTGCAGTGGCGTGATCTCAGCTGACTGCAACCTCTGCCTCACGGGTTCAAGGGAGATTCTCCTGCCTCAGCCTCCCGAGTAGCTAGGACTGTAGGTGTGTGCCACCACGCCTGGCTAATTTTTTGGATTATTGTATATTTTTTTGAGATGAAATTTCACTCTTATTGCCCAGGCTGGAGTGCAATGGCACGCTCTCGGCTCACCGCAACCTCCACCTCCTGGGTTCAAGTGATTCTCCTACCTCAGCCTCCCGAGTAGCTGAGATTACAGCCATGTGCCACCATGCCCGGCTAATTTTGTATTTTTAGTAGAGACAGGATTTCACCATGTTAGTCAGGATGGTCTCGATCTCCTGACCTCAGGTGATCCACCCACCTCGGCCTCCCAAAGTGCTGGGATTACAAGCGTGAGCCACTGCGCCTGGCTCAAGTGGAGATTTTTATATGGAGTCCAGCTATACTCTTTTTAATATATAAGTTGAGCTGACTAATACAACTTCAATACAGGGGCCCATGAGAAGGGTCTATAATGTTTAAGTAACTTATTGTCTTCTTTCTTTTTTTTTTTTAAGATGAAGTCTTACTCTGTTGCCCAGGCTGAAGTGCAGTGGTGTGATCTTGGCTCACGGCAACCTCTGCCTCCTAGTTTCAAGCGATCTTCCTGCCTCAACCTCCAAAGTAGCTGGGAATACAGGCGTGCACAACCACGCCTGGCTAATTTTTTTATTTTTAGTGGAGATGGGGTTTTGCCATGTTGGCCAGGTCTTGAACTCCTGACTTCAGGTGATCCGCCCACCTCGGCCTCCCAAAGTGCTGGGATTACAGACATGAGCCCCCATGCCCAGCCTATTGTTTCTGAATAAAGAATTGTCTATGTGGGGAAGAGATAACTCTCGTGCAGCCCATGATAGAAAATTTGTTTTCTCTAGCAGGTGGTCTATGCTTGTAGGCTACTCTTTGAAAGCACAAAAAATGTATTGACTTCTTTTTTTTTCTTTTTTTTTTTTTTTTGAGATGGAGTTTTGTTCTTGTTGCCCAGGTTGGAGTGCAATGGTGTGATCTCAGCTCATCGCAACCTCCACCTTCTGGGTTCAAGTGATTCTCCTGCCTCAGCCTCACAAGTAGCTGGGATTACAGGCATGTGCCACCATGCCCGGCTACTTTTGTATTTTTAGGAGAGATGGGGTTTCTCCATGTTGGTCAGGCTGGTCTCGAACTCCTGACCTCAGGTGATCCACCCGCCTCGGCCTCCCAAAATGCTGGGATTACAGGCGTGAGCCATTGCCCCTGGCCAAAAAATTGATTGACTTCCTAAAGATTTATTAACTTTCTGCATTACTGTTTTTTTCTAACCTGCATCATAAATATAAAAGGGAATAGTAGAGAAAATCGTTCAGAATTTGTATTTTTTAGTGACATTTTATTAGAGTCACTAAGGAACCTGAGGCTGAATAAAGTTCAGGTAAAAGTAAAATTAGTTAAGAAGAGGCATCTGCCAAAAGAAATCTATTTTTAACTTCTTGCTGTCTTTCCTAGAGGAACAGAAATAGTGCTGAATGTCCTATTGGAAATGATGGTTGCTGTGCCGTCTGTTCCCTCTCTCACACAGTGTGTAAACTCATACAGTGTATGAGCCTGTAAGACAAAGGAAAAACATGTTAATGAGGCACTATTGTATTTGTTTAGAGTTTGTTATCATTGCTTGGCTCATATTAAAATATGTACATTAGAGTAGTTGCAGACTGATAAATTATTTTCTGTTTGATTTGCCAGTTTAGATGCAAAATCCACAAGTATTCAAGTGATTGTTAAAGAGGGAGGCCTGAAGTTGATTCAGATCCAAGACAATGGCACTGGGATCAGGGTAAGTAAAACCTCAAAGTAGCAGGATGTTTGCGCACTTCATGGAAGAGGCAGGACCTTTCTCTGTTCTGGAAACTAGGCTTTTGCAGATGGGATTTTTTCACTGAAAAGTTCAACACCAACAATAAATATTTATTGAGTACCTATTCTTTGCTGGGCACTGTTCAGGGGATGTGGCAGTGAACAAAATAGATTAAAATCTTTTCTGATGCTTACATTATAGTGGTGGGAGACAAAAATGGGTATAATAAATAGTATGTCAGATAGCATTAAGTGCTGTGGAGAAAACTAAAGCAGGGAGGAAGATAGTGTGCAAGCTGGAAAGGATGCAATTAAATTGAGTGGTTCAGGAAGGCTTCCATGTGGATGTGATATTTGAGGGACCAGTGGAAGTCAAGGAGCAAATTGTGAGGCTACCTAAAGGTATTGGCATACAGAATAATATATGCAAAGACTATTAAATGGAAGCATACCTGACGTGTTAAAGGACTATGAAGGAGGCCAGTTTGTCTAGAGGCTGAAAAGGAAAGAGTAATAGATGAGGTCTAAGTAAGAACATGTAAATCCTTGTGGGCCAAGGTAAAATCTTTAGCTTTTTTTCTGAATATGGTGGGATACTATTAGAGGGTTTTAAGCAGAGGTTGCGTGGTGTGGTGAGTTTTTTAAAAAAAATCCTTTGTCTTTCTGTGTGGAAAATAGCAGGACAGGGCAGAAGCAGTCTGTCCTGCAGACTGCTTGGTCGCAGTAAAGATGTAGGAAGCAGTGAGATTCTGGGTTGATTGTGGAGGCAGAGCTCTCAGAATTTGCTGATATAGGTTGTGAGAGAAAGAGGAATCAGGAATGATTTCAAAGTTTTGGTCTGGTAAATGGAAGAAGGAGTTGCCATTTACTAAGATGGGAAAGACTATGAAAGAAGCAGATTTTCGGAGAGATCAGAAGTTCATTTTGGGGCATGTTCAATTTAAGATGCCTGTTAGTTGGATGTTTATGTGAGTTTGGAGTGCAGGGTGGAGATTTAGGGATGAATATTTGGTGGTTGTCTGCATTGTAAAGGTATTAAAAGCCACAAGAAGGCTGGGCGCGGTGGCTCATGCCTATAATGCCAGCATTTTGGGAGGCCGAGGCAGGCAGATCACCTGAGGTCGGGAGTTCGAGACCAGCCTGACCAACATGGAGAAACCCCATCTCTACTAAAAATACATAATTAGCCGGGTATGGTGGCACATGCCTGCAATCCCTGCTACTCGGGAGGCTGAGGCAGGAGAATCGCTTGAACCCAGGAGGCGGAGGTTGCAGTGAGCCGAGATTGTGCCATTGCACTCCAGCTTGGGCAACAAGAGCGAAACTCCATCTCAAAAAAAAAAAAAGCTTTGAGACTCACCTGAAAAGATACTCAACATCATTAGTCACTAGGAAAATGAATAAAAACCACAGTGAGATATCACTTCATACCTATTAGGATGGCTATTATCAAAAACAAAAACAAGTGTTTGCAAGGATGTAGAGACTGGAATTCTTGTGTATTGCTAGTGGGAATGTAAAATAGTGCAGGGTGCTATGGAAAATGCTGTGGCGATTCCTCAAAAAATTAAACAGAATTATCATATAATCAAATAATTCCACTTCTGAGTTATTCCCAAAAGAAGGGACACAAGCAGATATTTGTACACTCATATTCATGGCAACATTATTTACAGTAGCCAAAAGGTGAAAGCAACCTAAGCATCCATCTGTGGATGAATGGATAAACAAAATGGAATAATTTCAGCCTTAAATAGAAAGAAAATGTTGACACATGTTGCAACATATACGAACCTTGAAGACATCATCTTAAGTTAAATAAGTCGGTCACTAAAGGACAAATATTGTGTGATTCCTCTTATGAAGTTCCTAGAGTAGTCAAATTCATAGAGACAGTAGAGTGGTGGTTGTCAAGGGCCAGGGGGAGCGGGGAGAATGGAAATTATTGTTTAATGGGTACAGAGTTTCCGTTTGGGGAAGATGAAAAAATTCTGGAGATGGATCATGATAGTTACACAGCAGTGTGAATATAGTTAATGCCACAGAACGGTACATTTAAAAATGGTTAGGATGGAAAATTTTCTGTTACATGTATTTTACTGCAATTTTAAAAAATTAGAATTTTTTTTCCCCTTTTTTTGGAGGCAGGATCTCACTCTATTGCCCACACTGGAGTGCAGTAGTGTAAGCATAGCTCACTGTAACCTTAAACTCCTGGGCTAAAGCAGTTCTCTCATCTCAGGCAGCTGAAGTAGTACGTGTAGGTGCACACCACCATGCCTGGCTATTTTTATTTTTGTTTTTGTAGAAATAAGGCCTTGCTTTGTTGCCGAGGCCTCCCAAAGTGCTGGGATTATAGGTATGAGCCACTGCGACCAACCCTGGAGATTTTTTTTTATTTTTTTTGAGACAGAGTCTTGCACTGTTGCCCAGGCTGGAGTGTAGTGGCACGATCTCGGCTCACCATAACCTCCGCCCGCTCCTGGGTTCACACCATTCTCCTGCATCAGCCTCCTGAGTAGCTGGAACTATAGGCACCTGCCACCATGCCTGGCTAATTTTTTGTATTTTTAGTAGAGATGGGGTTTCACCGTGTTAGCTAAGATGGTCTCGATCTCCTGACCTCGCGATCTGCCCACCTCGGCCTCCCAAAGTGCTGTAATTACAAGCGTGAGCCACCGTGCCCGGCCGGAGATTTCTAATAAAGAAGCTTGTCAATTAAACAAACAACAAAAAGCCCTGAGACTGAATGAGATAATCAAGAGAGTATGTGTAGATAGAGAAGAGGTCCAAGGACGGAGTCTTGGGTGACTCTGATGTCAAGAAGTGAGGACATGAGGCAGAAACAGCAGTGACTGAGAAGGAGCCACCTAGTAAGAAAGGAGGAACACCAGGACAGTGTGGTATTCTGGATTCCAAACAAGGAAGTTACTGCTAATTTTAAAGCTCTTCTCAGGCTGGGCATGGTAGCTCACACCTATAGTCCCAGCACTTCGGGAGGCTGAGGTGGGTAAATCACTTGAACTCATGTGTTTGAGACCAGCTTGGGCAACATGATGAAACCTCATCTCCACTAAAAATATAAGAAATTTAGGTCAGATGTGGTGGCTCATGCCTGTAATCCTAGCGCTTTGGGAGATAAAGGCAGCCAGATCATTTGAGGTTAGGAGTTTGAGACCAGCATCTCCAGCATGGCGAAACCCCATCTCTACTAAAAATACAAGAAAAAATTAACCGAGCATGGTGGTACATACCTGTAATCCCAGCTACTCGGGAGACTGAGACATGAGAATTGCTTCAACCTGGGGGGCGGAGGTTGCAGCAAGCTGAGATCTCATCACTGCACTCCAGCCTGGGTGACACAAACTCTGTCTCAAAAAAAATAAAAAAAGAAAAAGAAAAAAGAAAAAAAGCTCTTCTAAGAAGATTTTTTTTTCCTGGATTAAATCAAGAAACTGGGAATTCAAAAAGATTTGGAAAAATGAGTAACATAATTATTTATTCATCTTTTTGGTATCTAACAGAAAGAAGATCTGGATATTGTATGTGAAAGGTTCACTACGAGTAAACTGCAGTCCTTTGAGGATTTAGCCAGTATTTCTACCTATGGCTTTCGAGGTGAGGTAAGCTAAAGATTCAAGAAATGTGCAAAATATCCTCCTGTGATGACATTGTCTGTCATTTGTTAGTATCTATTTCTCAACATAGATAAATAAGGTTTGGTACCTTTTGCTTGTTAAATGTATGCAAATCTGAACAAAGTTAGTGAACTTTTAACTTTCTAAGATGGAGAATTGTTCATAAATAAACTATTTTACCTACAGAGACCTCTGATATTATATGTCTCTTGATGGAAGTACCCAATACCACCGATGAAGTTTTCTTGTCAAAAAATCAAATGTGAATCTTATCATTACTTAGGTCTAAGTACCAATATGTGAAAAATATAAGAGACAAGGAAGGTGGTAAATAATTCTGAGATTGGGAGACTACATGAAAAAAGACTTGTTCCCTTCAACAGATAGACAGCAGGGAAAAAAAGAGTAGAGAAAGGAATAGAGAACCTGTAGATTAAAAGACATTTAAGGGGCATATGAACCTGGTCCAGTGTATGACTCTTACCTAAATCCTGATGGAGCAAACTACACAACATTTTTTTTTGAGACAAATATTTGAATACAGGTTGACTATTTGATGTCATTAAGGAGAAATTATGAATTATCTTGGTATAAAAATATTGTCGTGGGGTTTTTTTTGAGTCCTTATCTTTTAAGATATATCCTAAAGTATTTGTGGGTAAAATTATATGACATATCATAGGAGTATATGATTTAGAAAACAGATTAAAATATAAAAGGATAAAATATGATCTTATATTTTGTGACTCACTTCCTCATGGATATCTTTCTACCCAATAAATATAGGCCTATCTAGGTTTTAATGGCTACATAGTATTCTGTTACCTGTATGTACTATAGTTGGTTTAGTTTCCTGTTGAATATTTATGCTCTTTGACTTTTTTTCCTGTTTAAGATTCTTGTTTTTTGTTTTCTTTTTTTTTTTTTGAGACAGAGTCTTGCTCTATTATCCAGGCTGGAGTGCAGTGACATGATCTCAGCTTACTGCAACCTCCACCTTCTAGGTTCAAGCTATTCTTCTGCCTCAGCCTCCTGAATAGCTGGGATTACAGGCGCGCACCACCATGCCTGGATAATTTTTGTATTTTTAGTAGAGACAGGGTTTGGCCATGTTGGCCAGGCTGGTCTTGAACTCCTGACCTTGAGTGATCTGCCTGCCTTGGCCTTGCAAAGTGCTGGGGTTATAGTCATGAGCCACTGCATCTGGCCCTGTTTAAGGTTCTGATGAGTATTCTTATAGGTATACTGTGTTTCGTTTAATTGTTTCCTAAGGATAAATTTATAGAAATAACATTCCTTGGTAAAAAAAATATATATATATTTTAAAAACTGTATTAGTTTCCTGTTGCTGTCAAAAAATTTCCAGAAATTTAGTGGCATTAAACAATACAAATTAATCATTCTACCGTTCTGGAGATCAGAAGATATGGGTCTTACTAGGCCTCACTAGGCTAAAATCAAGGTTTTGGCAGGGCTGTGTTCCTCTATGGAGGTTCCGGGGGACCAGAGAAACTATTTTACAGTAGTTATTTTAAGGGAATGAAAGTGAAGATGGGGTTGGGCAGTCAAAGAGGCTATTACTTTTCATTTTTGGCCTTTCAGTAGTTTGAATTTTTTTATCATATACATGTATTACTTTAATTTTTAAAAAGTAAAAGGCAGGTGTGATTCAGTCTCTGTAATTTAGATCAATTTACAGCAAACTAGGGTGGTCTCATGTATCGTCTTACTCACAGTGACCACTTGATTATTCCAAGAAGGGACAATTTCCAAGACTTGGTTTACACTGAGACTGCCCCTGATTTTAAGGATACCTTAGATCAAACTCTAGGAAGGCAGTTTCATTTTGGCCTTGCAGCTACCTGGGTCATTTTCCAAGCCCATGGCCTCCTGGAGTCTTCACCTAGTTGTAGGTTATCTTTGTGGCTGTTATTTCACTGTAATTACACAGGGAAGATTTATTGAGGGATTTCTGTGTACCAGCCATGGTTCTCAGCACTTTGTATTAACTCTTACTCCTGACAGTAACTCTACAGAGGTTCTGCTGTTACCCAGTTTTACATGAGGGAAACATGGCCAGAGGACACAGTTAGAAAATGGCAAAGTGGGGATTAGAAACTAGGCAGTTTGACTCCAGAGTCTGTGCCCCTGTCCACTTGGCTCCACTGCTGGGGAAGAGGCCTCTGAAGCAGTAGGACCATCTGCTGTGCCGTGTGTAATGGCAGTCTGTCTTCCTGGTGTGATGTTGTGTTCTACTCTGCATTTTCATGTCTTTCCTTATACAGGTCTCAAAATCATTTACTTTTTTTTTTTTTTTTTTGAGACGAAGTCTCACTCTGTTGCCCAGGCTGGAGTGCAGTGGCACAATCTCCACTCACTGCAACTTCTGCCTCCCAGGTTCAAGTGATTCTCCTGCCTCAGCCTGCCAAGTAGCTCGGATTACAGGCACATGCCACCACAGCTGGCTAATTTTTGTATTTTTAGTAGAGTTGGTATTTCACCATGTTGGCCAGGCTCTTCTTGAACTCCTGACCTCAGGTGATCCACCCACCTATGCCTTCCAAAGTGCTGGGATTACAGGCGTGAGCCACTGCTCCTGGCCTTATGTTTTTTAATGGTGCAAATTAGCTCAATTACATAAACCAGGAAAATCCAGCTAGGACCTGGTGATCTCTGAGCCTGACCCATGTGCCTTTCAATGAACTGAACTTGCCACAGCTGTATTTACTGTCTAATGAGATGCTGTCACACAGACCCCATCATAGCACAGTTCCTGAGTTACACCTTTACATACTGTAATATCCTTCTTGTGAAAAAAGATACAGATTCCAAAGGTCTGAGAGACCAATCTTGGTTATAAAGGGGAAAAATGGTCATGGGTTTTTAAAATTTGTTTTGTCTTAATAGCATAATTTCAAATTTACATTTCTAAATGAATAATTGCTTATATAAAACAGTTTTGAGTAACAACGTAAAACACTATCTATTTGGAGTGATTCCTTTACCCACTTCTGAAGGCAAGTTTTGAAAAGTACTAGAAGACACTTCATTGAGAATATTATTAAACATGCCTATAGTTCTACCACCTGAACACAATTGCTTATTAACACATTAATGTTTTGGACTTCTTAATACATATTTTTCACTTGTTCTAGTAATTATGCTGCAGATTGTTTGATCATTTTTTTTTCAGCATGTCATCAAAGTGAGCAAAGTGCTTCTCATTGCCACATATTAATAAAAAATGGAAGAGGCAGTTCAGATAACCTCTCCCTTTGATGAGGTGACAGTGGGTGACCCAGCAGTGAGTTTTTCTTTCAGTCTATTTTCTTTTCTTCCTTAGGCTTTGGCCAGCATAAGCCATGTGGCTCATGTTACTATTACAACAAAAACAGCTGATGGAAAGTGTGCATACAGGTATAGTACTGACTTCTTTTACTCATATATATTCATCCTGAATGTATTTTTTGCCTGGATCTCAGAGTAATCCTGCCTCAACACTAGTGTTATCTTTTTTGGCAGAGATCTTGGGTACGTTTTCTTTTCTCCCTATTGATAAATTAATAATCCACCGCGATGATTATTAGGTAATACTCTTACTTCATGGATTCTTAAAAGATATGATATAATGTATTACAAGTGCCTAGCAAGGTGTCTGTTACACATAGGTGTTCTAAGTAAATGGTAGCTGCTAATGTAATTTCTGCCCCTTTGTCCTTCAGTTGGGGTATTGCTTTGGACTGATTAGAGGGCTGTGGCTGGGATGCTAAAGGTTCATGTTTCCTTAGCTGGCTCCTGAGCCACCAGCTCCCACCACCTGTGTATGCCTGTGCTGGTTTGCCTTCCCACAAGTAGCTGCTCTCTGTCTGTTATGCTGGCACAGTTTTCAGAAGCTGATGAATGGCCTTGAAACAGAACAAAAATGGGATTCAGGATAACAAAATCGCACCTTTGTTTTTATAAGCACTGGCCATTCACTAGTTGAAGACTGGTGGGAGTACCTAATTCATGCCAAAAAAAAGATAATTTTTAAAAATCACACAGATTGTTTGTAGATTAAAAGGGAAAATAGGCTGGGTATAGTGACTTTGCCTGTGACTTTGGGAGGCTGAAGCGGGAGGATTGCTTGAAGTCAGTTTGAGACCAGCCTGGGAAACAGAGCAAGACCCCGTCTCTACAGAAAATTTTTAAAAAATTAGTTGGGTATGGTGATGCACATCTGTAGTCTTAGCTACTCCAGAGGCAGGAAGATTGCTTGAGCCCAGCAGTTTGAGGCTGCAGCAAGCTATGATTACACCACTGTACTCCACCCTTAAAAAATAAATAAATAAAAAAGGGAAAATATCTTCAACAAAGGATAGTTCTGTCTGTTTCTCAGTCTTCCTCAACAGATAAATGTGTGAAGTAATGGAAGGTGGAAATTTCAGAGAACACAACATTAATGCTAGGGGCGTCTGACTCTGTGTGAATTATAATTGCCCTAGATCTAGATGGGCTGATAATATTAGAATCCCCGTCACTAACTGAAGAGAGAGTTGTGAGTTAATGCCTTCCTAGATAACCTAGATTATAGACTCATTATCTTGGCAACCAGCCCCTTCCAATGTGCTCTCAGTCTGCCTTTCCAGCCCCTTCTCTCTACCTATTCCCAGCTGCCATGTATTCTAAAGCCTCTATGCTTTCATTTTTGTTTTTGCCTTCCTGGATGGTCTTTCCTGCTGTCTCCACCTGAAACTATTCCTCTCTAAAGAACAGATGAATTGCCGGCTCTCTGGGATGCTTTTACTCACCCTCACTCCCACCCCAGGCTGAATGGACCCTTCTCTAGATCACTTAGCATGTTGTTCTACAGTTAGGTAAAAAGTCTACGCATCACTAGATGAAGAGCTTTCTTTTTTTTTAATTTAATTTTTTTTTTGACACGTCGTCTCCCTGTGTCACCCAGGCTGGAGTGCAGTGGTGCGATCTTGGCTCACCGAAAGCTCTGCCTCCTGGGTTCACGCCATTCTCCTGCCTCAGCCTCCTGAGTAACTGGAACTATAGGCACCCGCCACCATGTCCCGCTAATGTTTTGAATTTTTAGTAGAGATGGGGTTTCACTGTGTTAGCCAGGATGGTCTTGATCTCCTGACCTCGTGATCCACCCGCCTTGGCCTCCCAAAGTGCTGGGATTACAGGCATGAGCCACCGCGCCCGGCCCCAAGACCTTTCTTTATTACCAGGGCTTCCACAGACCTGACACTTGGTAGCTCTTCAATAAATAATTGCAGAATTACTGGAAAATTTTACTGTTAACTTAGGCAGTGGCAAAACCATTGTTTGGTAGCTTAGGATAGCAAGTAAATAGGAACATTTGCTAGAAAAACAGATATTTTTAAAAATCCAATTCAAGGACTGGGTGTGGTGGCTCATGCCTGTAATCCCAGCACTTTGGGAGGCCGAGGCAGGCGTATCTAGGAGTTCGAGACCAGCCTGACCAACAGGGTAAAACTCCATCTCTACTAAAAATACAAAATTAGCTGGGTGTGGTGGTGGGCATCTGTAATCTCAGCTACTTGGGAGGCTGAGGCAGGAGAATCTCTTCAACCCTGGCAGGCGGAGGTTACAGTGAGCTGAGATTGCGGCATTGCACTCCACCCTGGGAAACGAGCAAAACTCCATCTCAAAAAAAAAAAAAAAATCAAATTCAAATGATTATGGAAGTAGTGGAGAAATAAACAGGAAAATGATAAATAATTAAGACAATATATAATATGGCTATATTTTAATCTGTTGTTGGTATGGTTTTCTTTTTTCCCTTGGGATTAGTATCTATCTCTCTACTGGATATTAATTTCTTGTATTTTCTCATTAGAGCAAGTTACTCAGATGGAAAACTGAAAGGTCCTCCTAAACCATGTGCTGGCAATCAAGGGACCCAGATCACGGTAAGAATGGTACATGGGAGCGTAAATTGTTGAAGCTTTGTTTGTATAAATATTGGAATAAAAATTAAAATTGTCTCTGAGTTTTCAGGGTAATAATAAAATGAATTTGCACTAGTCAATGGAGATCCCAAGATATCATCCTCTAAGCAAGATAAATGACTATTGGCTTTTGTGGCATGGCAGCCTGCGACCTCCTTGTCTTTTTTAAGGGCTAGGAGATTCTTTACTGGGATGGCAAAAATCAATGGCAGGGTAGTTGGCATTGAAAGAAGATTAAGCTTGACTCCAGAGGTGTGGGTTAGAGCCCAGCCTTGTCACTCAATGGTTGTACGTCCAGAGGCAAGTCACTTAACATCCCTTAACCCCAGTTTTCTCATCTATCAAATGAAACAAAGAATACTTGTCCTCTTGACTTAAAGGGTGTCTGATGAGACATATGACTATATCATTAGCTGGGAGAAAGTCCATCATGCTGCCTATGTATAGTGCCTCAAGTTGGTCTCTTTCCCTTCTGTGATTCCACAAAGCACCCTGCTGTCATGTTATGCATCCTGCCCCTCCACCCAAGTCCCATCTAGAGCATATCTTCTCGAAGTCCACTGTAACCTGCCTAATCCTAGGTGTGACGAGGCAGGCAGGAGGCAGAAAAAAATGTGTGTTTTGCAATACATGTTAAGAGAGATCTTGGGCTGGGCACAGTGGCTCACACCTGTAATCTTAGCACTTTGGGAGGCCAAGGCGGGCGGATCATCTGAGGTCGGGAGTTCAAGACCAGCCTGACCAACATGGAGAAACCTCATCTCTACTAAAAATACAAAATTAGCCAGGTGTGGTGGCGCATGCCTGTAATCCCAGCTACTCAGGAAGGCTGAGGCAGGAGAATTGTTTGAACCCGGGAGGCGGAGGTTGTGGTGAGTCGAGATCGCGGCCTTGCACTCCAGCCTGAGCAACAAGAGTGAGACATGGTCTCAAAAAAAAAAAAAAAAAAAGAGAGATCTTATACCACAGTGACCACAGTGTGATTTCCAAGAACTTCAAATGATCTAAGAAATTTTGTGATTATTATTAGCTTGAAAAATATCTTTTTTTTTTTTTTTTTGAGACAAAAGTCTCAGCCTGTTGCCCATGCAGAAGTGCAGTGGTGTGATCTCAGCTCACCGCAATCACTGCCTCCTGAGTTCAAGCAGTTGTCCTGCCTCAGCCTCCTGAGTAGCTGGGATTACAGGCATGCGTCACCATGCCTGGCTCATGTTTGTATTTACATGCGTGTCCCACTAAATCATGTACTCTTCTGAGCAAGATCATGCTTTGTCTTCATATTTTCTGCACAAAGCAAAGACCCTGACACACAGATAGCCCCCAGTGCGTAGTTGAGAAATCAGTGAATGAATGTGGGAGGCAGGAAAAATGTCCTTTAATTCTTCTGTTAATGCTGTGTTATCCCTGGCCTCAGTCAGTTCTTAGAACTGAGCTGTTGGTAAATATAATTGGATTCACTATCTTAAGACCTAGCTTTTGCTAGGACATCTTGGGTTGTATTTTCATATACTTCTATGATTTTACAAGAAAAATCGATCTTCTGTGCAGGTGGAGGACCTTTTTTACAACATAGCCACGAGGAGAAAAGCTTTAAAAAATCCAAGTGAAGAATATGGGAAAATTTTGGAAATTGTTGGCAGGTACAGTCCAAAATCTGGGAGTGGGTCTCTGAGATTTGTCACCAAGGTAATATGTTCTAGTGTTCATAAATTGTGAACAGTTGCTGAGCTAGATGGTGAAAAGTAAAACTAGTTTCTGGTCAAGGTTTAGCCACCAATTTTGCACTTTCTCTCATCTCCCCAGGAAAGAGCAGTTGGTCTTTAGATCAATGAGAGCTCTTTGATGGCCGCAAAACAAACTGACTCTAGCCAACTTGAGCTAAAAAGAAATTTAGTGGAAGGCTGAGTTACAACATGAAGTGTGTGCAGTTGCCCCTTGGAGAGAATAAGAGCCAGGGTGCCTCTGGGACTTAATGTCATTACTGTACACCAGTTGTTTTTATTCTTTTCCTGACTTTGCTCTGGAGTCAGTTTACTAACAGTGCATTCGATGATCATGTGCCCATATCTATGGGGAGAAGGTTTCTTGATTGGCAGTCTTATTAAGGGTGCATATCAAATAGAATGGAATAGAGGTAGTTTCCCAAAGGAAGATATGAGAGGCTGTTACCAGAAAAAGGAGAAGGGATTCAGGACAGATGAAAACATTATATCCATGACAGACTTACTCTGCTGGTACAGATGGTACAGATGGCTTCAGTATAGGCTCTCCGAACCCACATATCATTGATTGGGATATATAATATATATATATTTCTAAAAAAATCTAAAATGATTCAAACATTTCACACCTCTCTCTATATATATGTATTTTGAGACAGAATTTTGCTCTTGTTGCCCAGGCTGGAGTGCAATGGTGCAATCTCAGCTCACTGCAACCTTTGCCTCCTGGGTTCAAGTGATTCTCCTGTCTCAGCCTCCCGAGTAGCTGGGATTACAGGCACATGCCACCATGCCTAGCTATTTTTTTTTTTTCTTTTTAGTAGAGAGGGGGTTTAATCATATTGGTCAGGCTGGTCTCGAACTCCTGACCTCAGGTGATCCACCTACCTCAGCCTCCTAAAGTGCTAGGATTACAGGCGTGAGCCACTACGCCTGACCATTTTTCAGTATTTCTTTTTTTTCTGAATCAGAGTTTCACTCTTGTTGCCTAGGCTGGATGGAGTACCATGGTGTGATCTCAGCTCACCGCAACCTCTGCTTCCCAGGTTCAAGCGATTTGCCTGCCTCAGCCTTCTTGAGTAGCTGGGATTACAGGCATATGCCACCATGCCTGGCTAATTTTGTGTTTTTAGTAGAGATGGGGTTTCTCCATGTTAGTCAGGCTGGTCTCGAACTCCTGACCTCAGATGATCTGCCCGCCTAGGCCTCCCAAAGTGCTGGGATTACAGGCATGAGCCACCGCACCTGGCCCATTTTTCAGTATTTCTAAAAAAATCTAAAATGAGTCAAACATTTCACCTCAATAAAATGACACTGGTTTATACATTAAGTGTCTTTGCTTTTTCTTGAAATTTTATAAATCAGTGTCAGAATATTCATTACCTCCTAAAAATAAAGAGTTCTAGTTGACTGTTTTGGTTCTAGGTGTGGTAAAGTGAAACATTGTTACTGAAATGCATTTTGCTAGGCACAATCCTTCCCTTCACAAGCTCCGTAGAGAAAAGAGAAATAAATGACTGCCAACCAAGAAAAGGTTGGGAGATACTGGAATAAGACCCAGGGGCAGGAAGAAGCCAGTGAGGAGGGCGTATTGAGGGCTCTGAGAGAGAGTAAAAGCAGGGCTTGTTAGAGCTAGCTTCTCAAGATGTCCTTGAGGCAAACCAGACCTTTGGGACACTCTGAAAATAAAACTGAAAGTGAAAAGATTGTGGGCCGAATGTGGTGGCTCACGCGTGTAATTCCAGCACTTTGGAAGGCCGAGGCAGGCAGATCACCTGAGGTCAGGAGTTTGAGACCAGCCTGGCCAACATGGTGAAACCCTAAAAGTACAAAAAGAATTAGCTGGGCCTAGTGGCAGGCGCCTATAATCCCAGCTACTCGGGAGGCTGAGGCACGAGAATCGCTTGAACCCAGGAGGTGGAGGTTGCAGTGAACCGAGATCATGCCATTGCACTCTAGCCTGGGCAACAAGAGTGAAACTCTGTCTCAAAAATAAATAAAAATAAATAAAAAAGAGATTGTGGTGTGATATCCTGGATTCTATCAGCAACCTATAAAAGCAGAGAGGAGCCTGTGTTTTGATTCAGTCACATTTAGCATTTATATCTCTATGAAGTTTCTGCTGGTTTATTTTTCTGTGGGTAAAATATTAATAGGCTGTATGAAGATATTTTTCTTTATGTGCACCTTTGTTTAGATTACTCAACTCCAGCAACTTATTTAACTAAAAGTGGCCTCTGCCATCTAGTGTGTGTTTTTGGCAACTTTTTTCTTACTCTTTTGTTTTTCTTTTCCAGGTATTCAATACACAATGCAGGCATTAGTTTCTCAGTTAAAAAAGTAAGTTATTGGTTTATGGGGGATGGTTTTGTTTTATGAAAAGAAGGGATTTTTAATAGTTTGCTGGTGGAGATAAGGTTATGATGTTTTCAGTCTCAACCGTGAGACAATAAATCCTTGTGTCTTCTGCTGTTTGTTTATCAGCAGGGAGAGACAGTAGCTGATGTTAGGACACTACCCAATGCCTCAACTGTGGACAATATTCGCTCCATCTTTGGAAATGCTGTTAGTCGGTATGTCGATAACCTATATAAAAAAATCTTTTACATTTCTTATCTTGGTTTATCATTCCATCACATTATTTTGGAACCTTTCAAGATAGTACCTGCCTTAAGAATTTGCTTTAGTCAAATACACAGGCTTGTTTTACGCTTCAGATTTGTTAATGGAGTTCTTATTTCATGTAATCAACACTTTCTGGGTGCATGTAATCTTCTAGATGCTGTGGCGTGAATCATGTGTTCTTTCAAGGTCTTAGTCTTGAAAATATTTGTAGTGTAGTAGAATTATTTTATCCTCCAATGCTCCTTCTTTTCCTTGTATTTCCAGTATCATCACTTTAGGATTTCACTTATTTATCATTCAACGTTTATTAATTGCCTCTCATATTCCAGGCTTTGTGCTAGAAGTTAGGGATATAAAGACAAATAAAATATTTCCTGCCCTTGAAGACTAGATTTGTGTCATTAAATCTTCATTTTCAAGAAAAGCATAAGAGGGGAAGGTGTTTGCATTATGGATTCCTCATAGTGCTCCTCTCTGCATATAAAAACCACCATTTCCATCATAGATTCCTAGCTGTCTCAGGACTTTATAAAGCCCAAAGTGCCTATGTCATAATCTGAGGGGAAAAATACTGAGACCCTTCCATATATGGGAGGTATATGGATGAGACAGCTCCTGACTTCATTTTTCCCAGAAATCTGAAAAGCAGCAGCAGTCATTCCAGAGCCCAGTTTCTACTTTGAAGGACAAATTTTTTATTCTTTGAGCTAAACCGACTAAGGAACAATTAGTTTGCTTTTAATTTACTATTTTCATTCTAATCGCGAATGAATTAGTTTTTTAAAACTGCTCCCAGAGTGAAGGGAGAGCTCTGCTTGTACAGTGTAACTTTTCAGAGCTTCTTTAACTAGATTTTAAGATCAGAATTAGTTGTTGGGAAATCTTAGGGATTGTACAAGTTTAGAAATCCTCTAGAGCAGCAGTTCCCAAAGCAGGCTTCCAGAACACTAGCTTCTTGAGGCATTTTGAGAAAAAGAGTTGCTGGTTCAGTGTGTATGGGAAGTGCTGCAAGCCATACCCTCCGTTGAAGACACTCAGACCACACATTACTGCATAAAAAGCTTCCACCAGCCATTTGGCAAACCCTTATTGAATGTCTGCTATTTCCTGGGTATTGTGCTATATGGTAGGGATATAGTAGTGAATAAAGAAGAAATGATGCTCTCCCTCAGCTGACTTTTCAGTTGGAAAGACACATGAAATAATTATGCCATTCATTAGCAGATTGTCCTTGATGCCTCACTGGAAAAATAAAGGACATAATGGGAAACTCTGTAGGGTGAGAGAAAGGGATCATTAGAGAAGGTTCTTTGAAAGAAATAATTTTTGAAATATGAAGGATAAATAGAATTAACTAGGTACCAATAGGTTAAGAGTAGAGCTTTCCAGACAGGGACTAGTTCTTCGGAAGGTCTCCAGACAGAAATAAGTGTTGCTTGTCTGAGGACCTCTTTTTCACCTATTAACCTTCCCTCCCCAATAGACACTCCTGGGAACAACACACACTGTAGAACCGCATTGTGGTGCTATTCGGTATAGCAAGTAATTCAGCGGAGATAAGTTCTTGGAATCTCATCTTTGGGATTTGTTTACTAAGATACATTCAAGTTTCAGCAAAATAAGGTCTCAGAGCTTGGACTCATTGTTCTGTTTTAGCAATTAGAGCAGTACCTGGCGCATAGCACAGGTGCTTGAAAACACTGACCGAGTAGGATGGGTGGGTGGGTGGGTGGGTGGATGGATGGATGGATGGATGGATGGATGGATGGATGGATGGATGGATGGGATGGTTGTTGGGTGAATGGATGAACAGACAAATGGATGGATGAATGGACAGGCACAGGAGGACCTCAAATGGACCAAGTCTCCGGGGCCCTCATTTCACAAAGTTAGTTTATGGGAAGGAACCTTGTGTTTTTAAATTCTGATTCTTTTGTAATGTTTGAGTTTTGAGTATTTTCAAAAGCTTCGGAATCTCTTTTCTAACCAGAGAACTGATAGAAATTGGATGTGAGGATAAAACCCTAGCCTTCAAAATGAATGGTTATATATCCAATGCAAACTACTCAGTGAAGAAATGCATCTTCTTACTCTTCATCAACCGTAAGTGAAAAAGAACCACATGGGAAATCCACTCACAGGAAACACCCACAGGGAATTTTATGGGACCATGGAAAAATTTCTGATCCATAGGTTTGATTAAACATGGAGAAACGTCATGGCCAAGTTTGGTTTTATTGGGAAGCATGTATAATTTTTGTCCTAAGTCTGCGCTTAGCCCTCCCACATGTGCTCATTGCTGGTTGACTGTTGGAGTCTGGTTCTCACCTCTAAGAGGAAGCCCAGGAGAGGGCATAACAGGCTCCTGTGAGCCAGCACACCTTCCTCACCCTGATGGTGTCAGAGTCTTTACAAGCAAGCCCTAGCCAGAACATTGCTGCAAGAGATCAAGGGCCACATTTGAAATTGCACAGCAGGACACGGAAAAGGAGTACCTTAGGTATAGGCATTGTCATTAAAGAAATTGCTAAGATACTTGAGATTTTCCTTTTTAAAGAATGAGCTTTATGATACAAAGAGAAGTTCTAAAAATTAGGGAGGAAATTAACTAAATTAATTAGGATATTTCTCAGATTCGTTTACAGTTTTTATCTCTCTGCTGACATAGTGTTTACATGATTGTTATTTACTAAACAAATGCTATTTTATATTCTGCTCCTTATAACTTAATTGTTTATTACAAGGTTTTGGTGGTGACCTAGCAACAACAAATAATCCCAAACACAGTCTGAATTTTTCGTTTTCCATCCAGAAATAAGATGAATCTTTCCATTTCTGTGTTTTCAGTTTTCATCATTTTTATCTTATAGATTACTTATCTTTATTGTTTTAAAGCATTTAATAATAATTTTATAGTTTTTGTTTTGTTTGCTGTTGGAAATGGAATATTCCCTCCTTCCATTTAGAGTGCTAACCAGTCGTAAATGTCTCAAAATATGCAGTTTTACAGCAGTTGTTCAAAGCAATACAGGAACAGTAAGGACAGAGCCAATCATTTTACAAACACATTCTGTTAAACTGATGTCTATTAGCAGAGTTTTTCCTATTTTATTAGGAAGGACTTACACCTGATATATAACAAAGATTGTGTTAATCAAGGCTCAGAAAATGTTTTTCATTAATTTTTTTCCTAACCATGAAGAATAACTGCTTTGTAACACACATGCTGGCTATAAAGCAGACAAAAAATTCAATGTAGGTGCTCTCTGACTCTCCTCTGTCCGTGTTTCTGTTGGGGCTGCTTACCACAGCCTCTGCATTATGATTAGCTAATGTGTTCACAATATCAAGTTCCCAGTAGCAAAGAAAGGTCGAGCTCTTATGCATGCCATTCATTTATCTACACTGTGCAGGCGCACTCAGGTGGCAGAGACAAAGAACACTCCTTTGGCGCATCTCAAGTTCAGAATTCTCAGCAGAGGGGCTCCAGCTGTCCTTTTGTCAGGTGCCCACGCCTGCTCCAGGCCTGTGTGGTCAGGACACATGTTACAGAGTACAGTGACATTAATGGTGGGGCCATGGATGTGGTGAGCACTCAGAGGATATTAGTCTCTTCATTGATAAAGTCACAACCACTCTTCCTGTTGGAAATAAAAAGATTTGACATATCCTTGTCTACAACAACACAGGACAACAGATAATCAGCAGGTCATCTAAAATCTGTCCAGAGAGAAAGGAGAGCTGTGTTTCCTGAAAATACATCTTCCTCTGATTTTAGTCTTATTTTTTTCTGCCTTTATTGCTTTCTACCCTCTCCAAACTAGCCTCATTTCCTAAATTACCTTGAATTTGCATTGACACTTGTAATGCCCGAAATTCTGGAAAACTCATTATGGCTGCTCCACCGTCGGAACTTCCTGAGCAAAGTTAGTTGCTCTCTCGGCTCACTTTTTAGCACACATAGCTCTATAATAGTGCTGGCCACTTGGGATTGGAATTGCTTTATTTATCAGCATGTTGTCTCCCAGCACTTGGTGTGTGTGATATCCAGTATGTATTTGCCGAATGAAA
This sequence comes from Macaca fascicularis, assembly GCF_037993035.2. NCBI lineage: Eukaryota > Metazoa > Chordata > Mammalia > Primates > Cercopithecidae > Macaca > Macaca fascicularis. The sequence goes on from NC_088376.1 coordinate 99,045,876, forward strand.
AGTCTGAGGGCTGACATCATACTTCCCACTGTGCCCAGCAAAAGCACAGTTAGTCCACATGAGCTAATGGGGGCAAAGGGAAGTGAGGAGGGAGAATGTATTACCTTATCATGTTTTCTGTTACTTGACTGAAGTAAAACAGTCCCAAGCCGATAGTAAGATACTGGGCTGGGAAGTGGTGACAGGTAAAGGTGCACCTTTCTTCCTGGGGATGTGATGTGCGTATCACTACAGAAATGTTTTTCCTGAGGTGATTTCATGACTTCGTATGAATGTACACCTGTGACCTCACCCCTCAGGACAGTTTTGAACTGGTTGCTTTCTTTTTATTGTTTAGATCGTCTGGTAGAATCAACTTCCTTGAGAAAAGCCATAGAAACAGTGTATGCAGCCTACTTGCCCAAAAACACACACCCATTCCTGTACCTCAGGTAATGTAGTACCAAACTCCTCAACCAAGACTCACAGGGAACAGATGTTCTCTCAGGCTCTCCTCTTTGAAAGAGATGAGCATGCTAATAGTACAATCAGAGTGAATCCCATACACCACTGGCAAAAGGATGTTCTGTCCCTTCTTACAGGTACAAGGCACAGTTTTCCTTCATTTATTCACTAATTTAGCAGAACCTCACTAAGAGCCTCCTATATGCCAGGCTCTGTGTTAGCAATAAAAAAAAGGAATGCCATGCCTCACCCCATCAGGAGGTGCTGACAGCTTATAGGCAGAGTGGAAACAGATGTGCTCTGAAGGCTCTAAATATTACCTCTGCTGGGGTCAGTTGGGAAGCCACAACAGCTACTGTTTTTCTTCCATAAAAGACAATCAGCTGGGCATGGTGGCTCACATATGTAAATCCCAGCACTTTGGGAGGCTGAGGTGGGTGAATCACAAGGTCAGGCGATCAAGACCAGCCTGGCCAACATGGCGAAACCCCATCTCTACCAAAAATACAAAAATTAGCCAGGCATGGTGGCGGGCACTTGTAGTCCCAGCTACTCGGGAGGCTGAGGCAGGAGAATCACTTGAACCTGGGAGGTGGAGGTTGCAGTGAACTGAGATTGTACCACTGCACTGCAGCCTAGGTGACAGAGCGAGAGTCCGTCTCAAAAAAAAAAAAAAAAAAAAAAAAAAAAGACTATGTCCTGCTCTGTGGAGGTTCTTGTCTTAAAATATCCACTGTTGTTTGCCCAGATGTTGATGTAATTAGTTTAGCAGTCATACAGTTTAGCACTTGCATTAAATAGACCAAACCCCATAGTAGGTATTTGAAATACAGAATAAATGTGAGGTACCCCTGCTCTAAAGGAATTTACAGTCCAGAGCTGACTTATGGAGGATTTCTTTGTATTATTTCTGGCTCTGCTACTAATTTGTCTATTTCATGTCCTAATTATCCTAATTTATCATTGTTTTCATTTTGATTGAAAGGGGGAGAGCATAAAAATTGTGGTCAAAGGTAGTTTTATTTTATTTTATTTTTGAGATGGAGTCTTGCTCTGTCACCCAGGCTAGAGTGCAGTGGCACAATCTCGTCTCATTGCAACCTCTGCCTCCCAGGTTCAAGCAATTCTCCTGCCTCAACCTCCCGAGTAGCTGGGATTACAGGTGTGCACCACCACGCCCAGCTAATTTTTGTATTTTTAGTAGAGATGGATTCTGCCGTGTTGGCCAGGCTTGTCTCGAACTCCTGACCTCAGGTGATCCTCTCACTTTGGCCTCTTGAAGTGTTAGGATTACAGGCCTCAGCCACTGCACCCGGCCTAAAGTTAGTTTTAATCAGGGTCCAAACAGGAGATAGAAACCATGCAACAATTTGAATAGATGAATAAAGAATTACAAACTGGAGATTAGAGTAATAGAGAATAGAGTAATAAGACATAGGAACAGCATATATAAAGAACAACCATTTCCTCCTAGGGCTGAGATAGCATCCCCTCACCACACTGCCCAACCTACTGTCTGAGATGCATACCTTGTTGAAGAGAACGTAACTGGCTCGCTGCGAGGTAAAGTCAATGAGGCACTCCCCAGTACCACTCTGAGGGGATGCTGGGAAATACTGCCCGTGAGAAGAGTACACATGCTGCTGGCCACTTGTGCTGAAGAACTTGAAGTCTGATAGGAATGCACCCTAACCTGGCATAGAAACCCCTTTCTCCTGCTGAGTCCCTCTAGCGCCTTCTACTGGCAAAGCTTCACATTGCAAACCTCCATTATCACAGAGCAAGCAATGAAAGATGGACTCAGAGCTGAGGCAATAAATTGATAGCTAGCATAGCCTCTAAACTGATTTTTATGACTACATTTTATGGATAGAAAGTGTTCTTGCATATATTGTTTCCTCACATAATAGAGGACTTACTTATTCATGGTTGCAGATGAGAAAACAGATCCTAAGAAGTTAAGTGACTTGCCCAATATCACACAAAAAATTTCCACTAGTTCTAAAATGAGAGTAACTACAGTTAACATATATTATATATGGCAGGTACATATAAAGCACTTGGCATGAATGTTTGGTTTTTTTTTTTTTTTTTGAGACGGAGTCTTGCTCCGTTGCCAGGCTGGAGTGCAGTGGTGCGATCTCGGCTCACTGCAACCTCTGAGTCCCTGGTTGAAGGGATTCTCCTCCCTCAGCCTCCTGAGTACCTGGGATTACAGGCATGTGCCACCAACTAATTTTTGTATTTTTAGTAGAGATGTGGTTTCATCATGTTGGCCAGGATGGTCTCGATCTCTTGACCTCGTGATCCACCCGCCTCGTACTCCCAAAGTGCTGGGATTACAGGCCTGAGCCACTGCGCCCGGGCACTTGGCATGAATTTAATTCCCACCATAAACCTGTGAGATAGGTAATTCTGTTATGTCCACTTTACAAATGAAGAAAACTGAGGCAAAGAAAGATGATGTAACTTAACGCAAAGCTACACAGCTCTGAAGTAGTATGGCCAATATTTGGACACATTCAGACTCGATCCTGAGGTTTTGACCACTGTGTCATCCGGCCTCCTCAAATCTTCTGGCCACCACATACACCATATGTGCCATATGTGGGCTTTTTCTCCCCCTCCCACTATCTAAGGTAATTGTTCTCTTTTATTTTCCTGCCAGTTTAGAAATCAGTCCCCAGAATGTGGATGTTAATGTGCACCCCACAAAGCATGAAGTTCACTTCCTGCACGAGGAGAGCATCCTGGAGCGGGTGCAACAGCACATCGAGAGCAAGCTCCTGGGCTCCAATTCCTCCAGGATGTACTTCACCCAGGTCAGGGCGCTTCTCATCCAGCTGCTTCTCTGGGGCCTTTGAAATGTGCCCTGCCAGACATGAGAGCCCAGATTTTTGCCTGTTACTTAGGAACTTTCTTTGCAAGTATTACCTTGATAGTTTTAACATTTTCTTCTTTGAACCTAGTTATAAAGGTATTGTGCTGTTGTTCCTAGGCTTAGAGTCATAAGGCCTGAGCTCACTTCCTCACTTTGCCTCCATCTGGAACCTTAGACCAACTTCCTAGGAAAACGAGCTGTCTGAAAACAGAATAGGGTGCCTCTTCAATGCGCTCTTCACTTTAGATGTTCAGGAGGAGGTTACTCCTACCTACACATGGCACAGTGGAGGGGCTGGACCCCAGGGAGGCAGTGGGAAGAGTGGAAAGAGCGGAGGCTCTACTGTTGGACAGACCTAGCTTACCAGCTGTGCGACTAACCTTCCCTGGCCTCCATATCCCTCTCAGTAATGGAGGAATGGATCATCCCCACATCCAGGGACAGTTACAAGCAGTCAGTGAACAGAAAGTCTCTGGTACAGCTTCTAAGTGCTTCTTATTCTAAGTCACTTCACTTACCTGAGTTCTCAGTTTTGCGGTTTATAAGATAAGCAGGTTGGATAAAATGCTCTTCAATATACTCCTGGTTCTGAGATGATGTGATTGTGGACAGCCCTTTAATCATGGTGAAGATGTTCATCATAAGCACACTGAAACTACAAAATAGAAATATAAATATTTTCTGCATTAAATTATGCTGGATCCTCGAAGCAGAAACTGGACTTCTGTGAGAGCCTGCTTCACAGAAAACTTAAAATTCCCAAGCAGATGAATGCTTCTCAGAAGGACACTCACAGTTACCTACCTGGAAAGAATCTAGATGGAAGTGGCATGGGCACTAAGCGGTGAGATTAAACCCAGCTAGGGCAGACCCACCAGCCTTGGACCCCCCAACACCTAGAGATTGTTGATGCAAAGAGGAAGGTTCTTACTGGTGAGACCTGAAAGGGATATGTGACAGACCTGAAAGGGATATGTGGTAGGTGGGAGGAAGAAGTTCTGTCTGGAAACCAACCCTTGTTCCTCCATTATTGATTGACTCCTGGTACCAACGTGAGCCCTGGGTCTTACAGAGGCCTTAAGTCCCTATGCCTTCTAGTGCCCATGGATGAGATGAGGCCACACATGCGCCCAGTGGGTTAACGTGTCTAGCGTGAGTAAGGCTCTTGGAGCACTATGATACACAGGAAATACCCAGTAACTGTTAGTTGGTTTGATATCTGTTCCCGTTGCTCACTTAAGCTCAGTGCCCCTTTACCGCTCCTTTTATTCTGCCTCCCTCTGCACATGTGCATCGAGAATCCTGAGACACACTGTGTTGGGTGCCCAGGGATGCAGCATAGATGTTGCTGCCTTCCACAGAAGCGCTCATGGACTACTAGAGAATATATCCCATGGGAGAGAAAAACAGACTCGGGAGAATATAGCAGGGGCCCTTGTCCTGGACTTGGTCAGTTAGGAAAGGGAGGGAAGAGACATGGAGCCTGGGACCCAAAGGGAGGGGGAATGAAAAGAGTATTTCTGGCAGAGGAAATGGCAAGGATAAAGGCCTGGAGGCGCAAGAGAATATGTGTTTGAGGATCTGAAAGTTGAGTGCAATGGGTCCAGTATATGCTACCCTGGCTGCCATTAGAATTACCTGGGAAACTTAGAAAATTCCAGTGTCTGGGCCCTGCCTAAACCAATAAATCATTCTTGGGTGGTGGGGTCTGGGCCTCAGGATTGTTTAAAACCCTCCCCAGGTACTGTCATGTGCAGCTGGGGTTAAGCTGTGCTGGGGTCTGAGTATGGATCTATTAGGACAAGCGGCAGTGGTAGAGTTGAGGCTGCAGAATTCAGGCCAAATAGAGAGGTTTTCATCAGGATATTGAAGAGTTTAGATTTCAATTTCATGGGAATGGGTGGGATCTTACTTGCATTTTATGAAGAGCTCCCTGGTTGCAATATCAGAATGGACTGGAGAGGAGCAAGATAGAATCCTACAATGATTTGGGAGAAGTGGTGAGGGGCTTGAGACACAGGAAGTAGCCCCATTCACTAATAGTTGAGGATGTAGAATTGCCAAGACCTGGAAATGGTTTGGCTGGTGGGGAGTGGGAAGAAAGGCCCAAAGTGTGAAATGAAGATGGAGAGCACATTGCCTAGCACAGAGTGATTGCCGTTTGCTCTGTCCCAGTTGAGGTCCAAGGGGTTTGCCAGAGATCATATATGGAGTCTGTGGCTCCATGGGGAAAAGAACCTCTCAGCATGCCTGCTTGTCTTATCCTGGGTTAGTCAGATTCATTTTGTTAGATTACATTTTTTTTCTGGTGGAACTCTGCCTAAGTCCTGACCAGTATGTTTTCAGAAGGATCAGAGGGCCTGCCCCTGTCGGTTGGTGCATGACACCAGCTTGGTGGGCTCCTTGCTGCTCCCTGTTTTCATGGATTACCAGAATACCTTCTCTCCCTGCCAGCAGCAGGTCACACTGGCTCCTGACTTTTTGGCCCATGGAGCCACCATCTTTCTGCTTCTCAGATTGTGCCTTGTACTCCACTGATCATGGCCAGTACATCAGAAGCCCTGGTTTGCAGTGAATGCATTTGGTGTGGAAATGAGGAACCCTGGGGATTCCACACATCATATTTGGTTGCCATGTTTTTCCTCCAATCTTTCACCATAACAACAATCAACTCAGAAGATTTCTATAACCACTTATGTGGGGGTTTCTCCCCACACACTAAACAAGCAGTCAGTTCCACAGTGGACAGCAGCTGGTCTCCTCCAATTTAATTCCAACACTGTCTACTTGGAGATAGCATTAGATCCCACAGGTTCAGGGTACAGTCCCCTAGACTGCCCCCAGTCTCCTGCTTCAGGTACCAGTCACAAGTCCAGGACTCTAGAAGTTCTGACCAGTTTCAAGTTGGGGTTCCCAAGACCCCCCACTTTATTTTTTATTAATTTGCTGGAGTGGCTCATAGAACTCAGGGAAACGCGTACTTAGTTTTCTGGATTTATTACAAAGATTTAAAAAGATACCAATAAATAGCCAAATAAAGAGATACACAAAGCTAGGTCTGGAAGGGTCTGGAGCGCAGGAGCTTCTGTCCCCATGTACTTGGCTCCCAGCACATGGATGAGTTCTTGTTCATTTTCCTGTCAGCCTCAACATGTTCAGCTTTCCGGAAGCCCGCAAACTCTGTCTTCTTGGGCCTTTTATGGAGACATCGTTAGGCAGGAGTGATTGAAACGTGGACAACTGTGTCAAAATATGATTGGACATAAAGGGGTCTAAACTCAGTAAGACCTGTTTGTTCAGATTCTTCTTGGCCTCTCTGTGGCCATTCTTTCCTCCAGGATATGGGGCAGGACCCCTATGGAATGAGGGTCTTATGACCCACAATCAGATTAGAGTCCTGCCTTGGGCAAGTGAAAGGAAAGCAGGAGAAGGTAGGGAAATTCTGTTTCCTAAGACCTTCTGAGGCCTACAGCACCCCAACATTGTAACAAAAGACTATAACAGGACTATGGGAGTTATGAGCTGGAAACCTTGGACAAAAATATATACATATTAAACAAATATTAAGTGTATACGTACTTATGTATATTAAGTATATACGTGTGTGTAGATACATATATATATATATATATTTTTTTAATTTACAGGTACGTTTTGGGAAGCAGAAATTACCATAACTACTCTGAAAAATCTTTTAAGTCTGCTTGAAGTTAGAAAAGTCACTGTACCTTTTTGTTTCCATTGGCCCTGTACTTCCTAATATACCCCAGCAGGAGGTGCATAATGTCTTGTTATGTCATTTTGGTGATAAGATTCATAAGTGGGTTCAGCTGGTGACAGCCTGATTCCCTCATTGTAAACTTACCCATCAACATGTAGCTTAATGGTGTCACCTTTCGTTGATGACCATTACCTGAATCAGTTATTTCATTAGATTGCAAGATTATGATTTTCTGATTTTATCATTTCTTCTGTATTGACTGTAATTCTTTCGTATAGAAGAACTTTCCCTTGTTATAGCTATTTGGTTGTCCTGAAGTACAGTTCTTACTAGAAAGTAAGACCAAATGCTGAATTATATCCCTCTAGCTATCAAGTTTCAAAGGAATGAATGATGTCCTAGTAATTTCCAGTGGTGTTTAATGATGTTTTCCCTTCTCTTTCTCCCCTCTTATTCCCTCCCTCTCCATCTCCTCCCTCCTCACTTTCAGTTTTTTGCTTTTTCAGTGTTTTGTCATAGCTATTAACAGAGCAACACATTTTAATCAATTATAGTCATTTTTCTTTTTGATGCTCAGATTATCCCATCTTAGTCCAGTGGAACCAAGCCCTTGGAGTTAGGGCCCTCTACCTTTTGACCGAATTCCATTAGTCTTGATAAATTCCTTGTTTCTGACAAGACGATGTTGCAGGCACATTTTATACTTTTCCAGCCCAAGCGCCGGAATAGGCTTTTTCTCCAAGGAGCTGTAGTTCATTTTAGTGGGAAATGGTATTTAGAGACTATAATCTGGGATCTGGGAGTCCTCATTGCTACTGGGTAGTCATTACTTTTAGGCCTTTCCAGTGGTCAGAGCTAGGAAATATGTGTATTTAAAAATGGACAGTTGAATGGTTGTTGCCAGGAGCTGGGAGGAAGGGGAAGTGAGAAATTATTGTTTAATGTGCACAGAGTTTCAATTTGGGGAAGATGAAAAAGTTCTAGAGATATCTGGTGGTGACGGTTGTGCAACAATGTAAATGCCACTGAGCTCTCACTTAAAAATGGTTAAAATGGTAAATTTTGTATATATTTTACCACAGTAAAAAGTCTTCTGGCAGCATCCCCCTAGACAAAAGTATGAAAATTTTACACCGATTTTTCCATTTCAAGATAATTTTAAGATTATAAGTATTTTGCTTAATTCTTGAATTTTATACCTGTAAACCTTTTGTACTTCAAATTTTGGGCAGAATTGCTTCTCTAACAATCATAATTATACCTCATTCTAGCTTCTTTCTTAGTACTGCTCCATTTGGGGACCTGTGTATCTATGCTTCTTATTCTGAGTCTCTCCACTATATATATATGTATATATGTTTTTTTTGTTTTGTTTTTGTTTTTGTTTTTTTGATACAGACTTTGCTACCAGGACTTGCTGGCCCCTCTGGGGAGATGGTTAAATCCACAGCAAGTCTGACCTCCTCTTCTACTTCTGGAAGTAGTGACAAGGTCTATGCCCACCAGATGGTTCGTACAGATTCCCGGGAACAGAAGCTTGATGCATTTCTGCAGCCTCTGAGCAAACCCCTGTCCAGTCAGCCCCAGGCCATTGTTCCAGAGGATAAGACAGATATTTCTAGTGGCAGGGCTAGGCAGCAAGATGAGGAGATGCTTGAACTCCCATCCCCTGCTGAAGTGGCTGCCAAAAATCAGAGCCTGGAGGGGGATACAACAAAGGGGACGTCAGAAATGTCAGAGAAGAGAGGACCCACTTCCAGCAACCCCAGGTATGGCCTTTTGGGAAAAGTGCAGCCTACCTCCTTTATTCTGTAATAAAACTGCCTTCTAACTTTGGCTTTTCATGAATCACTTGCATCTTCTCTCTGCCTGACTTGCCCTCTGCTTCCTCTGGAATGGTGCTGTGGCTTTGTCCACTGTCTGCCTTTGACCATAACTTGAGAGTCACCCACCATAATGTCCTTCGAAATAACTTAAATGTCCACAGTTCTAAGCATGAGTTAAAAACACTTCAGACTGTGGAATAGTTGCTCAATTGAATAAACACACATACCAGAAAAAAAGCAGGTTTATCTTTTATTTTTAGTAAAGAATTTTGATAGAGCCTCAACACCAGAAATGGCTAGAGAGAGAATCTGCCTAACATATCTGGAGGATTATTTTTCATCCTACTTAAAGCCGCTTTCACTTTTTTTCAGGAAAAAAACACATGTTCTGAAGCTAATTTATAAAACTCCCTGGCTGGGTGCCATGGCTCACACCTATAATCCTAGCACTTTGGGAGGCTGAGGCAGGTGGATCACCTGAGGTCAGGAGTTCGAGACCAGCCTGACCAACATGGTGAAACCCCATCTCTACTAAAAACACAAAATTAGCCAGGCGTGGTGGCACATGCCTGTAATCCCAGCTACTCGGGGGGCTGAGACTGGGGAATCACTTGAACCCAGGAGGCGGAGGTTGCAGTGAGCCGTGATCATGCCATTGCACTCTAGCCTGGGCAACAAGAGCAAAACTCCATTTCAAAAAAAAAAAAAAAACTCCCTGAAGTATGTGGGCTAGTGGTGAAAGAAACCTGGAGAGAAGGAGCGGGAATAATAATAATAATAATAATAATAATAATAATAATAATAAATGTTATTTATTATTATTTAAAAAAAAAAAGTGCTCATTTGATTTTGAGCACTTCCAGTGTACATTCTGCAGGTACTGTAAGACGTTACCTCACAAAATCTCTAAGGTGGATATTCTTTATTTAATGTGTACTTATATGAAACCTGGAGCTCAAGGTGAAGGAATTTGCCCAAGGCTGCACGTGCACTATCGTGGCACTAATTAGCCATGTGAACTGAGATGCATTACTTCAGTTTGCTCATTTCTGAGTCAGCCTAGCAAGATGACTTCTAAGAATCTTTTCCAGCCAGGCACATTGGCCTGTAATCCCAGCACTTTGAGAGGCCAAGGCGGAAGGGTCGCTTGAGTCCAAGAGTTGCACAAACACACACACAGATTAGCCAGGCATGGTGGCAAATGCCTGTAGTCTCAGCTACTCAGGAGGCTCAGGTGGAAGGATCACTTGAGCCCAGGAGGTTGAGGCTGCAGTGAGCCGTGGTCAAGCCACTGCACTCCATCCTGGCTGACAGAGTAACACACTGTCTCTTAAAAAAAAAAAAAAAAGATTTTTTTCCAGGGAATAATAAAGGAAGCTAATATTTATGGAGCATCTACTGTGTGCCAGATACTTTGCATACGTTATCCCATTTAATGCTCTTATCCCTGCAGGGAAAGTATTACATTTGTTTATCACTTGCAGAACTAAGTGATATTTACCACAGAGTAGTCAAATATTTTTAAGCCCAAAATCAAGTGGTATCATTTTTCTGCTGAGAATGTTTCAGTGGTTTCCTTTGCACTTGGGATAAAACTTAAATCCCTCACCCAACCCTTGCTCCAGCCCTCCCCTTTCCTTCTCCCACATGGTGCTTTGGCCATACAGCTCTTGTGGCTGATCTGAACTGACTGAGCTTTTTACCCTTTTGCTTTTGCTGTTCTCTCAGCCTGGGAACCCCCTGGTTACCTCTTGGCTTGCTTGGCGTGGTGGCTTACACCTGTAATCCCAGCACTCTGGGATGCCAAGGTAGGCGGATCACCTGAGGTCGGGAGTGTGAGACCAGCAAGTCACCTCTTGCCAGAGACCATCTTTGTCCATTCAGTCTGAAGTTCTTTCTCCTCTCATTTCCCCATCATTCTGTTATGCTACCTTGTTTTATTTTCTTCATTGTGTTTATTGATACTTAAAATGATCTCTTTTCTGTTGCTATTTGACTCTCCCACTAGAAAGTAAGCATTGTGGGTTGGGTGCTGTGGCTCACACCTATAATCCCAGCACTCTGGGGGGCAGAGGCAGGCAGATCGCCTGAGGTCAGGAGTTCGAGACCAACCTGGCCAACATGGTGAAACCCCGTCTCTACAAAAAAATACAAAAAATAGCTGGGTGTGGTGGCTCGTGCCTGTAATCCCAGCTACTTGGGAGGCTGAGACATGAGACTCGCTTGAACCTGGAAGGCAGAGGCTGCAGTGAGCTGAGATCACACCACAGCACTCCAGCCTGGGAGACATAGTGAGACTATGTCTCTCAAAAAAAAAAAAAAAAAAGTAAGCATTGTGAGGGCAGGTACCTTATCTGTTTTGTTCATTGCTGGATGCAGTTAGTATATAGCAGTGTCTGATGGATGGGTAGATGGAGGAATGAATGAATGAGACTTGACAAATTCAGCTCACTTGTTCAACGCCCTGCAGCTCTACAGGATGAAGCTATACTCCAGAGTCCTGCTACATTGGCTGCATGGCCAGCTGCTGGGATCTGAGCGTTGTCAGATAAGCAGTCTATCAGAGAACAGACTGATCTTTTTGGCCTGCCACCAGCACAGGGGTTCATCCACAGCTCTGTGGAACCAGCACAGAGAAGTTGCTTGCTCCTCCAAAATGCAACCCACAAAATTTGGCTAAGTTTAAAAACAAGAATAGTAATGATCTGCACTTCCTTTTCTTCATTGCAGAAAGAGACATCGGGAAGATTCTGATGTGGAAATGGTGGAAGATGATTCCCGAAAGGAAATGACTGCAGCTTGTACCCCCCGGAGAAGGATCATTAACCTCACTAGTGTTTTGAGTCTCCAGGAAGAAATTAATGAGCGGGGACATGAGGGTACGTAAACGCTGCGGCCTGCCTGGGATGCATAGGGCCTCAACTGCCAAGGTTCTGGAAATGGATAAAGCAGTCATGTTGTCAGAGTGGCCACTACAGTTTTGCTGGGCAAGCTCCTCTTCCTTTACTAACCCACAATAGCATCAGCTTAAAGACAATTTTTGATTGGGAGAAAAGGGAGAAAAATAATCTCTGTTTATTTTAATTAGCCTTAATTGGTATTCTTGTTAAACCATAGGAGTCAGAGTAAATCAGTCATTTCACCAATTTTCAGTTTGTTTCTGTCTTAGCTGAAAGCAATGTAATGGTCAGCAAAATTCTTATCTTGTGTACTGAATGGCATGTCCTGTTGCTGAAAGTGCACAGCTTGGGAGGTAGCCATGAGCTCAAATTCTGGCACTACCACGTCTCTTTTGTGACCTTAGACTCCTGACCTAACCTTTCTATGCCTCAGTTCTTTTTTACCTATAAAATGAAATTAATTTTACCCTTAAAGATCATTGTGCTGTTTAGAGATAAAATGTAAATAATAACACTTGTTACAGAGTAAGGAGCTGACACTTATATTCTGAAGACAAAGTAGTAAATCATTATCATCTTTGTCAGAAATAGGTTTTGAGAATACCCGAGTATAGAACTATCTTGATCCCTGTTACTTCAAAACTAAAATAATGGTTTTAGGAATTAAAAGGTGAGGCTAGTCACCTCCAAGGGATGAACTGACTCAGGGATTGAGGTGTGTAACAGTGAACTGGCCCAAGCAACAATCCTAACCCCACTTTATGAGTGAGACAGTAATGGTCTAAGTGTAGACATCATTGTCTAGGGCTCCAGTAGGCAGCTCTGTACTTGAGAACTTAGCAGTGACCCTTCTATTTTTCATCTATTATACTTTTTTTTTTTTTTGACACAGGGTCTCACTCTGTCACCCAGGCTGCAGTGAATTTTTTTTTTTTTTTTTTTTTTTGGTAGAGATAGGGTTTTGCCATGTTTCCCAGGCTGGTCTTGAACTCCTAGGCTCAAGTGATCCTCACCTCTGTCTTCCAAAGTGCTGGGATTACAGGTGTGAGGCAGTACACCTGGCCTATTACACATTTCTTAATTAAGGTAGTCAAATTTCAAAACTGTTACAAAGTGTATCTTAAAATATGACAATCTGGTTTAATTTTTAAAAGAAATGAGTAGCCAAGGAGCAATTCTGTGCCTTTCCCACTAGTCCCTAACCTTTTAAAATAGCTGCTTCTTGCCCGGGTGCAGTGGCTCACGCCTGCAATCCCAGCACTTTGGGAGGCCAAGGTAGGCAGATCACGAGTCGAAACCATCCTGGCTAACACGGTGAAACCCCATCTCTACTAAAAATACAAAAAATTAGCCAGGCGGGGGTGGTGGGTGCCTATAGTCCCAGATACTCGGGAGGCTGAGGCAGGAGAATGGCATGAACCCGGGAGGCGGAGCTTGCAAGTGAGCCGAGATCGCGCCACTACACTCCAGCCTGGGCGACAGAGTGAGACTCTGTCTCAAAAGAAAAACAAAAAACAAAACAAAACAAAACCATCTGCTTTTGATTCAGTGGCTTCTTTAATTTTTTCAGTCTCAGTCACCACTTGTCTAAGCAAATTCAGGAAAGCTTCAACTTGCCTTTCTACATTTGTTCCCTTTTCTTAGCATTTTGGGCCTTTGTTTACATGTGGGAAAAGACCCACAGGTCGTCTCTCCCTTTGGGCAGGATACAAACTTCCTGTGACTGAGGTTTTGCTAGCTGTAGAAGTGGCTGCCAATTGGCTTCTGGTTTTTATTTCCATGATTTGCTCCAGTTGCTCTTCCCTTCCATCATTGTTAGCTTTCAAGCTAGGAACTTTTAAAATGCTTTTAAAAGGTGAGCTGTTACTTGATGCATTTAGCAGTCTTCCTCACAGTGGTTTTGATGGACAGATTCCCTCAGTTTGGAAATTATGAGTTTTCTTTAAGGGTTTGTCTCCCTCATGTATAGCAGGCTGTTGAAAGTTACAATGTCAATAACTTTCTGAATAGTATCAAACTGTTTTCATTGCAGTGTATTAACAAAGCTAACCTGCCTCAAGTTTGGTCAGCTTTGGAGTCTTGCTGAGGCTAAAATGATAAATCTAAATGATTTAAAATTGTATATTCCTACACAGTATCTCACTTAATTATAGAATAGTCTTGTGAGGGAGGCAGAGCAGATGCCATTTTCTCTATTTTAAAGATGAGGAAAATGGAAGGGAAAATGGAGAGGACAGACCAATTGCAACATCTCCACAATCAAAAACAGGCCCAGGTTCCTGCCTTGTTGGTGGTGGGTTGCTACTGGCAGTGGCCTTCATGCAGGAAGGCTAGATGCATAACCAGGTCAACAGCCCTTGCAGGACAAGCATGCCATGTAATTCTGATTTCATCGACTGGGGCTGGTGTTTTCAAACATGCTGGTGTAGGTCTTACAGACGGAGTCGCCTGTGCTGTGGGGAATGGAATGTGCTCTTGCTTTGGAGCCAGAACTCCTCTGAAGCTCCCACCACCTACACCATTCAGAGACCAGACAGAAATTTGTTCAACATTTTGGGCATGATTTTCTTGCTTTGTAAAATGTGCTACACTGCAGCCTTTACTGGGCTGTGGTGATGAACACTTAAGATACTGTGTGTGTGCTTTATAATCGGTAAGGCACTGTTCAAGGAGAGGGACCTCTGCCATGAGCCCCTACCCGCTGGTGTCTGGTTGACACCCAAAGCCCCAGCCTGGGAGAAGCTGATTCTCTTTGAGTTGAATGCTGTATAGGGATTTGACTGAGGCTCAGATTTGACGAGGAAGACCACTAGCTTTAATAGACCAACAGGCTGACTACTCCCTGATGAAGTTCCCCAGGTCATGAAAGAAGTAAGAGATACATTCCTTGTCACAGCTTTCTTAGTTGCACCTGACCTGTATGATTATTTGAGCAGTGTGTTGTCTGTGCAGGGATCATGTTTGTGGAGCTCACTGCCTCGTCCTTGGTGCTGAGCAGAGTACCTGACATGTACACTCAGTAGATATTTGCTAAGGGAGCAAGTCAGTGATTGAGAGGAGCAGCCTGGGAGGTAAAGCCCTAGAATCTTTATTTTAAAGGGATGTCAAAGTTGAACGTTCAGTTAGACAGTTCTCTTGAGTTTAGGGATTTACCCATCCATGGTGGACACATTTTGAGTTAACAAGTGAGGTTAATTTTGACAGGTTCCAGTATCCAGGCAAGCATTCTATGGAATAAGGCTCATCTCAGGGATTAGTAATGACTGAATTTACTTACTGCTAGTCCCATAATTTTGATCTGTTAATTAATGGGGTTAAGAAATGTCATAAGCTATTTGCTACCATTTAGAGTGAAAATACCCTTAACATTTTTTGCCTCCAGATATCCACACTTAATTTCATTTTCTTGCTCTTTGGTGAACAGTCCTGGGTCTGAATGTATATATTCATGGTTTGTCACTAGGTGACAGGTTTTTTTGGTACAAGAAATCAGTTCGGCGAACATTTGTCAAGTAACTTCTCTGTAAAAAATGTACTGTGCCAAGCTCAGAAGTAGGAAGTGAAATGGATCAACTATGACCCCTGCTTTAAAGAATACCGTGGTGTTATCTGGGAATTGTTTAGGTAGAATGAAAGAAATCCTCTAATAGAGATATGAGGCCAGTTCAGCAGAAAGCCAGGGTGAGATCTCCTGAGAGGGATGGAAGAGTGTCTGGATTATCTCTGGTAACAGCAAGGGTACTGGCATACAGTGGCCATTGGAAGACAGCCAGCAGGGGATGGGGGCATTTACCCTTGCAAGTGAGCATTAGGAACTAGAGGACTGGTCGCCCTTTCTTCAGGTTTGGTTTCCCTTGCTGCTTCTCAGAAAAAGATGCTGAGACTCAAGGCCTCAGTTATGAACTCAGATATGTGGTTTGGCTTTGAAGTACAGACAGATTTTGTCCGATTTTGGCAGGGAAATGCCTGCAGACCAGCACTATGGGGATATTTAGGTTAGGGACGAAATGAAAGTTGTTTTAAGTCCTGATAAGAGGCTGTGAAGAGGTACAAGAAGCCTCACAATGCCCAATGAAGAAAAGCCCTGTGCTTGGTGCTGCTGCCTCCCTTCCCCGTCTTGCTGGCAGGGCTGCGCTTCAGTAGCTCTGGATGCGTCAGAGCAGTCCATGGACATTCTGTGTGGAAAATCTCTGACTGTTTTAGTGGATTACACTGCTCTCCCTTTCCTCTAGTGCCTCATTATTCAGGATTATTTGATGTTCTCCAGCTTTTAAAATAATCATTTTCCGCCTACGCAGAACATCCTGTAGAGACATCGAGTTTCCAGTGGGAACAGAGAGGAATACTTACTCTAAAAATGAAGATAATAAACCTCTTTTTATGGAGTGGGGGATAGTATTGCAGAACTTCTATAATAGTATAATTCACTTGTGGTGCCAAAGCTTAAAAAGAAAAGTATAGTAAAAACATAATGTATAGGCTTATTGCTGTGCTATGACCCATGCTGTTTTCTCCAACCTCTCTTGTCCCCACTCTTCCTTTTTGCTGGTGATATTTTTATTTATTTCATGAAAACAAAGATACATATACACACACATAGATATATGCACAAGTATATATATATGTGCATAACACACACATACATATACATTGGTAAATTTAAAAATCATATTTATAAAATATATGTAGCGTCTACAGAAAAACATGAACACTTGTGACAATAGCACCTGCCTAAGAAATGGGACATCACCATCACCTTTGAGGCTCTTATGTGCTGCTCCCCTGTGCCATTCCCTTCCCTTCTTCTTTAGAGGTGATTACTATTCTAAATTTTGGGATTATTATTTCCTTTTTTTATTATAGTTTTTTTATTACAGTTTTATTACCTACATTTGTAGTCCTAAAAATTTGTTTAGTTTTGCAAGCTTTAGATTTTATAAAAGTAGAATTACACTGTAAGTTTAGTTTTTCTGCAATTTACATGTGGCTATACATATATTCCTAAGATTCATCCATCTTGTTACATATAGCTCTGGTTTACCTTTTCTGTATAATACAGATTCTGCTTCATAAATTTACAGTTCATTCATTCTTCTGTTGAAGGACAGTTGGAGGACTCATACGGTCTCAGTCCCTGTGTCCCCACATGCCACCTTGCTTCCCAGCCTCATATGAGTTGATTGGTGGCCTAGCATACTGGATGAGAAGCTCTAGGTCATATATTTAAGAGAATTATTGCTGGGTCATAAAATGACAGATTATTTTCCAGAGGGGTCATATTCATTTATATTATCACCAATAATTATACTGTCAGATTTTTACCAGTTTGATGATTGTGAAACAATATCTGATGGTAGTTTTTATTTGCATTTTCTTGGTTGCAATAAAGTTAAATGTATTTCAGCCAGTCGCATTGGCTCATGCCTATAATCCCAGCACTTTAGGAGGCCGAGGTGGGTGGATCACTTGAGGCCAGGAGTTCAAGACCAGCCCGGCCAACATGGCAAAACCCCATCTCTACTAAAAATATAAAAATTAGCTGGGTATGGTGTCACATGCCTGTAATCCCAGCTACTTGGGAGGCTGAGGCATAAGAATCACTTGAACCCAGGAGGTAGGTGTTGTTGTGAGCCGAGATTGTACCACTGCACTCCAGCCTGGGCAACAGAGCAATAAATAAATAAATAAATAATCAATAAATAAATTAAGTATATTTCATCAACTGTTAAGTGTGTGTGCAAGTTTTTTACCCAATATTTGATGGGCTCTTTTTTTGTCTTTCCTAACTAATTTTTGGAGTTTTTGATATATTCTAGATAGTAGTGAGTTACATGAAAATATCTTCCCCTAGTTTAGGGATCCCCTAGTAACGTTTTAAAATGAATACTTGTTTTAGGAACAGAAATTCTTAGATTTAATGTAGGCAGATTTTATCAATTGTTCTTTACAGATTGGCTTTTTAGCTTAAGAAATCCATCCTAACTTTGCGATAATTAAAGATATGCTCTTAGATTGTTTCCTAAAAGACTCATACTTAAGCCTCTAGCCCACCTGGAGTTGATTTTCACAGATGCTACATTTTTTACTAGTTGTAGATTGGCCCCTTTGTAGAGCAAGTCTATTAGGTGCCATTTTTATGGCAGCCTGTGCTCACTTTGTGTCTCTGTCACATTTTGGTAATTCTCACAATATTTCCAACTTTTTCATTATTACTATATCTGTTATGGTGATCTGTGATCACTGATCTTTGGCATTACTATTGTAATTGTTTGGGGCACCATTAAGCTCACTGTCTTATGTGGACATAAACCATGCCCACATAAGACAGTGAGCTTAATTAATAAATGTGTGTGCTCAGACCCCTCCACTGACTGGGTGTTCCCATGTCTTCCTCACTCTCCTCAGGCCTCCTTATTCCTTGAGATGCAATAATATTGAAACTAGGCAAATCAATAACCCCAAAGTGTCCACAAGTGTTTAAGTGAAAGGATGAGGCCGGGTGCAGTGGCTCACGCCTGTAATCCCAGCACTTTGGGAGGCTAATGCGGGTGGATCACCTGAGGTCAAGAGTTCGATACCAGCCTGGCCAACATGGTGAAACCCCGTCTCTACTAAAAATACAAAAATTAGCTAGGCCTGGTGGTGGTCGCCTGTAGTCCTAGCTATTCAGGAGGCTGAGGTATGAGAATCACCTGAACCCAGGAGGCGGAGGTTGCAGTGAGTCGAGATCATGCCATTGCACTCCAGCCTGGGCAACAGAGTGAGACTACGTCTCAAAAACAAAAACCAAAACAAAACAAACAAAAAAACTGAAAGCAAGAACTTAATGAGAAAGGCATATTAAAAGCC
This sequence comes from Macaca fascicularis, assembly GCF_037993035.2. Taxonomy (NCBI): domain Eukaryota; kingdom Metazoa; phylum Chordata; class Mammalia; order Primates; family Cercopithecidae; genus Macaca; species Macaca fascicularis. The sequence continues at coordinate 99,064,497 of NC_088376.1, forward strand.
AGTATAGGTTGAAAGCTAGGCCTCTTGTGCAAGTTAGCCAAGTTATACATGAATGATAAAGCGAAACAGCTTTATTGCTGTAATAAAGTTTTGGTGGTCTGGATAGAAGATCAAATCAGTCACAGCATTCCCTTAAGCCAAAGCCTAATCCAGGGTAAGGCCCTAACTTGCTTCAATTCTTTGAAGACTGAGAGGGGTGAGGAAGCTGCAGAAGAAAACTTGAAAGCCAACAGAGACTGATGAGGTTTAAGGAAAGAAGCCACAAGTGCTGAGGTAGACACTATAGCAAGTTATCCAGAAGATCTAATTGATGAAGGTGTCTTACATTAAACAACAGATTTTCTATGTAGACAAAACAATCTTCTATTAGAAGGTGCCATCTATGACTTACATAGTTAAAGAGGAAAAGTCACTGCCTGGCTTCAAAGCTTCAAAAGACAGGTTGACTCTCTTATAGGTACTAATGCATCTGGTGACTTTAAGTTGAAGCCAGTGCTCATTTGCCATTCCAGAAATCCCAGGGCCCTTAAGAATTATGCTAACTCTACTCTGCCTGTGCTCTATAAATGGAACAACAAAGCCTAGATGACAGCACATCTTTTAGAGCATGATTTACTGAGTATTTTAAGCCCATTGTTGAGAACTACTGCTCAGAAAAAAAGATTCCTTTCAAAATATTACTGCTTATTAACAAGGTACCTGGTCACCCAAGATCTCTAATGGAGATATATAAGGAGATGAACACTAACATGGCATCCATTCTGCAATCCATGGATCAAGGAGTGATACTGACTTTCAAGTCTTATTTAAGAAATACATTTCATAGGGCTCTAGCTGCCATAGATAGTGATTCTTCTGATGGATCTGCCAAGTAAATTGAAAACCTCTGGAAAGAATTCATCATTTTAGATGCCCTGAAAAACATTCGAGATTCCTGGGAGGAAGTCAAAATATCAACATTAACAGGAGTTTGGAAGAAATTGCATCCAACCCTCATGGATAACTTTGAGGGGTTCTAGACTTCATTGGAGGAAGTAGCTGCAGATGTCGTGGAAATCACAAGAAAATTAGAAGTGGAGCTTGAAGATACGACTGAATTGCTGCAATCCCATGATAAAATTTGAACAGATGAGGAGTTGCTTCTTATGGATGAGCATAGAAAGTAGTTTCTTGAGAGAGAACTTAATTCTGGTGAAGATGCTGTTAATATTGTTGAAATGGCAACAAAGGATTTAGAATATTATATAAACTTAATTGGTAAAGCAGCAGCAGGGTTTGAGAGGATTGACACTGGTTTTGGAAGAATTTCTACTGTGAGTAAAATGCTATGAAACAACATGACAAACTACAGAGAAATCTTTCACGAAACAAGAAATCAGTTGATGCAGCAAACTTCACTGTTGTCTTATTTCAAGAAATTGCAACAGCTTCCTCAGCCTTTAGCAATTACCACCCTGATCAGTCAACAGCCATCATCAGGGCTAGATCCTCCACCATCAAAAAGATAACAATTCGCCAACAGCTCAGATGACTATTAGCATTTTTTAGCAAAAACTTTTTTAATTTTATTTATTTAATTTATTGGAGACAGAGATTCACTCTGTCGCCCAGGCTCACTGCAACCTCCACCTCCCAGGTTCAAGTGATTCTTGTGCCTCACCCTCTCAGGTAGCTGGGATTATAGGCATGTGCCACCACACCTGGCTAATTTTGGTATTTTTAGTAGAGACAGGTGTTTACTATGTTGGCCAGGCTCGTCTCGAACTCCTGATCTCTGGTGATCCGCCTGCCTCGGGCTTCCAAAGTGCTGGTATTATTGGCATGAGCCACTGTGCCCGGCCAGCAAAAAAGTGTTTTTAAATTAAGCTGCGTACATTGATTTTAGACATAATACTGTTGCACACTTAATAGATTACAGTGTGGTGTAAACATAAGTTTATATGCACTGAAAAACAAAAAATTTCACATGACTTGCTATATTGTGATATTGATTTTATTGCTGTAGTCTGGAACTGAACCTGCAATATCTCAGAGGTATGCCTGTATCTACTTGTTCTGTGATACTTGTTATTGTCAGTTTGTTTGGATTTGCCACATATTATCTGATCATAATTCTTTCCTGTAGCTGTTTTATGGTCTGCCTGAACCTTTAGTGGGGCCTTTGGTGGCTTAGTCCTTTCACGCCTAAGACAATAGAAGTTCTAAAAACTGGGAAGTCCAAGATCAAGGCCCCAGCAGATTTAGTGTCTAGTGAGGGCCCGCTTCGTCATGCATGGCGCTGTCTAGCTGTATCCTTACATGGTGGAAGGGGATAGCTAGCTCTCCGGAGTTTCTTTCATAAGGGCTAATCCCGCTAATCCCAACAATGAGGGAAGACCTAATCACCTCCCAGAGGCCCCACCTCCTAATAGTGTCACCTTGGGGGTTAGGATTTAACCTGTGGATTTTGTGGGCACACAGACATTCAAACAATAGCCATGGCAAACTTTTTTTGCTTTGTCTAATTCACTCTTATTTTGAAAAGTATTTGTGTTGGGTTTAAAACTCCAGATTGGCAATTATTTTTTCTTAGTGCATTGAAGGTAATAGTGTATCATTTTCTGATTTCTACTCTTGCTCTTGAAAATTCAGCTATCGGTCTTAAAATTTGTTACCTGTTGAAAATTCAGCTACCGGTCTCATATTTTATTTACTTAGTAGGTAATCTCTCTTCTTTCTGAGTACCTTTAAGATCTCCTTTTAAAACTACCACGTAGTAACCTTGTGTGTCACGTGTGGATTTTGTTGGGCTTGCTAGCTGAGACTTGACAGTTTTCATCACTTCTGGGATATTCTCAGGTATTTTGTCTTCGAAGTCTTCAGATACTGTCCTCTTCCTGCCCTCTCTCCGACTCCTTCTGGAACATGAGTTATGTATTTATTATCTCCCATGTACATAAGTTATCTTTACATATTTTCAGTTTCTTTATCTTTCTGTGTTACATTCTGGATAATTTTGTTGATCTACCATCCAGTTAATTACCTTGTTAACTTTGTCAAATCTGTTTTTAAGTTTATCTTGATTTTTCTTTTCAATTATTGTATTTTTCATTTTTAAAAACTTTTATGTGCTCATTTGGAAATCTTGATCCCAGGAGATAGTGGATAGTGTCCTGCTGTTTACTCATGGTTTTAATACTTCTTTTTTTTTTTTTTTTTAATTTTATTTTTTATTTTTTTATTTTTGTCCTTTTTCTTTTTCTTTTTCTTTTTTAAATTTATTTATTATTATTATACTTTAAGTTGTAGGGTACATGTGCATAACGTGCAGGTTTGTTACATATGTATACTTGTGCCATGTTGGTGTGCTGCACCCATCAACTCGTCATTTACATCAGGTATAACTCCCAATGCAATCCCTCCCCCCTCCCCCCTCCCCATGATAGGCCCCGGTGTGTGATGTTCCCCTTCCTGAGTCCAAGTGATCTCATTGTTCAATTCCCACCTATGAGTGAGAACATGCGGTGTTTGGTTTTCTGTTCTTGTGATAGTTTGCTAAGAATGATGGTTTCCAGCTGCATCCATGTCCCTACAAAGGACACAAACTCATCCTTTTTTATGGCTGCATAGTATTCCATGGTGTATATGTGCCACATTTTCTTAATCCAATCTGTCACTGATGGACATTTGGGTTGATTCCAAGTCTTTGCTATTGTGAATAGTGCTGCAATAAACATACGTGTGCATGTGTCTTTATAGCAGCATAATTTATAATCCTTTGGGTATATACCCAGTAATGGGATGGCTGGGTCATATGGTACATCTAGTTCTAGATCCTTGAGGAATCGCCATACTGTTTTCCATAATGGTTGAACTAGTTTACAATCCCGGTTTTAATACTTCTTGAGCATGCTGAACATACTTATTTTATGTTATTTGCTGATCTTTCCAATTCCTGAAACCTTTACAGGTCTCATTCTGTGGATTCTTCCGGATTCTAATTCATGGGGCTTTTTTTGTAATTTTGTAACTGTTAATTCCTCATACTTTATCTGTGGGGAATTACTTGAAGCCTGGCTTGACAATGAAATTCTGCAGAGAGAATTTGCATTTGATTCTACTAGGAAACTGGAGGAACAGTCAGCCCCGATTATCAGTTTAAATTAAAATCTCTGCTTAAGGTTTTCAGGTACCTGCTTAGCATGAATCCTGACTGGAAAAGCATATGAGGACCAGTTTATGATTACAGATTCACAGGGTGTCATTTTTTCTTCCAACACCAATGCTAGAGGTGGCAATTTTGCTTACTGCCCTTGGAGGGGCAGGGAAGTGGGCATGGGCATAGTAGTATGGTTTTCCTTTTCACTGGGGGTGCAGCCTTTGGAGTCTCAGCTTCATGTGTTGGGAAAGTGGCCTCCTAGTAGACTCTCCATTTCAAACCATTCCATGCTTTTGTCCTCCTTTTGCCACCTTCAGAGCCTGTGAAAACTAATGTTTGTGATTCCTGAGGTTTCTCAAATGTCTTTGGATAAAGTTGACTTCAGAGATCTCGTTACCTGAGTTCCTACTTTGTCTTAGATTTTGATCCTTGGGTGTCTTTAATCTTTTAGCAATTCCTTGTTGTGTGTTAAAAGATTAGTTCTATTTTATTCCTCATTTGTGTTTGTTTTCACCAGGAGGCTCAATTCAGGCTTCTTTGCTTACTTGGTGTCTCTAGCTCTGGTGCTTGGTGCTTTGGGCAATGAAGTGGGGTTGGTAGGATTCCATTACTTACCTGTTTTTTGGTTTTATTTTTTGTTTTGCAGTTCTTCGGGAGATGTTGCATAACCACTCCTTCGTGGGCTGTGTGAATCCTCAGTGGGCCTTGGCACAGCATCAGACCAAGTTATACCTTCTCAATACCACCAAGCTTAGGTAAATCAGTGAGTGTGTGAACAAGCAGAGCCACTAGAACAATGGTCCAGGGAGCACAGGCACAAAAGCTAAGAAGAGCAGCATGAGGTAGTTGGGAGGGCACAGGCTTTGGAGTCAGACAGATGTGGTTTCAAATCCAAGTTCGACCATTTCCCATTTATTTGACTGTAGACAAGTTACTTTCCTAAACTATGTCTCAGATTTCTCATCTGTAAGTTGTGGTATTACTAGTTAATGTGCAGGGGTTTTGTTTGTTTGTGAGGGTAAGAAATAACCCAAGAAGCCTAGTCCTTGGTAGTTGCTCAGCACCCTGTAAATGTTGTGAACCAGGTGGTGAGGGTTTGGTGCTGCTAGAGAATTCTCTGTATGCAACAGAGTATTGTAGGTGATGCAAGAGAAAGAAGACCTGATGCCTTCTTTCCTCCCAGCTTTGAGAATGGAGCAAAGGCCTACTCCAGCCACCAAGCAAGCCAGTGGGCTTGATCAGCACAGGAAAGGTGACCCCATCAGTTTCATTTGACTGTTGCATGGCTGGCAACGTTTCTATTGATTGTTTCCAGGGACCTTGGTGGATGAGCTCCTGTTGAGTCTAGAATCTGTATTAAATCTATTCTCAAATAGGTAATGCATATGGGAGGATGCTGCCACCTTGCATATACTAGACATCACCTACCTACTGTGAGACTCTCCCTCTAAGCCCTGCTGTGGCCTCAGAGTACTTATTGGCCCTGTCAGTGGGGCAGCCACTATACATTGCATGGAGTTGGTACATGAGATAGAAACCTATTTGCCATCCCTTGAAACTGCCCCAGTCCAGAAGCTTCCTGTTAGCACATGTACCTCCTTGTATGTATTCAGAACTCATTCCTGCTAGGCTCGGAAACCCATTTGGTGCAACTCTGTTCAAGTTCCATTGTCTGCTTTGAGAATGCTTGGGCTTGTATAGTGAGCTGTCACTTTTCAATTTGTTAGGAATTCTACTCCCCTTGCTTTTTCTTTTCCAGCATGTCTAAGGGAATGACCTCCAAGGCCCCAAATCACAGTTGCATTCATGTTCTTTCATCTCACAGATACAAATTCAGGCCAGTCCCAGATTTGCAAAATGTGAATTGGTTTTCCAGTAAGGGGGTAGAAAAACATAGGGAGAGAACTGGGTTCAGAGTTCAATATCTGGATTCAAGTCCTTCCTTTAGCACTTTACTGACATAGAATAACTCAGCTACTCAATAGGTGCCTCAGTTTCCCCACCAAAATGCAGACATAGCAGGTGCTTTGTCTGCTTTGATGAGAAGAAGTCTTTAAGCAAGTCTGTGGGGTTCAATGTGTTTTAAGAACTATAAAGTACCATATAAATGTGGATTTATTCCCATTGTGTTTTTGGAAGTAATTCAATATAGTGTGTACTTCATAGCTGCTTTTGGACTATCGCCAGCCAGTGTATCATCCTAAACTACATGTCAGCGTAGTGTAATCCTGCCTTAGGTCTATTTTTGATTATTTAGGAAGACTCCCTGCCCTCCCTGTACATTTCATATAATTTTTAATAAGTTGTAAAAAAAAAAGTGATTTATAGGATTCTTTGTAAGTGGGGGAAAGGTAAGCAGACAAAAAACTTTTTAAATTTTACTGCAGAGTGTTAGAAACCAGTGTATAGCACCAGACAGGTAGGGACAGAACATGAGTGGTAGCAAGCCAGACTTGGTTTTAGTGCTCTAACCTATCTGTTAGAGGCTGGCCACTCAAAGCCCTGGTTGAAGATGTTGGGAATCCCAGCTTTTTGGAGGGGTAAGAGATTTTGTTAGACCGTTAAGCAGATTCCACAGCCAGGCAGAACTATTTCTGTCTCATCCATGTTTCAGGGATTACTTCTCCCATTTTGTCCCAACTGCTTGTATCTCAAGCATGAATTCAGCTATTCCTTAAACTCACTTCATTTTTATTTTCAGTGAAGAACTGTTCTACCAGATACTCATTTATGATTTTGCCAATTTTGGTGTTCTGAGGTTATCGGTAAGTTTAGATCCTTTTTACTTCTGAAATTTCAACTGATCATTTCTGAAAATAGTAGCTCTCCACTAATATCTTATTTGTAGTATATTAAATTTTTCTAAAAATTCTTAGGATAGTTGCTGTATTGTATGATTTGCATATGGAGGTGTCTATAAGAAGTTTTATACTTTTTAGCAAAATAGTCATTTGGTAGCCAACTTAAACAAATGTTTATTAGTACAGAAGTTAATAAATATCTACTGATCCTCAGCCAGGTGCAGTGGCTGATGCCTGTAATCCCAGCACTTTGGGAGGCCGAGGCGGGCAGATCATTTGAGGTTAGGAGTTCAAGACCAGCCTGACCAATATGATGAAATCCTGTCTCTACTAAATTACAAATATTAGCATGGTGGTGGGCACCTGTAATCCCAGCTACTCAGGAGGCTAAGGCAGAAGAATAGTTTGAACCCAGGAGGCAGAGGTTGCAGTGAGCTGAGATCGCACCACTGCACTCCAGCCTGGGCAACAGAACGAGATTCCCTCAAAAAAATAAGTATCTACTGACACTTAATACTTGGAAAGGGACAAAAATAAACATTGTCTAAAGCCATGGTCCCAATGCAACCCCTACCAACAATTTTAGTCCATTTCTTCCAAGACTTTTTTTTTTCCTATGCTTTTTGTGAAAACTGTCAAAAACTTTTTCAATGCCGAATTTTAGTTCTGAGTTAAAAATCATACTACCTGTTTATATGGTTTCATATCTTCTTTTTTCATGTGATATACTCTATAAAAAAGCCTGCTGAGATTTTGATAGGGATTATGTTGAATCTAGATCAATTTAGGGTGAAAAACTTTTGTTAGATAAATCCCTTAGTATTTCACATTTTTAAATGCTAAATGGTGTTTTTCAAAAATTTTTTCTTTTCTTTTTTGAGACAGAGTCTTGCTCTGTCGCCCAGGTTGGAGTGCAGTGGCAAAATCTTGGCTCACTGCAACCTCCACCCTCTGGGTTCAAGTGATTCTCAAACTGCCTCAGCCTCCCAAATAGCTGGGATTACAGACATCTGCCACCATGCCTGGCTAATTTTTTAAATTATTTTTAGTAGAGATGGGGTTTCACCATGTTGGCCAGGCTGGTCTTGAACTCCTGACCTCAGGTGATCTGCCCACCTTGGCTTCCCAAAGTGCTGGGATTACAGGTGTGAGCCACTGCGCCTGGCCTCAAAATTTTTTTTTTTTTTTAAGAGACAGGGGTCTCACTCTTGCCTAGGCTGGAGTGCAGTGGCGTGATCATAGGTCACTGAAGCTTTGAACTCCTAGGCTCAAGTAGCTAGGAATACAAGTGCGTACCACCACACCTGGCTAATTAAAAAAAATTTTTTTTTTCATAGAAACGGGAGTCTTGTGTTACCAAGGCTAATCTCAAACTCATGGCCTCAAGTGATCCTTTTGTCTCAGCCTCCCAGAGTGCTAGGACTATAGGCATGAGTTACTTCACCCAGCCAAAAAACTTCGATTTCCTATTGTTTATTTGCTAGTATATAGAAATACGTATAGTTTTGTACATTGATGCTGTATCTTGCAACCTTGTTCAACTCACTTATTAGTTCTAATAGATTTTTTGTAGATTCTATCAGATTTTCTATATATGAACATGTCTTCTGAGAATAAAGAAACTTTTACTTCTTCCTATGCAATCTGAATGCCTTTTATTTCTTTTCTTTTCTTTCTTTCTTTTTTTTTTTTTTAAGATGGAGTTTTGCTCATCGTCCTGGCTGGAGTGCAGTGGCTGGATCTCGGTTCACTGCAACCTCCACCTCCCGGGTTCAGGTGATTCTCCTGCCTCAGCCTCCTGAGTAGCTGGGATTACAGGCGCCCACCACCACGCCCAGCTAATTTTTTTTGTATTTTTAGTAGAGACGGGGTTTCACCATGTGGCCGGGCTGGTCTTGAAGTCCTGACCTCAGGTAATCTGCCCGTCTCGGCCTCCCAAGGTGCTGGGTGGGATTACAGGCATGAACTACTGCGCCCAGCTGCCTTTTCTTTCTCTTGTCCGACTGCACTGACTAGAGTCTCCAATACAATGTTGAATAGAAGTGGAAATAATGGGCTGGGCATGGTGGCTTATGCCTCTAATCCTAGCACTTTGGGAGGCTGTGGTGGGCAGGTTACTTGAGGCCAGGAGTTTGAGATCAGCCTGGCCAACATGGTGAAACTCTGTCTCTACTAAAAATACAAAATACAGTTGGGCATGGCAGTCCACGTCTGTAATCCCAGCTACTTGGGTGGCTGAGGCATGAGAAATGCTTGAACACAAGAGGCAGAGGTTGCAGTGAGCTGAGAATGCACCACTACACTCCAGCCTGGGCAACACAGCGAGACCCTGTCTCAAAAAAAAAAAAAAAAAAAAGGAAAAGCGAAGTGGTAAGACTGGAAATCCTTCTCTTGTTCCTGATCTTACGGGGAAAGTCTTTTACCATTAAGTATGCTGTTAGCCATAGATAGGTTTTTTGTAGATGCCCATTATGAGGTTGAGAAACTTCCCTCTGTTCCTTATTTGCTAGAGACTTTATTTAGGATTGGATGTTGAATTTTTTTCAAACGCTTTTTTTTTTTTGCATCTACTGAGATAATCATAAGATTTTTCTTTTATAGTTTGTTAATATAGTGAATTACATTGATTAATTTTCGTATGTTAAACCAATCTTTGCATTCCTGGGATGAACCCTGCTTGGTTATAATATACAATCCTTTTTATATATTATGGGATTTGATTTGCTAAAATTTTTATTGTAATTATTTTATCTGTGCTCATGAATGTTACTAGTTTATAGTTTTCTTTTAGTCTTTGGTTTTGGTATCAGGGTAATGCTGGCCTCATAGAATGAGTTGGTAAGTATACCACACCCAGCTAATTTTTGTATTTTTAGTAGAGATGTTTCCTCCATGTTGTCCAGGCTGGTCTCGAACTCCTGACCTCAGGTGATCCACCCGCCTCAGCCTCCCAAAGTGCTGGGATTATAGGTGTGAGCCACTGCGGCCAGCCTGTTTCATATTTCTTAGGGTAGAAGCTGAGGTTGCGGATTTGAGACCTACCTTCTTTTCTAATACAGGTGTTAAGTGCTACAAATTTCTCTTAAGCACTGCTTTAACAGCATCCCACAAATTTTGATAGTTTGTTTTCGTTTTCATTCAGTTCAAAATACCTTCTAATTTCCCTTTCGATTTCTTCGACCCACAGGTTATTTAGAACCGTGTTATTTAGTTTCCAATTTCTTGAGGATTTTTTAAAAAATATGGTACTGATTTCTAATTTATTTCCATCTTGGTCAAAGAACATACTTGCCTTTTTTTTTTACACTTAATGAAACTTTTTTTATGGCCCAGAATATGGTCTGTGTTGGTAAATGTTCCATATGTATTTGAAAAGAATTGGTATTCTGATCTCTTTGAGTCGAATGTTCTAAGTATATCAAGTTGATAGTGATGCCCAAATCTCCTATGTCTTTCCTGATTTTCTGCCTGTTCTATTATTGAGAAAGGGGTATTGAAACTTCCAACTATAATTATGATTTGTCTGTTCTCTTTGCAGTTCTCTTAGTTTTTGCCTTCATTTACATACACACACACACACACACACACACACACACACACGCACATATATATATAAAATTTCTTTTTTTTTCTGAGATGGAGTCTCACTCTGTCACCCAGGCTGGAGTGCAGTGGCACAATCTTGGCTCACTGCAAGCTCCGCCTCCCGGGTTCACGCCATTTTTCTGCCTCAGCCTCCTGAATAGCTGGGACTACAGGTGCCTGCCACTACGCCCGGCTAATTTTTTGTGTTTTTAGTAGAGACAGGGTTTCACCGTATTAGCCAGGATGGTCTCAATCTGACCTCGTGATCCACCTGCCTTGGCTTCCCAAAGTGCTAGGATTACAAGCATGAGCCACCGCGCCCAGCCTGTATATTTTAAAGCTCTGTTACTGGGTAGGGTACATAAACATTTAGGATTGTTAAATCCTTTTGATAATGGACTCTTCTATTATGAAAAAATAATGTCCTGTGGGTTTATAACATATGTAAAAGTATGAGTAACAACATAACAACATCAGAAGGGGAGAAATGGAAGATAACCTAGGCATCTTATTTTTAAGCATAGTTTTCCCTTTGTTTCTGCATTAGATGATTGACCTGAAATGTCATTCAATTTAACTTACTCTCCATCCTCACCCCCGCATTTTAGTTATGAGGCAGTAGAAAGAAATGATCTGCCTCGTGGTTTTCTAGAAATATGAAAGTTGAGTCCTTAAGGCTACACAGAAGGAAAGTACCTCCCCAGGACTTCACCCTTCCCATCCGTTCAGCAGGCTTTTCATCTGTCGTATCTTCTCTGTTGAAATGGCCATTGACGAAGAGGAGGAAAGGGGTTTTGTTGTGGATTGTTCGGGCACTTCCTTTGGGGTATATGGGGGATGAGTGTTACATTTGTGGTTTCTCACCTGCTATTCTGATAGTGGATTTGTGGGAATTCAGGCTTCATTTGGATACCCCGTTAAAGCTTGCTCCTTCATGTTCTTGTTTCTTCCTAGGAGCCAGCACCACTCTTTGACCTCGCCATGCTTGCCTTAGATAGTCCAGAGAGTGGCTGGACAGAGGAAGATGGTCCCAAAGAAGGACTTGCTGAATACATTGTTGAGTTTCTGAAGAAGAAAGCCGAGATGCTTGCAGACTATTTCTCTTTGGAAATTGATGAGGTATGACAGCCATTCTTATACTTCTGTTGTATTCTTCAAATAAAATTTCCAGCCAGGCACGGTGGCTCATGCCTGTAATCCCAGCACTTTGGGAGGCTGAGGTGGGCAGATGACTTGGGGTTAGGAGTTCAATTCCAGCTGGCCAACATGGTGAAACCCCATCTCTACTAAAAAAATAGAAAAATTAGCCGGGCGTGGTGGCATCCAAGCTGCTTGGGAGGCTGAGGCAGGAGAATCACTTAAACCCAGGAGGCAGAAGTTGCAGTGAGCCGGGATTGCACCACTGCACTCCAGCCTAGGCGACAGAGCAAGACTGCGTCTCAAAAAAAAAAGTTCCAAGATCAGGACTAGGCCTTCCCTCAGAAGCAGCAAGTGACATATGTGACATCCTCTCCATTCCCTATTTGCATTTCTAGGTTACATAACTGTACTATTATCTATTCATGCCTACTTCTGTTCCCAGGGTGAAGGACCCAGACATGGAGAGTCGAATCCCTGCAGGCCATTGTAAATGAGATTATGCCATTTGCTCCCATTTCTTCTTACTCCTTGATCTTTGGGGCTCTCCATCTTGATGTGTTCTTTGGATCATGAACAGATCCAAAGAAAAGGTTGTTCTGCTGTGCTGTGTGTCAGGATGAAAAACTGTTTAAGTGTGTAGGTCTGCCCCAAGTGCCCAGCCCAATCAAGTAACATGGTCGCCCAGAGTGGCAGAGAGGAGGACAAGGCCTGGGAAAGCACTGGAGAAATGGGATTTGTTTAAACTATGACAGCGTTATTTCTTGTTCCCTTGTCCTGTCTTTTTCCTGCAAGCAGGAAGGGAACCTGATTGGATTACCCCTTCTGATTGACAACTATGTGCCCCCTTTGGAGGGACTGCCTATCTTCATTCTTCGACTAGCCACTGAGGTCAGTGATCAAGCAGATACTAAGCATTTCGGTACGTGCATGTGTGCTGGAGGGAAAGGGCACATGACCACCCTTTGATATGGAATGATAAAGATGATAAGGGTGGGACAGCTGAAGGCCTGCTCTCATCCTCACTAATATTCATCCCCAGCAATATTCAGCAGTCTCATTTATAGTTTTAATGCCTAAAATGTCATATTTAGTTTTTTAGCTTTAAGTAGTCTGTGATCTCCATTTAGAATGAAAATGTTTAAATTCATACCTATTTTGAGGTATTGAATTCTTTGGACCAGGTGAATTGGGACGAAGAAAAGGAATGTTTTGAAAGCCTCAGTAAAGAATGTGCTATGTTCTACTCCATCCGGAAGCAGTACATATCTGAGGAGTCGACCCTCTCAGGCCAGCAGGTACAGTGGTGATGCACATTGGCACCCAAGGACTAGGACAGGCCCTCATACAATCTTTAGGAAATGAAACTTGCCCATCTCTAAAATTTTGGGATTTCTTTGTACCCAACAAGGTTCAAACACAATAGTCAGCTTTTATTCATGAGTTTTACTTCCATCTGCTGATGTAGAACATACCTCCAGAGTGACCTCAGAAATTGTCAAATGTGAAAGCACAAGCCATCACAGTGAGAAATAGGAGGTTGAGTTAGATTGTCTAAGGCTGGAGAGTCCATATACTCCCACTGTTGGCTCTGAAGTGTGTAGCCAGTCTTCAGATTCTGGGTCAGTCGCCCCTGCTCTTTATCCAACCACTGCCCTGCCAGGAAAACAAGGCTCTATAACTCCTCTTACAGGTCAACTTGACACAAAAAGGGTGCCTGGATTCCTAATGTTTCATTGTCACTTTTCCCAGTCAGATGATAATGCTTTTAAAATCAACATATATTTGGGGGGAGGTTGGAGGGGAGAGTTGAAATATTCTAAGAATCAAAGGGTAGCCCACTTTAATCAGAGTATGACCCCTGATTGGCCACAGTCATCTCCTAAGCAGTGTGAGCCAGTTTCAGATGAGGAGGCTGAAGGCCGCTCGGGCATGCTCAAGGATTCCAAGTCTGTAGGTGGGAGGGCAGAGATTTAGTCCTGTTGGCCAAAGCCTCTAGGGAGTTTCTCACTCCAGTGGAGAAGGCAACACACTTACCAAACTCTGTGGAAACTATCTCATTTGATGTGTGGAAACTATCTCATTTGATTGGAAATTTTACCTCAGGCAAAGGAAGGACAGTTGAGAAAGAACATTTTCTTACAAATGAGACAGCTAAGGCTTACAAGAAGGAGAGGAATAATGAGGCAAAGTAATCCTCATTAATATTTTCATTCCTCCCCTGGGGATTAGAACTATTTTCAGACCCGATTTTAATGGTAAGTTAGGTACTTCCTACGGTTGCCATCCAAATATCAGTCAGGATCAGACATGATGTTAGCTCCTGCTACAATAAAACCATTTTCTCCCTGAATGAAAACAAAGGTTCCACAGGAGACAGTCCCACAGAGCGGTGGCTTCTTTTCCCCCCTTAAAAACCTCATGTTGGCTGGACACAGTGGCTCACACCTGTAATCCCAGCATTTTAGGAGGCTGAGGTGGGAAGATGGCTTAAGCCCTGGAGTTTGAGGCTGTATTGAGCTATGATCACGCCACTGCCCTCCAGCCTGGGTGACAGAGCAATACCTTGTCTCTAAATAAATAAACAACAACAAAAAAATCCTCTTGTGTTCAGGCCTGTGGTATCCCTGAGAGGCTGGTGCACAAGATCCACTTCAAAAGCCCTAGATAACACCAAGTCTTTCCAGGCTCAGTGCACATCCCATCAGCCAGGATACCAGTATATGTTGGGATGCAAACAGGGAGGCTTATGACATCTAATGTGTTTTCCAGAGTGAAGTGCCTGGCTCCATTCCAAACTCCTGGAAGTGGACTGTGGAACACATTGTTTATAAAGCCTTGCGCTCACACATTCTGCCTCCTAAACATTTCACAGAAGATGGAAATATCCTGCAACTTGCTAACCTGCCTGATCTATACAAAGTCTTTGAGAGGTGTTAAATATGGTCATTTATGCACTGTGGGATGTGTTGTTCTTTCTCTGTATTCCGATACAAAGTGGTGTATCAAAGTGTGGTATACAAAGTGTACCAACGTAAGTGTTGGTAGCACTTAAGACTTACACTTGCCTTCTAGCTGGTAGCATTCCTTTATACATGGTGGATTAATTATAAATAAATAGTCAGATGTATCCTAACATAATTTCTTATTTAATTTTATTATTTATATATTGTGTCAGTTCAGAGGCCAAAAAGAGCTCATGAACATGTCGCAGGCTCTGACGGCGCTGACCATGGAGAAGGCTGGATTTGATCATCTAGTGTCTTCAGTAACCAAAGCTAATTATTAAGGAAAAAAACTTGAAGAAAGAAAATAGTCCTTACTTCATCTATAATGAGTTTTTGGTTTTTAGGGTTTTTTCTTTTTTTTTTTTTTTGAGACTGAGTCTTGCTCTGTTACCCAGGCTGGAGTGCGGTGGCATGATCTTGGCTCACTGCAACCTCCGCTTCCCAGATTCAAGCAATTCTCCTGCCTCAGCTTCCCAAGTAGCTGGGATTACAGGCACCTGCCACCACGCCCGGCTAATTTCACTATGCTGGCCAAGCTGGTCTCGAACTCCTGACCTCAGGCGATCCTCCTGCCTTGGCCTCCCAAAGTGCTGAGATTACAGGCATGAGCCACCACGGCCGGCAAAAGTATGAATTTTTAAGTTAGCCCACTTTGTTAATGACTGTGAGTACTAATAGCTTAAGATAAAGAAGTTTCTAGGTAATCTTTTTTGAAGGATGATGTAAAAATATAAACTTAAACTGTGAGTGACAAAATAAGCTTCCTTAATAAATATTAGCCTATATTTAGAGAAATGGAGCATTCAGCTCGGGAAGGAAGAATGTCTATGGTTTTAAGGTAAAATCCAGATTCCAAGACTCAGTGAAGAAAGTTCAGTGATAAAGAACAGACTACTCTCATCTTATGAAGAAATGGAGCAATTTCACTTGGAAAGACTAGGACGACAGAATGTTACACATATATTTATTGTGCCACAAAATAGGCAAGGTCAGTTTTGAACAGTAAGAACTCCACAAAGTAGACCAGGACATCTCAGAAGTGAGGTTCCATGAGCCCAGGTGGGGCACAGGCTGAGTGACCTTTAGTGGAGAGGAATAGGGGGTTTTCTGAGCTTCAAGAGCTGGGCCACACAGTATGTTGGTTCTAGCTGGGATGGAGTTCTAGAATAAACCTGCACTTTAGAACACCTTTCCACCCACCCCCAACCACACAACTTGCTACTGAAAATGTATAGGCTGAGGCACAATGGCTCATGCCTATAATCCCAATACTTTGGGAGGCTGAGGCAGGCAGATCACTTGTGGTCAGGAGTTCAAGACCAGCCTGGGCAACATGGTGAAACCCTATCTCTAATAAAAATACAAAAATTAGCAGGGTGTGGTGGTGGGCACCTGTAATCCCACCTACTTGGGAGGCTGAGGCAGGAGAATCAAGCTTGAACCCAGAAGGCAGAGGTTGCAGTGAGCCAAGATCATGCCACTACACTCCAGCAGGGGTGACAGCACGAGACTGTCTCTCAAAAAAAAAAAAAAAAGAGGCCAGGCACAGTGGCCCACGCCTGTAATCCCAGCACTTTGGGAGGTCGAGGCAGGCGGATCACTTGAAGTCAGAAGTTCAAGACCAGCCTGGCCAACATGGCAAAACCCCGTCTCTACTAAAAATACAAAAATTAGTCGGGCGTAGTGGTGCACACCTGTAGTCCCAGCTACTCAGGAAGCTGAGGCAGGAGAATCACTTCAACCTGGGAGGCAGAGGTTGCAGTGAGCCGAGATCGTGCCACTGCACTCCAGCCTGGGTGACTAAGTGAGACTCTGTCTCAAAAAAAAAAAAAGAAAAAAAAGAAAATTTATAGAAAATCATCTCAGTTCAGGAGATTGGTATCCATATTTTTTAAATGGCTAATTAAAAAAGGAACAAATATTAGAGATTTTATTCACTTTTGAATTACCTTTTTAAAGTCTACTTTTATTATCTTATGTGCCTTTAGTCACTAGATTTTCCCAATATATTTTCTATGTAAGCATTTTAAAGATACAATAATCATTTCAATAAAACCACCTGGGTACTAAGAGCAAAAGAGAAGCATAAATTCTGCAAAGTAATTGCACTTCATGATTTTAAAAAACCTCTTGGACAGGGTACCTCTAAAGATGAAACTAAAGTCTTTAAAAGTTCTACATTCCAGATTGTTTTTCCTCGAGAAGGAGACAAAAGAAGAGGGATGTGGTTGCCATGATTTGTTTTAAAGTCTCCTGTAACAAAATGAACATGTCAGTAGCCAATTGTGGTTGGCAAAAGGGTGTATTTAATAGAATCTGCAGGCAGATTTCTGATCTGCCCACCCTGCCCTACCCTCCCCCTTTGGGTTTGTTTGAGGTTTCATTCCACAAATAAGCAGCAGATAAAATACTTTACAAGGTACAGCACAGTTGTATTGAAGAAAAAAGGACCCAACTCTTAAACTTTAAGAGTATTAGGCCTGGACTTCCCCTGCCCCATGCAATAAAGCGAGTTTTATATACACTCCCCCATATTTTTTTCTAACATTTTCTTATATAAATTTAAATATTTTACAAAAAAAAAGGCTTTTTTCCTCCAAACATATAAATTTGAGTGAAACATAGATTCCCCACCCAAGAACTTGTTTCTTCACTAAAATACAAATGTCGTCTGATATTAAGGGTAAATTTAGTCTTTTGACCACTGGAGATCACTGAAGTCTGAATTGCACCGTGGAGAAGGCACTTGTGTTTTCTGAGGTCTCCAGCAAGTATCTCAGTGAGCACTCATAGAATTGCTGTCTGTCCTCCAGAACCCGTGCCAAGGCCTCCGAGTGCCCAGTTACTGAGGCAGCTGGGGAAAAATGTTGAGTAAACATGATTCTACAATTACGGAGATAAAAAATAAAAACAGCATGGACTGGTTCTAGCCTAGAATCAAACTACAACAAAATCCAAAGTGTTCATTCATGAAGATTCAAACTGGCTTCATTCTCTCATAAATTATAAAATACAAACGTGGCTGTTTTAATGACAAAACTCAAAACAGTACTAAAAGGGGTTTGTGTCAATGGACAAAAGTCAGTCCCTCTAGGTAGGGCCCCAAGGAGCATCACCCAGGTTGAAGGGTGGTTTTCCTACTGCTGGGCCAAAAGTGCTGTCCTGTTGGCCTTCATCTTCTCCAGCCGCTTGGCCAGGTGGCTGTTGGTCATCTCCATCTCCTCAATCTTGTCCAGTGCTGTTCGTAACTGGAGACAGGGAGAGTGCAGTCACTACATGTGGTCAGAAACAACATCCAGTGCTACTCTATTTTCAACTTCCTGGGAAATGAAAGCACTGCTAATTGTGATGGCCTTGCGCAGGACCCACAGCCTCATTTTTTCTGTCAGAGGTGTTAAATGATGATACTGAGGATTGTTTATTTGTTTTAATCACAGAAAGGATATATAGAAGTTGGAGAAATAGACCTGATCTGAAGCAGAAATAAAAACTATCTTTTTACTTATTATCTAATTGACCAAAACATAAAAGTAAATGGCAGTCACTATGCAGGTCAAAAACCAACACAAATTAGTTAAGTGACTCCCCTGCTGTTTCCTTAAGTATCACATTTCTTACACAGCTAAGAATTTATTTCCAAAAGATTTTTCTTTTTAGGAATGTGTTCTCCAAGAAGCATATTAAAAGAAGTACCTCTCGTTGTAGCTTCCTTTTTTCTGCTTTCAGTTCATCTTCAACTTTCTCAGCATTCTCAGCAGCAGTTTTATATCTCAGAACCTGTCCCTCAAGCCGGCTAATCTGTAAGTATGAGAACATAGGCCTCTAGTACTAGGCACTAGAAGTCACCACTTTTGGTAGCCAAGATGGAAATACAATGTCATTATAAATGCGAAGTAATCTAACACTAACAAGTCCCCTAAGGGTGAGTCATAAGTCCTCTTAGAACTCAATTGCTATTTATAAATCAAGAAATGTCCCCAGAGAGGATTACAGCTGTAGAGTCATTTTAGGGCCAATTTCCCATGCTAAGTTTTATTATGACCATATTGTTTAAGTGCCAAAGCAATACAGGAGGAGACTCACTAAATGGAAAAGTTCTTAGACTTTTTGGAATGTGTAAGGGATTTTGTTACAAATGATGATCTTGAATTATCTTGAAATATCTACAAAGAACAATGACAGCTATAGTTTCCTATGTTTTTAGAGAAAACAGAAGGCTAAAATGCCCCAATAAGTGCTCTCTGCTGGCTTTTCTATTTTAATACAGAACTATTATTGATCCAACTACAAAGGCAACTCAGGCACTCATGGGGTTGTTAGCCACTTAGATGCAGGAGGGACATTTAAATCACTTGGTACCATATAGAAGTACTTACACTTTGCTCCAAGGTGGTTATATCCTGTTCTGCTTTTGAAAGCTTAAATTTGTATTCGCTAATTTGTCTATTGGCATCTCCTAGAACAGAAGAAGACAATAAATTATCTTCACCTGTCAGAGATGACGGTATGAGCCATCAGGCAGTAGAGAGGACCATGCAATCTTAAGATTACAAAATACAGGGCTGGGTGCGGTGGCTCACGCCTGTAATCCCAGCATTTTGGGAGGCCAACGTGGGCAGATCACGAGGTCGAGATCGAGACCATCGTGGCCAACATGGTGAAACCCTGTCTCTACTAAAAATACAAAAATTAGCTGGGTGTGGTGGCACAGGCCTGTAGTCCCAGCTACTCGGGAGGCTGAGGCAGGAGAATCGCTTGAACCTGGGAGGCGGAGGTTGCAGTGAGCCCAGATCGTACCACTGCACTCCAGCCTGGTGACACAGTGAGACTCCACCGCGCCCCCCCCCCCAAAAAAATTACAAAATACAAATGCACACACAACAACCATAGCATCTTCAGCAGCCCAGCTTCTGGACTATATACTACAAGATGCTCTAGCATATATGTTACTACAGTATCCCTTGCAGCAAGAGTTAGAAGAAAATTCATTCTTTACCCTATGATATGTGTGAGCAGGGCTTGCAAAAGGAGCCCTGCCAATTCAGCAGCAGCCCCTACTAACCTTATGTGTGACCTTGTTGAGCCTCCATGCCCATAGTACTGCGCCCTCTTAATTCCCTGAACTCGGCCCCATACCTTCCCATCTCCCAGGTTTTGCTTCTGCTATCCAATACTGTAAGGGTCCTTTTCTCCCACCTCTGACTTAAGTCTTAACCTTCAAGGACAATCTCAATTTTCACCTCTTTCATGACTCTCCTTAGTTAATTATAACTCCTTCCCTTGCTGTATTTTATTGGCATTTTTATGACATCTGTCATGCTTTTTAAACATCGTATATGTAAGGAAGGAGAGGGGCTCTGTCTTGGCCTTCCTAAATCTACCTCTGTACCTAGCCAAGTGCTCTGCACATAGTGTATGCCTAAATACATATATGTTGGAATAAATGTTGTTCAGTAACATGATAATGTGTTATGGGTAGAGCTATAAGTTATTAGATGAACATCTGACCTAGGAAGTAACTCACTTAAAATGAAAAGTTTAGAAATGATGCCAGGGGACTTTTAAAATCCCTGCAAGAATCCAAGTTTAGCAAAAATCAGTCTCTGGCATGATTAGAGTATTAAGATTTGCAAAAGATAAACCAAATCTAACATACCACAGGAAATATTCAGTTTATCTAACTTAAGAACTTTGCTACATTTCCACATGACCAAGGTTACAATTACTTATACAGTCTTCAATGTGAGAGGTTTTTCTTTTTCTTTTTCTTTTTTTGAGACGGAGTGTAGCTCTGTTGCCCAGGCTGGAGTGCAGTGGCGTGATCTCAGCTCACTGCAAGCTCTGTCTCCCGGGTTCACGCCATTCTCCTGCCTCGCCTCCCGAGTAGCTGGGACTACAGGCGCTCGCCACCACGCCCGGCTAATTTTTTGTATTTTTAGTAGAGACAGGGTTTCACCGTGTTAGCCAGGATGGTCTCGATCTCCTGACCTTGTGATCTGCCCACCTCAGCCTCCTAAAGTGGTGAGAGGTTTTTCTAATTGGACAATTACTGTCACCTTAAAAGGAACAGGGTTACCATCTCCCCAAAAGCCGTATCTGGTAGTGAAAGAGAAGTATTCCTATTTCTGAGCTCTAAAACAAGCTTCAGGATCTTATTTTTAAATTGTTATCCTCAGCAATCTATTATCCAAATACACTGCTTCCTTCTCACTCTCCAAACCACCTTTCCCTTCCTGTTTTCAAAAGTTTAAGTCTCTTATCTCAGTAATTTCATGTGTGTTTTGAAATCCCATTCCAAAACACTCACATAATAGGCAAGGCATTGTCCATAACCGAGAGTTGCTACACTCCTGGTCTTCTGGTCCAGGGGAGCTGCTTGCTTTTGTCTTTGCCAGCTTTCCCACAGTCCTACAAAGCTCACTTGGTTCTACACCTCCTCCCTGGGTACTTTACCTTCTGCAAATACCAGCTATACAACACCTACCTACTCTAGGAAGTATTCACACATTAATGCAAGCCCATTCCCCCCTAAATCTGTTTCCTTTTAAATTTGCTGCTTCAGGACAGTCTCTCAGATCTATCCCCTACCCTCTCTTTAAGACTGCTGACAGCCACTGAACTGGTTCAGGCTCACCACTGTAGTAGCTTCCTGACTAGTCAGCTGCCTCTTCCCATGTCCTTGTTCTCATCTACCCCCAACACCAAAATGACATTCTTGAATAAAATATTCACCAGGAAATGTCACAAGTGTCCTAACTGATGTCCAACAGAAAAGATAATACCAATATCAAAAGTTAGTATTAATAAGCCTTAATCCAGAAAGCATTTTCTTTTTTTTGAAGAGACGGGTTTTCACCACATTGCCCAGGGCTGGTCTCAAACTTCTGAGCTCAAGCAATCTACCACCTCGGCTTCTCCAAATGCTGGGATTATGGGCGTGGGTGACCACGCCTGACCCCAGGAAGTCTTTTCTTGGCAGCCCATCTCAGAAGGTTTAGATGAAAAGTCCATGGAATAAATAAGATTTTAATACTAGTTATCAGAAAAGTCACTATTCTTATTGGAAAAATACAAATCTCCTCTGTCCCAGAATTACACATAATCACTAACAAAGGGTAACTACAAATTCCTGCTGAAATCTTCCTACTATGGGAATTAGTGTGACTACAGTGATCATTTTATCATGAGGTCAAAAGTAGAAAGTGAGAAAAACCGGAATAATCTGGGTAAAATGAATAGACTTTATTTTGTGGACTTATTTTAAATTTCATCTAATAAACTCGGATTAACAAAAATACTTCTAGGAAAATTCTGAAATTATGCAATTTAGTGTGAAGTAGTTCCAAATAGATTCCTCCAATATCCAAGATAAATTCCAGAGGAAAAACTTTAATGGGGAAGGGTGCTTGCTGTACGGGAGCTTAAAGATGACACGTGGGTATGGAAAAGGACAGTGCCAGGTTGTCAAAAGGCATTTCACTATGTGCAAAAAGTTCCTAGAAATCACTTTACCCAGAAAGGAACATCATCCCCTGAAGCACACAGGCTAGTGGAGCTTCTATTCAGCTATCTTACTGACTAGGACTGTTTTTCTGGACTAGCCAAGGACTAACCAATCTTTGTAGCATAGCTCTTCTTAAGAAAAGCGTATTACGGCCAGGCGCGGTGGCTTACGCCTGTAATCCCAGCAGTCTGGGAAGCTGAGGAAGGTGGATCACCTGAGGCCAGGAGTTTGAGACCAGCCTGGTAAATATGGCAAAACTCTGTCTCTGCTAAAAACATAAAAAATTAGCCAGGCACCAGGTGGCAGGTGCCTGTAATCCCAGCTACTCCAGAGGCTAAGGCAGGAGAATTACTAGAACCCAGGAGGCAGAGGCTGCAGTGAACCGAGATTGTGCCACTGCACTCCAACCTGGGTGACAGCAAGACTCCCGTCTCAAAAAAAAAAGAAAAGAAAAGAAAGAAAAGTACTACAAGACACCAGCAACCTGCTGACAAACCCACCCCTGGGACAGTCTATATACAGACTGGGATTGACCTGTCCCCTGGTACCTACTCTGCATTTCGATGAACTGCAAGTCTGAGCCATTCTGCAGTCCTGCCAGGTCACCCACTGTGCCATCACTCCTGGAGCATTTCTGTCGTTCCTCCTCTAATTGAAGCTTCAGTTTTCTAATCTGAAATGAAAATAAAGGTTCATCAGCAAGATCCAGTCTCTCAAATGAAGCCGATGCTTATTCTGTGGTCACATCATAGAACAAAGCAGACCCTTATATCAGCCACATTCATTCAAAACCTATTTTCTTGAGTGCCTAATAGGATACACCCATTGTCCTAGGTGCTAAAGATAAGCTATGAACAAACATTGAAAAGAGCGAGCCCCAGGACCAGGTGTCCCAGTAAAAAATAGCCATATTTTAAATTTGTGTCTGCTTTATGGAACAGTACATCTTTGGGGTATTTTTTGTTACCTTTGTTTAAAATGGAAAATTCCAGCCAGGCACAGTGGCATGTACCTATATATCCGGCTACTTGGGAGGCTGAGGCATGAGGATCACATGAGCCCAGGAGTTCGAGACCAACCTGGGAAACATAGTGAGACCTCATCTCTAAAAAAATAAAACAAAACTATAAACAGTTAATTGATAGGGTATATTCAAGGGATTATTTCTTAAAATGGAAGATTCCATGAGCAGTTTTTTGTTGTTTACTTTTAGACATAGGTTAAATTTTCTGTATATAAAAATAATTGGGGCCAGGTGTGGTGGCTCACGCCTGTAATCCCAGCACTTCGGGAAGCCAAGGTGGGCGGATCACGAGGTCAAGAGTTCGAGACCATCCTGGCCAACATGGTGAAACCCCATCTCTACTAAAAATACAAAAATTAGCTGGGCATAGTGGTTCATGCCTTTAGTCCCAGCTACTCGGGAGGCTGAGGCAGGAGAATCACTTGAACCCGGGAGGTGGAGGTTGCAGTGAGCAGAGATCACATCACTGCACTCCAGCTTGGTGACACAGTGAGACTCTGTCAATAATAATAATAATAAGAAGAAGATATACAGAGATGACTCCCCAGCGGTCCTTAACTCCATCAACAGGGGTCAAAGGGAAGCCTCTGCACTAAGATTAAGTTTGCCACTCCCCAATGGGAAAAGGGTAAGCTCTATATTGGGACTAACTCTATACTTCCCAGATACCTCTGCCCTTTCAACACACAGGATCACCGTCATTAGCTGCCTTGAGAGAACCAGGGCTGATCTCATTGTCTCCATCATTCCTATTTATGTGCATCTCGCAAAGGGTCATATTCTTCCTCTGCACTCTTCCTCACAAGGGTCTGTAGGACCACTAACCTTCATCTCCTAACCTTTCCCAATGCCTGAAACTTCTCCACTGTGCCCTCTAGAATTAACAGTCCATCATCAGCAAATGCCCTCTGTCTTTTCTCTGAGCAGATGAGAACCCTCTCCCTTAAGAATCCTGCTGCTTCTGCAGCTCTCTCAAACACTGTTTTGTTTTGTTTGTTTGTTTGAGACAGGGTCTCGCTCTGTGGCCCAGACTGGAGTGCAGTGGTGTGATCTCAGCTCACTGCAACCTCCGCCTCCTGGGTTCAAGCGATTCTCCTGCCTCAGCCTCCCAAGTAGCTGGGATTCCAGGTGCATGCCACCACACCCGACTAATTTTTGTTATTTTTAGTAGATGAGGTTTCGTCATGTTGGCCAGGCTGGTCTTGAACTCCTGACCTCAAGTCATCTGCCCACCTCGGCCTCCCCAAGTGCTGGGATTACAGACATGAGCCACCATGCCCCGCCCTTTTTTTTGGTACTTCTACAGCCTCCTACTACTGAACCTAGAGATGGAATAGGTGTCCTCTTGCTTTCCTTGCTGGTATTATCCCTACATCTTCCCTAAAAGTCCCAGGTCTTAATCTCATCTCTTCAAATTATATACACTAACTACTTATCATTGCCAAAATCCCATTCCTTCATCACCATTTATTAAATAGCTCCCAACTTGCACTCCCTCTAGACTATTCCTGTCTTAATTTTTGGCAATTTCAATGTATATCTAAGTAGAGGATCTTCCTGACAAATGATCTCTCAATTTCTGGTACACCTCCTCATATGGTGAAATGTATTCCCCAGTGCTGAAGGTGGGGCCTGGTAGGAGGTATCTGGGTCATGGGGCAGATCCCTCATGAATGGCTTTGCACCGTTCCTTTGGTGATGAGTGAGTTCTCGCTCTGGTAGTTCACACAAGATCTGGTTGTTTTAAGTGTGTACATCACCTCCCCACTCACTCACTCTGGCTTCCGCTCTTGACATATGACATGCCTGCTCCCCATTCACCTTCTGCCGTGATTAGAAGTTTCCTGAGGCCGACTGGGCACGGTGGCTCATGCCTGTAATCCCAGCACTTTGGGAGGCCGAGGTGGGTGGATCACCTAAGGTCAGGAGTTCAAGACCAGCCTGGCCTGAGGCCTCAGGAAAATGAGCTCAGAAGCTGAGCAGATGCTGACACCATGCTTCCTGTACAGCTTGCAGAACTACAGCCAATTAAACCTCTTTTCTTTTACTTTTTTTTTTTTTAAGACAAAGTCTCACTCTGCCACCCAAGGCTGGAATGCAGCGGTGCAATTTTGGCTCACTGCAGCCTCCACCTCCCTTCTGCCTCAGCCTCCCAAGTAGCTGGGACTACAGGCACCCACCACCATACCCAGCTAATGTTTTTTTTGTATATTTTTAGTAGAGTTGGGGTTTCACCATGTTGGCCAGGCTGGTCTCGACTCCTGACCTCAACCACCTGCCTTAGCCTCCAAAAGTGCTGGGATTACAGGCATGAGCTGCCACGCCCAGTCAAACCTCTTTTCTTTATAAATTACCCAGCCTCAGGTATTCCTTTATAGCCAAGCAAAAAATGGACTAACCCACCTCCCTTCCAAGGATCTTGCCATCTATCCCTTCTTGCCCTCAGCTACTCACTCCCACAATCATATACTAGATCTTATCATTAGACAATTGTAATCCCTATACAATTTAGTTCCATGTATCCTCTCTCTAACCACCATTCCTCATCTTTCTAGGTCTTTCTCTCTAGACTCAAATTCCAACAACCCTTCAACCACACTAGTACCACTAATCTACAGATTACATCTTCTTTCTACTGTACCTTGATGTGTTTCTGAATATCTCCCGAATCCTCTTCATCCAGTTTAATTTCAAGGTCTATCATTATAATAATTTTCTTTCTTACTCCCTTACCTCTCCTGCCCCATTAATACTTTCCTGGTAAAATCTAGCTCTCTACTCACTCCATGCCTGCCCCTATGCAGCTGTAAGTAGCCAGAGAAACACGTAAACGCATTCACACAAACCTTCTAACATATCATATAATACTGTTTATTGTCTGATGTCTTCCTACTAGAATGTCCCTCAGGCAGGAATTTTTTTCTAAACTAACTTATTCACTGAAATATCCCAGTGCCTAGAATAGTGCATGTTAAATAATAGAATCTCACTCAACATTTGTTGAATGACTGAATAGGACTTCCAAAATAGAGAACACAGAATATGGGAGGGGAAAAAAATCAGTAACAAAATCATTCAAGAAATCTTCCCAGAACTAAAGAATGGGAGCTCCTAGAATTGACAGGGGCCCAGCATCACACATGAAAACTTCAAATCACATTGCTATCTTCAAATTACACCAGAACACTAGAGAGAAAGAGAATAGGATACAACCTTCTACAAAGAGGAGAAAAATAGATCACAAACCAGAAAAGATCAGAACTCAAAATGTTCATGAAAACTCAACAGCCATACTTGAAGTCACAGCACAATGAAGAAATGTCTTTTTAAAAAATCTTAAGGAGAACAATGGCAACTCAGGATTCTCTACCTAGCCAAACTATTTTAATCAAGTAAGAGGGTGGAATGAAGACATCTTCAGGCCTGCAAGGTCATGAAAAATTAACAATCCACAAACCCTCTTCTCAGGAAGCTACTGGAAGATGTACCAAAACTAGAAAATAAATAAGGAGAAAGACATGAGATACCGGAAAAAGGGAACCCAACCTAAATCACATGCAAAGAAAATCCCCAGATGCCAATGAAGGGTGACCACATCTATGTACCAAGAGAGCAAGCCATTAGTTTAGAAAGGGACAAGTCAGATGCACCAAGATTCGACAAACTGGAACTGAAAGAATGCCAGATGCATCTGAAAATACTGAGTGGGTTTAATCTACTGTTGGAGAGTCTGTGGTTAAATTGATGATAGAAAACCAAGCAAATACAAAGAAAAACCATAACATTAACTTAGAGGAAACTAATAGTTCCAAGGGAGATGATCCTAGAATGCAACCTGGCTCCACTGTGAGTAGAGTTTAGAGGGTCCTAATGACACAAGCAGACTGGAATTACACCGTTCCTTTATTAGGAGGATTTGGGAGTGGAAAATATGTGTGTGTGTGGCAGGGACAAAGGATGAAAAACAGCTAAACCCTCATCTTCCATAAAAGGATGTCAACATAGAATGCCTGAAGCAGAACAATCAAGACGCAACGTAAGTATGTTACACAGAGATACAAGGACAGCACACAAGAATCAGCTAAAAGCATTTAACAGAAATGGTCAGGGGTGAGGACAGAGAAGCCAGGCCAGGGGATTGCTGTGTTCATAACAAACTTTGTAGAAAACCATATGACTCCTTAAACTATGTGTCCTTAAAAAAATGTTTTAAGAACAGAAAATAACAGAGGTAAAATATGAATTATCTATCCTTCAAATCTCACTTGAGTGCTGATGTTTGAAATAAGCATATTTCTTTTTAATGAACATTTCAATTAGCTAGTATTTTACCATGTAACTTCGTTAAAATTATTTTACACTCCATTAAGAATGCCTTTACCTGTGACAGTAGTTCTTCCTTCTCTCCAGCAAGTTTTCGTAGCCTTACATCTAAAACAAATGAAAAAGATCGTAAACTAAATATGTGATGATGTAGTATATAAACAAAAAATTTTCAAACTCATAAACAGCTAATATTATCTGATAAATTACATTACTTACAGCTCTGAATATCTAAAGAAATAAAGGTGTTAATAGCATTACGGAAAAGTTCTTAACCCTCTAAAACGTATTTCCATACAACTGATACTTATCAGGGCACCAAATGCAACATTTGTTCCCCACAGCAGTGATTTGCCACTTAAAGACAAACTGAAGTACAAAGGAGGTCATTTCCTTGTTTCAAGCTTTCACTAGTAGACAACTCAAATGTCAAGTGTGCTCCCAAAGGCTAAGCCCTTAGCGGGAGAGATTCAAATATGTGAAAGAAGATGGGGTAAGAGCAGGACTGGGCAAAGGAAGCTGGAGGAGAGAAAAGAGAGGAGCACAATGCTGGAAGAAGCGAAGTCCCCAAAAGCTAGTAGGGAGGGAAGGGGACCCACTCCAAGATGTCGGCAGCTGGGCCAGGTGCGGTGGTTCACGCCTGTAATCCCAGCACTTTGGGAGGCCTAGTTGGGTGGATCACTTGAGATGAGTTTGAGACCAGCCTGGCCAAAATCGTGAAACCACGTCTCCACTAAAAAAATACAAAAATTAACCGGGCATGGTGGCAGGTGCCTGTAAATCCCAGCTACTCAGGAAGCCATCTGAACCTGGGAGATAAGAGGTTGCGCGTTGCAGTGAGCTGAGATCGCGCCACTGCAATCCTGCCTAGGCGACCAAGTGAGACTCTGCCTCAAAAAAAAAAAAAAAAAATGTGGGCATCCATGGGTGGATCTGCGGCTTGGTAGCAGCATCAGGGTTCACTCCTGGCCTATGGAGATTTGACTCTTCCCAAGCCTGCATTAAAATAGGCCCCTTCAGCTGAGGAGACACCATTGTTCACTTAAAAAAGCAGCTGACACCTGACTGACCACTACCCTCTGTAAATGATGAGGGTCACAGCCAAATACAGATTTTGGTTTCTTCTGCACCTTTCAAGCAGGTCTGCCTGCTGGGACCTGCAGACGAGGGAAACAACAGCAGGGAAACACCCTGGGCTGCCTACAGCCAGACTCTTGTTCCATTCTCCAGATCTCTCTTGCTCACCCAGCATCTTGCTTTATTCAAAGTGCCTTACAATCACATTTCTGGAATGCTCCACATTAGAGAATGTGCTTACTAACTTTTAAAATGTTTTTCAGTTTGCTTTACACTTATATCTCTCACTCCTCTAAGAAGCTTACACATATATGAAAACAAGATGAAAAATGAAAAAAGATTGTTTTTTAAAAAATAAAAGTGAGCTAATGATACAGTATCTATCTGTGCCGTTTTTCTTCCTCTAGAGTAGATTTCTTAGTGGGGTCAATAGATGGGTGACTTTGGTTTCCTGGAGAGAGGTGTCAGCAACTTTGTTTTTTCCTGGAGAGAGGTGTCAGATTCTCAAAGGGTTAAATTTAAGAGGTTTAGACTTTAAGAGTCTGGGAAGCCCTGCTCTGGAAGTCATACTTCTCTCATATCTGTCTTTTTGGTCATCTGTTTCTTGGCTTAAGAAATGTGGTAGAAAAGAGGTACAGAACCCTGGGGTAAGTAGTGGAACATAAAACCAGATGTTCCAAGGATGAGAAACTTATAGCACACATGAGAAGTCTCCTGCTAGCCTACTGCTCCCCTAGCACAGGTATACTAGACTATCTCTTTGCAGAAAAGTTTGTAGTTAAGTAAAAAACAATGCGTATAGGCCCATAGTACTTCCATCCACGGGCCTTACAGTTACACTTATTGCCTTACAATGACACAGATGCTGGTTTTCCAAGGCCAAGGATGTCCGAAGAAAATGGGCCAATGTGCCCAGATTCTTCTGGTTAAGCGTCTACTTGAGTCTCAGACAGCCCTTATGCTGTTTTTGTTTTCCAAGCTGGGATATGAAAAAGCAGAAAACCCAATAGGGTAACATTAATCCAAGTCAAGATAGCAACCAGTATCTTACCTAATGGCCCTTCTCCTGCTGACTCCAAGACCTGAGCAGCTTCCTGAGACACAACAGTGATGGCTCCAGCCACTGGTTCATGACTGACATCACCATTGGGAGTGCCATCGGGGATTATAACTAAGCCATGTTTCTGCAAGGGGGGAAAACCCATCATCACAAAAGGCCCATATGGAAACAGTAAGCTCTGTGAGGTAACTCTGCAACAATACATGTTTGCTACAGGTAAAATCTGGTTAGAATCAGTTACATGGAATATAGCTCTGTGGAAGAAATAGCTTAAACCTACCAAATCTGGATTAGGGAATAAACATTGTAGTTTGTATTTGGGCTAGGAAAGATGGCAGGATGAAAAGAAGGAAGACAGTGAGTAAAGCAGTGAGGGACCTGAACTCCAGGCTAATGCTAACATACCTCTCCCGTCTTCACTGTCTCCTGCAGGTCAGCCAGCTCCTCTCTGAGCATATCCCGCTCATTCCTAAGGCAGGCAATGTATTCTTTCTGTTTCTCTAGGGCCTGGTTTTAGGTAAGGTAGCAAGGGAAACAATGGCAGAGAAAAAGAGCAGGTGAAAGGTAGCAGAGAAGTACCTAATTCAAATAAGCAAAGATAAAAGCATAAAAAGCAAGGAAGCAGTCAAAAGATTGGAAACAAGCAGTCAGATATGGGAGGAAATACAGAGTTACATGGATATACATCTCCAGAAGAGAGTTCTCATAGAAACTGGTTCTCATGCATCAATTTGGCAAAACATGTTTAATCACATCAAGCAGGGAAATAAATCTTTCTTTTCCAGTCAATGAAAAAAAATAAAACAGGAAAAGGAAGATGAAGAGAGCAGCCAGAGTAAAACAAAGCTTTCCTTACTGACTGCCTCAGTACATTTTTATTTGGTGAACAAAAAGAACCCCACATTTCATGTTTAACTAAACTAGTTTATTCAATAATACAGTTGAGTTTTCAAAAAAAAAATAGTTCTGGAATAAAAATAACTATTATATGTAAGATATTTTAATTAAATATTGGCTGTATATTGTTCTCCAAGTAGTGTGGCAAAATACTCAAATACCACTTAATTCAAAATAGTTAACCTACAAAAGAATTCAAAGATCAACTTCTGACCATTTAATTAAATATAACTGAGACTCATTGGCTTTCTGTTATATTCCCAAAATGTGAAAAAACAAAACACTGACAAAATAAATACAGCCAAGCTATGGAGAGTTACAGAATATGGATTTCAGAATCAGGCTTTTGGGTCCTGGCACATACCCATCCTATGCCTCAGTTTCCTTACCTGAAAAACAGAAGGGATAATAGCACCCATCCCAAGGGCAGAGGCATAAATCAAGGTAAAGCATTGCCTGTAATGCCTAGATAGCAGGGACAGTTCAGGAGAAGCAGGCTGGTGATTTCATTTGTAAATTCCCTGCCATTCCCTTAATCTCACAACTCTCAGCTAAGGACAATGCAGAAGCAGGAACATACTTTGGTTATCGATGAAAAATAAAATCTACTATGAAAAAATAAAATCTATTGTAAAAGAAAATAACCCAGAATTAAAAATACACCCAAAGTAAGTAGTCTATGCAGGAATCTGATAACTGGCCTATTTGAAAAAGCCTTTCCCCACATATTTTTGTTCATATATTTAATGTCTTCTGTCAGCATTCCCATTAATCCAAGAAGTTAAACTACAACAGGTAACTTTCCTCTCAGTTCACTGGCTTTGGAAGTGTGACAGAGAATTGCTGAGAAATTGATAGCTGAATAGTTGGGCAATTTAAAAAATCATCATAATCCTATTTTGCAACCAAATAGGGATCAAGTAAATAAGGGATGATAGCAACTACCATTTGTATAGCACAAATTATATGGCAGGCACTATTTTATATAATTTCTCTCTTATACGTTATTTTGTATTTGAAACCTCTACATATCCTGTGAGGTACCTGTATTATCCCCATTTAACAGATCAGAAAATTGAGGCTCAGAGTGGCTATATTTTTTGCTCAAAGTCACATTAAGTGGCAAAATCAGAAAATGAATCTGGTTGTTTTTGTTTCCAAAGCCCTTAGTTTTTTAAATATCACAGCCCTGTGGAGGATACATTATATTCCCTTATTGTTAGCCCAGATGATGCTAGGAAAGGCGCCCATAGGGCAAATCCTACTCTTTACTTATCCAAACTGCCATGTCAATATCTGACTTCTTTTCAACAATTTACAGTCATACTATATGATGTGTCTCAAGTCTGCCTGTGAATTAACAATGTGGGTTCAGCACCATCCAGCTAGTATTAACACTCCATTACATTAATCATTAGTAATAAATGAAACATTGGGAAAACAAAGCACAACAATACTTTCCCATATGTTGAGTGTCACTTTAGTCTTTATGGGTTAGGTATTTTTGGTTACTGGTATCTGCATGCATAGTTATGTCATGTATCACCACATATAAGTGGGTAAATGATCACTGTCACACATGCTCTATATAAACAACACCACTGAATATAAAAGACCTCTGAGGAACAGGCCAATTTGAAACTAGGAATTCTAGCAAATGATATACATGACATCTGCTCCTCTTCCACATCTTATTGCACTGGGTTTTATTTTTACCTTCGGACTTTTTAATTTCCTCTTCCCATAATTATAGATGGGAAAATAAAATACATCCTGTAAATTCACCCATTTCACCACAAAGTTTGAAGACTACTAAAATACCTTATCATTGGATCAAATGTATTCACGCTGGATCTAAAATCCTCCATATTACCTGACCATATAACCACTACCCTTGCGTTTGTGTACAACAATAGCTCCTAGAGTAGATTTTTTTTTAGGGTAAAAAGTACATGCTTGTAGAGTTCAAAATAATTCTTTATCCCTGACCTAACCTCAAATCCTACCATCCAGAAGCCAAAAAGATGTGTATAATGGGCTGAACTTTTGGGCAAAGGGTTAATTCTCCACATAATTGTACTGGGGAACAAATATCTTTGGTCAGAATGGAAGTGAGTTTACGCTGGGCTATAGAGATATGCAAGTTCTTTGTATACGCCTATTGTATACATGGGCTCCTGGTGTTTAGAACCGCAGTGGAGCTAGAGGCAAGACCACTAATGAACTGAACTTTAACCTGGGAATAATGGACATATTTCTTCATTAAGTTACTAAATGTAAATCTTAAAAATGAAGCTAGAGACAAGTAGTTACTGTCCATACTGAAAATGTGTCTTTTAAAAGTCAAGGGAGGACCACTGCCCCTGTATTATGATAACAAATATTGGCAAGGACATGGAGAAATTGGAACCCTTGTTCACTAGTGGTGGGAATGTAAAATGGGACACCTGCTACAGAACACAGTATAGCTGTTACTCAAAAAAATTAAACACAGAATTACTATAAGATCCAGCAATTCTACTTCTGGGTACATACCGAAAACAACTGAAGGCAGAGTCTTGAAGAGTTATTTGAATACCCATGTTCACAGCAGCATTATTCACAATGGCCAAAAGGTAGATGTGTCGATATATCAACAGAAGAATGTGGCATATACATACAATGGAATATGATTCAGCCTTAAAAGGGATGGACATTCTGACATATGCTGCAACATGAGCCTTGAGGGCATTATGCCAAGTGAAATAAATCAGATACTGTATGATTCCACTTATATGAAGTACCTAGAGTAGTCAAATTCACAGAGACAGAAGGTGGAATGGTGGTTGCCAGGGGTTTGGGAGAAGGGACTGAATGGGGAGTTGTTTAATGGGTACAGATTTCAGCTGTGGAAGATAAAAAAGTTCTGATGGTGGTGACAGTAGCACAACAACATGAATGTACTAAATGCCACTGAACTGTACACTTAAAAATAGTTAAAATGGTAAATTTTATGTTATTTGTATTTTAGCACAATTTTTCAAATTAAAAAAAAAAGAGTCTACTAGTGATTCAACAATTTGGACTAATCTTGAGGGACTTATACAGACTGAAAAAGGGTAATTCCAAAAGGTTAATATATACTATATAATTCCATTTTTATAACATTCTTAAAATAGCAAAACTACACAAATGAAGAAAAGATTAGTGGTTCTCAGGGTTTGGGAGGGGAAGGGGAGATAAAGGCTATGACTATAAAAAGGCAAGAGGAGGAGAAATCCCTTATAGTGATAGAAATGTTCTGTATCTTCACTGTATCAAGGTCAATACCCTGGTTGTGATCTTGTACTATAGTTCTGTAAGATGTTACATTTGGGGAAGATTGAGCAAAGAATATACAGGATCTCTCTGTTAAATTTCTTCTCTTTTCTTCTTCTTCTTTTTTTTTTTTTTTTTTTTTTTTTTGAGACAGGGTTTTGGTCTGTTGCCTAGGCTGGAGTGCAGTGACACAATCTCAGCTCTCTGCAACCTCTGCCTCTCGGGTTCAAGTGATTCTTATGCCTCAGCCTCCCAAGTAGCTGGGATTACAGGTGTGTGCCACCATGCCTAGCTAATTTTTGTATTTTTAGTAGAGACAGGGTTTCACCATGTTGGTCAGGCTTGTCTCGAACTCTTGACCTCAAGGGATCCACCCTCTTTGGCCTCCCAAAGTGCTGGGATTAAAGGCATGAGCTACCATGCCCAGCCCTGTTTAATTTCATACGACTGCATGTAATTCTAAAATTCTGGCCGGGCACAGTGGCTCATGCCTGTAATACCACCACTTTGGAAGGCCGAGATGGGCCGATCACTTGAGGTCAGGAGTTCCAGACCAGTCTGGTCAACATGGTGAAACCCCATCTCTACTAAAAATACAAAAATTAGCCGGGCGTGGTAGTGCACACCTGTAGTACCAGCTACTCAGGAGGCTGAGGCAGAACTGCTTGAACCCAGGAGGTTGCAGTGAGCTGAGATTGCACCACTATACTCCAGCCTGGGGGACAGAGAAAGATTCCATCTCAAAAAAGGGATACTAAAATAAAATAAAATATTCTCCAAATAAAAGCCAAATAATTTATATTTTAAACTGAGACATCTGAGGGGTTTCTATGGCTGGTCCAAGATTATCATTTGAAAATACTAAGGCACTCATACAAGCTAGAAATCCTGGGCCTACAGATCTGTGTTAAAGAAAATTATGTAAAGTCCTAAAAGAAGCCCATTCTAGATAGTGACCAGATTTTAACTAAAATTTTAAAATGACCTACTTTGTCCCACATGTTTTTTTACATCTTATGTTGTATCTCCCAAGCAAAAATTTAAATCAAATCAATGGTTCAACAATTAAATTTCACTTTCCAACTTCAAATTTCAATTTTAAAATCGTAATTTCAAAACACCTAACAGATGTTTTGAAACATATATTGATTTATCCCCCAGAAGGCTTTTCTAGGTTTAGATGGAATTTTTAATAATCAGCAACTTGAATGTCAGATAATTATCTATAAAGTAGCTTTTGTTCTTTAAATTTTTGGTCTACAAACTTTTTTTTTAAAGAAAGGGTATCACTCTATTGCTTAGGCTGGAGTGCAGTGGCACGATCATAGTTCACTGCAGCCTCCATCTTGTGGGCTCCAGTGATCCTCCCACCTCAGCCTCCTAAGTAGTTGGGGCAGGTGCATGCTCTGCAAATTTTAAAATTCTTTTGGAGAGACAGGGTGGGTCTCACTATGTTGCTCAAGCTGGTCTCAAGCTCCTGACCTCAAGCAATCCTCTGGCCTCAAGCGATCCTCGAGCCTTGGCCTCCCAAAGTGCTAGGATTACAGGCATGAGCCTACAAACTCTTAAGAGGTAATGTAATCTTCCCATGTATATATTAATGAGAGAGGTCCTTGAAGTGATGAAAAAGACTGGATCCTGCTGACCACCGGCTGGGCTTCAGAATGTTCCTAACAACGTTCTGAGGGTATGATCCAGAGGGTTTCATATCCAGGCCTGTCTCTCAGAGATGGTCTCAGGGATCTTTAACAACTATTCCCTATCCCCTCTAACCTTAAGCAGAACAAGACTTTTCTTACATGTTCTATTTCCTCTGCCCTTCCCTGACAAGGTAAGCCTCTGGCAACTATGGCTAAGTGGTTCCCCTACTGCAGAACAGAGAGCTCAGCCAGGTGATGGGACTGCCAATCAAAGGCCACATGAAATGAACTGGAGGGAATTTTCTCCAGTTTTTGGTGTACATGGAATCCACCTGCAGAGCTTAGCAAAATAGCAATGAAGACATTTCATTTATCTGGGCCCTACTTGGGGGAGTTCTGTGGTTATAGTTAGAGACAGCCACCCTAGTAAGTCTTACTTTCCTATCTGTTTCTGTAATTGAATTGATTTTAATCTCTATTTTATTCACCAAGGATTTATAGGATGCTAATAACTTTCTCCCCACCACTACTCTCTTCTTATCCAAATTCCTGTAATGTAAGGATATCGAGTTAACCACAGAGTTTGAATCGAATGCCTGTGGCTGTTTCTGGGTAAGAATCCCAAGGGAGGCCAGTTGTGGTGGCTCACACCTGTAATCCTAGCACTTTGGGAGGCCAAGGTGTGTGGATTACCTGAGGTCAGGAGTTAGAGACCAGCCTGGCTAACACGGTGAAACCACATCTCTCATAAAAATACAAAAAATCAGCTGGGCATGGTGGTGTGTGCCTGTAATCCCAGCTACTAGGGAGGCTGAGGCAGGAGAATCACTTGAACCCAGGAGGCAGAGGTTGTAGTGAGCCGAGATCATGCCACTGCACTCCAGCTTGGGCAACAAAATGAGACTCCATCTCAAAAAAAAAAAAAAAGAATCCTAAGGGAATACAGAGAAACTTGTTGGCTGAAAAGAAGAGTTCTTTCCAGGCACGACATCAGGTTTTCCTATGGAAGTCTCTTTCTATCTTCTACTTACTCATTTTTCATACTGTGTAAATGCTCAAGAATAATCAAAAGGACAGGTTTTTTCAATCTCTAGGTTAAATTCTATTGTAGTCCTCATCAATGAGCTTCTAACCAAAGCCCAATTTCATCTCATACCCCAATTTTTTTATCTTTCCAAAGAAGTGTCTCCTGGAGGTCAAACACCTCTTTTGTCATGGTGTCTATTTTCTGCTGCATGCGCTGCTTCTCCTGCAGAGGAAGAGGGGAAGAGAAGTAATAAAAGAGCAGAAAGAAAAGGGAGAGGAGGTTTGAGGGAGGAAACAAAAATAAAGCCGATAAAGAAACTTAACCAAAAGGGAAAGTCTGTGATGAACAGGAAAAGCAAAATTGGTTTGCCAAAAGAAAAGTCTTGGCCACAAGATTCTCACTGGCTTGTCCCTACAAAAGTAAGCAAAGGAACCAGGAATACTGTTCTAACCACAGCTATGTGGCAGCAAGCCAGCTAGAATTTCTGTGTACATACAGCTCCGTATGTATATTCTTTCTTTGATAACTGCAAGAACTTACATTCCTAGAGAGGGAAATTTAGATTTGCTTATGAACAAATGATCTTTTATCTCAGAGAACAAGCAGTTTTGAATTTTATTTTTTAAGCAGAACTGATCATTTTGAATTTCTGTTAGCAGAATCTATGACAGCAAGAACACCATGAATTTTGTATTATTTTAAAATTATTTATATTATTTTGAAACATTTAAACTTAGCATTTAACAATCCTTAAATGACCTTTTTAATTGTCAATGGTGCTTAACTGGTTTTCTTCTTATGCATTATTGGTAAATTATTATCTCTTCCTTCCCCTACTCATACATTAGGTACCTTACCATGGAATTTTCAATTCCAAAGACCAAAAAACATTATTTGTAATATTTAAAGATTTTCAGCATAACCATAGATACTGACATCTAAAAGATGTTCATTCTAGATGTAAAAAACATCTAAAACTATAGTTTTCAAAGTTTGTATACCTAGCACCCTAAGCTTTTAAAGAAGTCAGTGACAAACTATAGAAATCAAGCATTATATTCTTCTTAAATGCCATTACAATGAAAAACTAGAACTTCACCAATCCTAACTTAAGCTATTGAATTTGAGAAGCAGCCCCCAAAGCAGGTTTATTATTTTATGTGGTTGGCATTTTGGCACAGAAAGATAAAAGAACAAAAAAGGAAAGAATTTCACAGTATTTTAAAATACCAGCAGGATACAGATTCTGGAAAATATGCTTCCTACCTTATATGGAGAAAAACTAAGAAAATTAACCTCATATGTAATCTGATAGATCCACAAGGTTATCTGTATCTGCACTTGAAATCCACAAATTCTGGGTATGTTCAATTATTCTTAATAATGACAAAAATTAACACCAGTCTTCAAATTTAAAAAGTCATTTCTTTTTCTCTATTAAATGGTTTTTAAAAATCATTTGTAGAGAGAGATATTAAGAGGTAGGTCTGAGGGGAAAGAGGGAGAGAAAAAGAGGGGCTAAGGTCTGAGTAGCCAGGAATGTGGACAAGTGTGGTACGTGAGATCTCTCTCCTGGGATCATTAACATCTATGCTTCCTGACATCTCTGGCATGTCAACACTAACTTAACATTAGATGCCTTTGATAGCCACACCTAGATAGTGGGCAGGATCCCCCTTCAAACTTATTTCTATATTTATCTAAAAACATCGTCTCAAGAGGGAAAACCACATTTAAAGAAAAAAGATGGATGCAATGTAGTAGGCCTGCAAGGATGACTAATGTTTTCAAAGAGTTCTTGGTAGACTATGCTTCATTCCATTCCTAAGATGTTGCCAACAATGTGGCAGAGTCCCTTCGCTTGCAGAAACCTGAACCTTCAGACTAGCTATTCTTTACCTTTTTGTATAGAAAGTATCTTGACATTTCTTCTTTTTCATTTAGCCACCTGAGAAATGTATTTACCTGAGTGAAAATCAAACTTATTCCCCGAGAATCATGTCGCAAAAGATGGCATTCACTAATTCCAAAGAATAATGTTATTCTATAATTTTTCCTTTTGCCCATTTCCTAAGATATCTTTAGGAAACTGTATTTAGCAATAAAAGACACAAAAATTTCTGCTACCAAAGTGGGGTAATGTTTATAGGATTTATAGTATTAATTTTTAAGCATGATCTGGTTTATGTCTGAAAACTTTTAGCGTACAGTCAAATATAAAGAGACAAGTAAACTCTGATGCATCTTAACTTTCCTTCCCTCCCAACACACACATCTTCATCCCGTTCAACTCATTTTTTTCAAAATTAAGTATTCCCACAGTTCATGTACGTACCTCAATAAGCTCATCTCTTTGCCGAAGGCCTTCTTTAAGTTCTTCCATCTTATGCTGCAGCACACTACACATATGTTTCTGCCTTTCTAACTCCTGTTATTAAACAAATAATATCATTTACACAGGTCATGGCACACAAGAAATTTGAACATATACAATACAACACAGAGGTTAAGAATGACCTCCAGAAACATGTCCAAACTCCTGATTCATAGTAACTTAGAAAAACTGTGTCTTCTATAGAAAGGTTAAGAAAAATTTAAAATTTCATCTTGTATAATTATTTATCTGGAAAACTTGAACTAATCAATGGCAAAATTATTAAAAACAAAAGATAATTTAGTCAAGTAATAGGTTATAAAATGAACACATACAATTCAATGACATTCATATACAAATAAAATTCAAAGAAGGAATAATAAATACAATATCAAAATAAAATCAACATTAAATAAAATACATACATGTAAACTTATAAAATATATCCAAAACCTATATGAGGAAAATTATATAAAACATTCCCAAAAGACAAAGAAGTAGGATTGAATAAATGGAAAGGCATACCGTCTTCTTGGATTAAAAGTCTCACAACATTATAAAAATGCCAGTTCTCCCTAATCTATACATTTAATGCAGTACAAAGAAAAATACCATCAGGTTTTTCTTTTCTCATCAGAGCAAGGCAAGTTGATTTGAAAGAAAAACACAAGAAAAAGTAGCCAGAAAAATACATACTGAAAAAGAAGAAAGCCGGCCCTACTAGGTATTAAAACATATTATAAAGTTTCTATAATTAAAACAATGTTGTTATGGTACATGAATATAGACCAAGGGAGCAGAATAGAAAATTCAGGAAAACACTCATTTACATATACAAATATATTTAAAAACCACAAAAATAAGAGCATCTCAAATCAATGAGAAGGAAAGACTTTTAAATTAGCAATGGTGGGATAACTGGATATTCATTTGGAAAAAGATAAAATTGGAACTATACCCCATACCACATACCAGGACAAATTCCAAATCAATCAAGAGGTTTACATAAGGAAAGAAAGCCAGGGAGTGAATGGGGGAAGAGGGAAGGGAAGGGAGAACAAACTGTACAGGAATAAAAGAAAAGATAAGTAACCAAGGAATGGGGCAATCTTTACTGAAAAAATGACTCAAAACTCCACAAGCAATGAGGTAAAGGTACAATAAATTAGACTATATAAAAATCAAAATTTTAGGCTGGGCATGGTGGCTCATGCCTGTAATCCCAGCACTCCGGGAAGCTGAAACAAGTGGATCCCTTGAGCCCAAGAATTCAAGACCAGCCTGGGCAACATGGCAAAACTCCATCTCTATAAAAAAAAATTCAAAAATTAGCCAGGGTTGGTGGCGTGTGCCTATAGTCTCAGGTATTCTAGAGGCTGAGGTGGGAGGACCACCTGAGCCTAGGGAGGTCAAGGCTATAGTGTGCCATGATGGTGCCATTGCACTCCAGCCTGATGACGGAGTGAGACTCTGTCTCCAAAAAATAAATACATAAATAAACAAAACCTTTGAATGGCAGAGAATCTCTAAAAATAGGCCAGGCGCGGCGGCTCATGCCTCTAATCCCAGCACTTTGGGAGGCCGAGGTGGGCGGATCACCTGAGGTCGAGAGTTCGAGACCAGCCTCACCAACATGGAGAAACCCCGTCTCTACTAAAAATACAAAATTAGCTGGGCGTGGTGGTGCACGCCTGTAATCCCAGCTACTCAGGAGGCTGAGGCAGGAGAATCACTTGAACCCAGGAGGCGGAGATTGCAGTGAGCCAAGATTGCGCCATTGTACTCCAGCCTGGGCAACAAGAGCAAAACTCCGTCTTAAAAAGAAAAAACTAGAAAGAAAAAAAGCACTAACTGCATAGAATAACAAGCTACGGAAATGGACAGTTTATAGAAAAAGAAATAGAAATAGCTCTGAATATGAAAAGATACGCATACTAAGAGAAATGGAAACAAACTATTTGTCTCACCAAAACACTAATAAAAGTTCAAAAACTTGACAACATATTCCAGGACAGAACTATGGGGAAAGAAACAGGCCCTCATACATTTTGGTGAGAATGCAAATGGTATAATGCTTACAAAGGAGACCACGACAGTATCTACAAAACTACATACCTTTTGACCCAGCAATCTCACTCTTCATCATAGATACATTGGCAAAATACAAAAAGACCTATGCAGTATGTCATTTCTACAGGACTATTTTTAACAGCAAAACGTGACAAACTTGAATGTCTATTAATATAGGGAACTGTTGGAATAAAGCATGGTACATCCATACTGCAGAATAATTATGCAGTGGTGAAAAAGAATGAGCAAGATATCTCTATGTGACATTCATAAGGCGATAAAATCTAGATGCAGAACAGCATTTATATTAACTGTATGCTACCATTTTCTAAGGAGAGTGAGAAATACATATATTTGTACATATATTTTGAATGATTATATATATATATCTTTTTAGATTAAAAATGGCTACCTAATTTATCTTCTTGGATTTAAAAAATGGAAAGATAAACCATTAAATTTTAAAATTCCTTAAAGGAAGGAGAAAATAGAGATAAAGAGACAGAGATAGAAGATTGACTTCTTCAAATATATTTTCTTTGTTAACTTGACTCAAGATCTATGTAACTATTCTAGATAGTTACAAAATTGTGAAACAAAATTAAATTTAGAAAGCAATTCCTAGCGGAAACAATTCAAGTGGCCATTGATATATGAATGGATAAACAAAATGTGGTATATATACAGTGGATTATTCAGCTTGAAAAAAGAAACTCTTGTCACATGCTACAAAATGGATGAGGCTTAGGACATTATGCTAAATGAAGTAAACCAGTCATGAAAAGATAAATTATTATATGATTCTACTTATGAGTTTGGTACATAGAGTAGCCAAATTCAGAGAGACAGAAAGTAGGATGGTAGTTGCCCAGGGCTGGTGG
Organism: Macaca fascicularis; assembly: GCF_037993035.2. NCBI lineage: Eukaryota > Metazoa > Chordata > Mammalia > Primates > Cercopithecidae > Macaca > Macaca fascicularis. Next base: position 99,106,340 of record NC_088376.1, read on the forward strand.
CAGGGAGAAATGGGGAATTGTTTAATGGGTATAGAGTTTTAGTTTTGAAAGATGAAAAATTTCTGGAGATCTGATCTACAATAATGTGAATATGCTTCACACTACTGAACTCTACACTTTAAAACAGTTAAGATAATAAATTTATGGTGTTTGGTGATGACAATTAAAATTTTTTAAATAAAAATAATTTTAAAAGTAATTCCTAAATACTGAAAATAAAATGCAGTGAACCTAACTATACATCCAGTTTGTAGCACAGAAAGAAACTATTTCAAGTAACTTCTAAAAACAACAGTTCGGCTATACACTGACTAGTGGCAAAAATAACAGCCAAGCAAAACAAACAAAATAAAAATCTTTTAACTATTTTCAGTAATTAAATTGTTGGTGTTAATGTTGGTATTGCTATTCTAGGCAACTTGGGATAAAGCAAAGAGAACAGAACGTAACATAATTACTATCATCCCTAGAAACTTTGAGAAGTGTAGGGGAAACAAAAAAAGATACAGATGAAAGACAGAAGAGGTTAAATAAAAACCCTAGAGTCCTGCATATGAACTGGAACTATCAGCATGAACTCATAATATATTTTGTCGTTAAAAACAAATAAAAAACTTCACACACATATTTCCCAAATGTATCCACTGAAAAGACCCATAAACAGTCACCTACTTGGTGGCAATGAGCATCTCTAGCACTCATACTAAAACAGAACTAGGGCTCCTTGGACAAATGGCTGATTCCAGGTCTGTGGCAGAAAATGTACAAGATAAGACTGGAACATATTCTGCCAAAAAGCAAAGAAGCTATCCAAAACAATTAGACTCACCAGAAGTACTTGGGAATCAACCTCAAGAGGTTCACATTAGCCAAAGATGGGACAATTTTATCATCAAAAAGAATGAAAGTTGCAATGCAACTGAAGACATCAAATGCTTGAATTTATGACTTCATATTGATATGTCAAGAGAAAAGTAATTGGTCACTGTCAGAAGACAACCAATTCCTTTTTTTTGAAAACTCATAAAGGGAGAAAATATTTGCAAATAATATATCTGATAAAATTCTTATATCTAGAATATATAAACAACCTTACAAGTCAATAATAATAAGGCAAAATCCAACTTTAAAATGGACAAAGGATCTGAATAGACATTTTGCCAAGGAAGATATACAAATAGCCAATAAACCCATGAAAATATGTTCAAAATCATTAGTCACCAGGGAGATGCAAATCAAACCACACCTATTAGGATGGCTAGAATAAAAAGGACAGATAACAAGTGTTGGTGAGGATGTGGGAAAATCAAAACCTGCATACATTGCTGGTGTGAGAATAGAAAATGGTGCAGCCACTTCGGAAAACAGTCTGGCACTGTTCAAATGGTTAAACACAGATTTATCGTATGAATCAGCAATTCCACTCCCAAGTATATACTTAAGAAAAAGGAAAGCATATGTCCAGACCATGAGCAATGGCTCATGCCTGTAATTCCAACACTTTGGGAGGCAGAGGCAGGAAGATTGCTTGAGGCCAGGAGTTACCAGCCTGGGCAACATCTCTTAAAAGGCCCTATCTCTTAAAATAAAAAAGAAAAAGAAAACTTATGTCCAAAAACAACCTGTACACAAATGTTTATGGCAGCATTATTCTTAACAGGAAAAAGTATAAACAACCCAAATGTCAATCAATGCACAAATGGATAAAGAAAATGTAGCATACCCAAAAAATGGAATATTAATAGGCTATAAAAAGGAATTAAGTACCGATACATGGTACAACATCATGCTAAGTAAAAGAAGCCAGTCACAAAAGACCATGTATTATATGATTCCTTTCATATGAGTCTAGAATAGGGAACTCTATAGATAGAAAGTAGATTAGTGGTTACTTACAACTGAGGGGTTTGGGGGAAAGGAGGATGATACTAAAAAGTAACTGTGATGAAGGTTACACATATATGTGAATATACTAAAAACCACTGAATTGTACATTTTAAATGGATGATTTGTATGTTATTCGAATTATATCTCAATAAAGTTGCTTAAAAATAACATTAAATAGGATGGGCACAGTGGCTCACGCCTATAATCCCAGCACTTTGGGAGGCCAAGGTGGGTGGATCACCTGAGGTCAGGAGTTCGGGACTAGCCTGACCAACATAGTGAATCCCTATCTCTACTAAAAATACAAAATTAGCCAGGCGTGGTAGTCCATGCCGGTAGTCCTAGCTACTCAGAAGGCTGAGGCAGGATAATCGCTTGAACCCAGGGAGGCGGAGGTTGCAGTGAGCTGAGATTGCGCCATTACACTCCAGCCTGGGCAACAAGAGCGAAACTCTGTCTAAAAAAATAAAATAAAATAAATAAATAACAAAACAAAACAAAATAATAATAATAATAATATAAAATATAAAATAATAAAAAATAAAATAAAATAAAATAAATTGGTAATGACAAAATCACAACATCCCATTTTGCAGTCCCTAGCCAACTGAAGGATCTAAGCATGTATCTACAGCATTAACAGCCAGCCACACATCTGGGCCTCCTGAAGGAAGACAAATGCACCATCTATGAAGCGGGTTTTCCAAAAAACCTAAGTTATATTTGATTAAGCCTCTATGCCTAACTACCTACTTACAGAGAATACAGAGGAAAGGGGAACATGGTAAAGACACTAAGGGTATGAAAATGGAAAAACCTGTAAGACTGGGAAATATTAAGCAACCCAGTTTCTTAATATTTTATATTTTCAACATATTTATTATAAGGAGAAAAAACATGAAAGAGGACCTATACATGAAAAGAGACTTAAAAGATTTATCAGCTAATTCCAAGGTGTGAAACGTACCTGGATCCTGATTTTTTTAAGTGTAAAAAAGAAAAATCATTTATGACATTTTGAAACTGCTGAAATTTTAACATTGATCGGATATGTAATATGAATTACTGTTAATTTTACAGGTGTGAAATGGTCTTTTGATTATGCTTTAAAAGAGAAACAATGGGCCGGGCGCAGTGGCTCATGCCTGTAATCCCAACAATTTGGGAGGTCAAAGAAGGAGGATTGGGCAATGTAGCAAGGCCCCATCTCCACAAAAAGATTTTTAAAAAACAGCCAGGCATGGTGGCATGTGCTTACAGTTCTAGCTACTCAGGATTACTTGAGCACAGGAGATCAAAGTTACAGTGGGCTACGATTGTGCCACTGCACTCCAGCCTGGGGAGCAGAGCGAGACCCTGTCTGTAAAAATAATAAAATTAAATTAAATTAAAATATAAAACAAAATAGTTATTGTAATTCCAGGAGGAGACACTAAAGACATTTTGAAAAATTTTATTAATACTGTATAATTATTATTGAACGGTCCTTCTCTACTCTCACTACCTGCTTCTGTAATGAAATACACCAGAGTGCCTGACCTCTTTGTGTATCTCTGAATATAAACATTCTACTGTATAAAGCAATAGTTGTTTAGAACGAGAGAGCTCGGGATAAAGACATGTTAGAGAGAGATACTGTCACAAAGTCTTCTGCATCACACTACATGAAGCAAATTTCCAGGGTATTAAAAAAACACTTAATACATTTTAGGTTTGAAAAGTACAACAAGGCCCAATACGGTGGCTCACAACTGTAATCCCAGAACTGTGGGAAGCTAAGGTGGGTGGATTGCTTGAGCCCAGGAGTTCGAGACCAGCCTAGGCAACATGGTGAAACCCTGTTTCTATAAAAACATTTTTTTTTTAATTAGCCCAGGCGTGGTGGTACATGCCTGTAGTCCCAGCTACTCAGGAGGCTGAGGTGGGAGGATCACTTGAGCCTGGAGACAGAGGCTGCAGTGAGCTATACTTGTGCCACTCCACTCCAGCCTGGGCTACAGAGTGAGACCTTGTCTCCAAAAGAAAAAAAGGACAAGATTAAGAAAAAAACTCTATGCATACTAAAATAACTCTATTGCCTTCTAAAATGATGGAGGGAAACACTAAGTTGGTTAAAATAGCTAATTATAAGGGTTTTCTTCATTTTTAAAAATGCTGAAGGATATTTGAGATGATGGAAAGATAATTCATTTTAGTAGTGACCATTAAATACTGAGCATGAGATTTTTACTCTAGTCTGCTACAAACAAAGAGGCAAAAATAGATAAGAAAAAATATGTGGGACAGCAAAAAAAGGAGTCCAGAGGCTCTAGGAAAAGCGTGATGGCTCAAAATCTCCAAAAATGGCCTATTGGATATACAAGAAGAATCAAAGATATACCTATTTAACATATATAATGCTCTTCAGTGGGCCACTGTCAGTCCAATATGAAAACAACTAGAAGCCTCTTTTTCACCATCTAAATACCAGTCCTAAATAAACAATTTTAGAGCAGTTTTAGATTCACAGTAAAATTATGTTTAAAGTACAGAGAGTTTTCATATACTCCCTGTCCCCACACATGCACAGTCTACCCTATTATAAACAACCCACACTAGAGTGGTACATTTTGTCCTATCACTGAACCAACATTGACAAATCACTATCATCCAAAGTCCAGAGTTTACATTAGGGTTCACTCTTGGTATTGTACATTCTATACTTTTGGACAAATGTATCATAACAACATGTATCCACCATTATGATACAGAATAGTATCACTGCCCTAAAAATCCTCTGTGCTCTGGTCTATTCATCCCTCTCCTCCAAACGCCTGGCACACTTCCTAACACTTTTTGAATGTGACCAAAACAGGCTGGAATGGGCATTTCTAGTCCTCAAGGAAAGAAATTCCTATAAAGACTACAGTAATAATGCTGGCCTCTTCGAGGTTATATAAACAGCTTCTCTCACTTTATTATGCACAAATTCAGATTGTTGTTTCTAACAATTTATCAACATGCATTTCCTAAATTATTTTCTGAATGTTTTATATTGGCAATGTAGTAGCAATCCATTTCTGGCAATAATACCCATTTGACCTCTGCTTGAACTGACATAAACCCTTCAAAAAGTCTAAAACATATGCTTTTAAAAGAATCCAATTTGTTTTCTGCAGTTATCAAAGAGCAAATCTGGGCCTTGGACAATGCATTTTATTCTCCATCTGTACATTATAACATTACAGCTTATTAACCTCTAAAGAAAATATCTTTCAATTTCTGACCCACATCTTCAAGTTGCTGATTTAAAATAACTGATTAAAGACTTCTATCCAATTACTTAGAAAATGGATTCTCTTGAACCGTTCAGAAGTTCATAGAAAAAAAAATGAATCATCTTACTGACAGTCTTTGGAGCTTTGCGGGAGCTCCAGTCACTTGTAACCGGAAGAAATAAGTAACACACTGTAATTACAGTCCCAATTAAGAGACAGAAAATGAAGATAAAACTTGAGTTGTATTCTATTTTCAGAAACTTAACAGAAGACATAAGCTTTTCCTTAAGAAAATATTTTTTTTAAATAAAAAAATTACTTCAGGGCCTGATATCTCATGGTGTTCTGTCAATTTCCTTGGGCCATTCAGTTTTGACTGAAACATCATTCCTAAGTAAGTATGCTGCAATCTTCCATCACTTTATATATCACTTCCATCACTTTATACAAGATAAGCATTACCTTTGATTTTTCTTCATTTTCTCTATAAAATTCTGCCATCTGTTCCTCCTGCTCTTCAATAACATCCTTGAGTGTGTCTACTTGGTAGATCAAATTGTTCTTCTCATTGTCTAACTGTGCATTGGAAACCATGGCTTTCTTGTATTTTTCTTCCACTTCAGACAAAGATTCCTAAATGAGAGTTGAAGTCATCAGTCTGGTATCTAAAATATGTTAATTGAATATATGCAATATAACAGGAAATTATAGCACTGCCACAAACACATAAAGATGCATTTTCATAAAATACAAGCGGTTTGGGGAACTCCTTGTTTAGTAACATGCACGTGAAACAGGAAGACAATAATAAGCCAATAATGCCTTTATAAGAACAATATGTGCTGTTCCCCAAGAAAACAAAATTAAGCAGCAATATAGCCTCTGAAAGAAGGAGTGCAAACAACGTATATCTGTAAGAGTCATAAAATGAAAAATCGTCAATATTTTCAGAAATTTTACTCTTATAATTTTAATAACAGACTGGTGTTCAGAATGCAGTGATACCACAAAATACAGCCTCTCTTTACATAAGTGAACTTCATACTCATTTGAATTTTGCCACTTTCTAGACAGTTGTTTTTAGTACTTTCCTGTTCTGCATAAAAACGCTAATGTAAAGGTAAATATTTTTTTCTAGCAATTATCCAAATTTCAGTCATGTTTAAGCAATATAAAAATTAATATTAAAAAAAGAGCTTGGCCAGGCACAGTGGCTCATCTCTGTAATCCCAGCACTTTGGGAGGTCAAGGTGGGTAGACTGCTTGAGCCCAGGAGCTCAAGACAAGCCTGGGCCACATGACAAAACCCTGTCTCAACAAAAAAAAATACAAAAATTAGCCAGACAGGGTGGTGCACACCTGTAGCCCCAGCTACTTGGGATGCTAGGTGGGAAGACTGATTGAGCCCAGGAGTTCAGGGCTGCAGTAAGCAGAGATCGTGCCACTGCACTCCAGCCTGGGTGACAGAGTGAGACCCTATCTCTATCAATCAAATCTCTATCAATCAATCAATAAAATAAAACAAAATAAAATAAAGAGTTTGATCTAATGCCACAGTTTTGATGTAAAAAAAAAGAAAAGGTACCACAAAATGCCTGAAATGTTACATATCTCAAAATTTTCTGCCTAAAATAGCTCACATTTTTTTTGTGTGTAACTGTATCTACTTCAGTAATTACTACTGCCTAGTGACTTTTTTTAAAGCTAAAAAAAAAATGTTTCACACAGGAAAAGTAATCATTTATGGAAATAAATTTTAAAACTACTAGTGCAAATGTTTATCAATGAAATGGAACTAAGAGCCCAGAACTTACATTTACAATCAGTTAATCTGGACAAAGGGATCCATGTAACTCAATGGGAAAAGAATGAATGGTATTGGGACAAGTGGATACCCACAAACAAAAGAATGAAGTTGGACTCCTACCTCACACCATACACAAAAATCAACTCACCAAGAGCCATAGATCTAAATGTAAGAGCTAAAACAATAAAGCGCTTCAAAGAAAATATGGATAAATCTTCATGACCTTGGGATAGGCAATGGTTTTTTAGATATACCAAAAGCACTATAAACTAGCCAGGCGTGGTACCTCACGCCTGTAATCCCGGTACTTTGGGAGGCTGAGGCAGGCAGATCACTTGAGGTCAGGAGTTCAAGACCAGCTTGACCAACATGGTGAAACCCTATCTCTACTAAAAATACAAAAATGAGCCGGGCATGGTGGTGGGTGCCTGTAATCTCAGCTACTCGGGAGGTTGAGGCAGGAGAATCACTTGAACCCAGGAGGTAGAGGTTGCAGTGAGCCAAGATCGTGCCACTGCACCCCAGCCTGGGTAACAGAGTGAGACCCTGTCTCAAAAACAAACAAACAAACAAAAAGCATTATAAACCAAAAAGAGACTTCACCCAAATATAAAACTTTTTTTCTTTTTTTTTTTTGAGATGGAGTCTCACACTGTTGCCCTGGCTGGAGTGCAATCGCACGATCTCGGCTCACTGCAACCTCCACCTCCTGGGTTTACACAATTCTCCTGCCTCAGCCTCCTGCATAGCTGGAATTACAGGCGCACACCACCACACCCGGCTAATTTTTTGTATTTTTTAGTAGAGATGGGTTTCACTATGTTGGCTAGACTGGTCTCAAACTCCTGAACTCATGATCTGCCCACCTCAGCCTCCCAAAATGCTGGTATTACAGGTGTGAGCTACCACGCCTGGTGCAAATGTAAAACTTTTATGCTGCAAATGATATGATCAAGAAAGTAAAAAGATAACCCACAGAATGGGAGAAAATATTTATAAATCTTATATCTGATAAGGGACGTACATGCAGAATAATATATAAACAACTCTTACAACTCAACAATAAAAGACACACAAATCAATTTAAAAATGGGCAAGGACCTGGATATTTCTCCAAAGAGGATATGCAAATGGCAAATAAGCACAGGAAAACATGCTCAACATCATTAGTGATTAGGAAAATGCACATGAAAACCAAAATAAGACACCACTTCACATTCACTAGGATGGCTATAATCTATAATCAAAAACACAGAAGCCAAGTGTTAGTAAGGATGTGGAGAAACTAGATCTCCCATACATTGCTGGTAGGAACATAAAATGGTGCAGCTACTTTGGAAAACAGTTTGACAATTCCTCAAAATGTTAAATATAGTGTTACCATAAGACCCACCAATTCTATTCCTAGCAATCTACCAAAGAGAATTGAAAAGATATGTCTACACAAACACTTGTACACAAATGTTCACAGCAGCATTATTCAAAATAGCCAGAAAAGTATGAACAACCCAAATGCCTATTAACTGACAAATGGATTGACAAAATGCAGCAAATCCATACAGTGGAATACTATCTAGCCATTAAAAAAAGACTGACAGATAATACGACATGGGTGAATATTGAATATATTATGCTAAATGAAAGCCAATCACAAAAGACTACATATTGTATGACTCCATTTGTAATAAATCTCCAGAATAGGCGAATCTACAGAGACAGAAAGTTAGTGATTGGGGTTTCTTTTCTGGGTGATGAAAATGTTCTAAAGATGGGTTGTGGTGCTAGTTGCACAACTCTGTGAGTATGCTAAAAACTACTGAATTATATATTTTAAATGGGTCAATTTTTATGGAATGTGAATTACATCTAAATAAAAATACAAACATACACACTTTTTTTTTTTTTTTTTTTTTTTTTGGAGACAGGGTCTCACTCTGTCACCCAGGCTGGACTACTGTGGCACAATCTCAGCTATGCAGCTTCAACCTCCCCAGACTCAGGTGATTCTCCCATGTCAGCCTCCCAAGTAACTGGGACCACAGGCATGTGCTACCACACCTGGCTAATTTTTTGTAGAGACAAGGTTTCACCATGTTGCCCGGGTTGATCTCAAACTCCTGGGCTCAAGTGATCCACCCGCTTTGGCCTCCAAAACTGGATTTTAGGTCTAAGTCATCGTGTCCGGCCACACACACTTTTAATAATGCTTCATAAACCAGAATTAAGTTGTCAGGTAAGATTTAAACTATGATTAGAAACAAATTTAACCAAAACAAAGAATATAAGCAAAGTCAATTATACAGTGCTCTAAATATATCTAAATGTATCTTACTATAATGCAGACTTTAAAATAATTCTCATCCATCTGAGAGGCTAATAGCAGAAAAAATATCAATATCAATAAAGCAAAAGTCTTCCTTGACAATGCTCCCTCCAGAGGCACAAGTGCTATTGGTTTGGTAGATTATCTTTCAGGCCATTTCCTATTTGTTTATAGTATAAAATATATACCCTTGACTTCATATATATTTTTAATACAAATTATATACTCTACATTTTGTTCTACAGTTTGCCTTTTTTCAATACATCTTGGAAAGTTTTCAGTCACTAGATATAGATTTACTATTGTTATTTATTGCTGTAACTCTGTACTTAAATTTAATAAGGTATTCATTTTAATAGTTTTTAAAATGGGTTAATGGGTTTAGTCGTTTGACTTACAAAATCATTAATCTTTTAAGAAATAGATCAGTTAAATTTTACAATTAATATTTTACTGCATTTTCTGGGTAACAGTGTACACTATATACTAGTACAGCATGGGCAAATGCTGTATTAGTAATAATAAACTTTCCCGATAAAAGGGTGGAGGGGAGAGTGGTAGAGAACATCCCAAAGGCAAACATAGTTAAGAGTAATGTCACAAGCAATGAGCCAACATCCTTTTTCAATAGGATGCATCATCCCACCATGCTTGGTCACCAATCAGACAATCTTTTCTTTATTTTTATGGTTTTTTTTTCCACTTCAAGTGTCAAGGATAAATGTAATCTGAAGTCAAGTTCAATTATACTCTGGCATGAATTAGGAAAAGGGATCTCATCTGTTCAAATCTCAAAGAATTCGTCAAAGAATGCAATAAATGGTAGATCTAACATGAAAGGAAAAAAAGTTTTAAATAAAATAAAATGTCAGTAAGAATGCCCCTGAATCACACGACTGCTTTCCTGATACACTGTTACACATGTGACTTTAATATAAGCATATTTATTTAATGTACCGTTTGTTTGATCCAAGATATTTCCAAAAGTCGTATCTCTAAAACCTTAAAAGAGAGATTAAATCCTGAAGATTAAAGGAGTAAGATTAAATGAGAACATCAACTAATTCTGTAATTCTTCTGATATTTACCGACAAACTCATGCTGCCCTATCAGCAACTTGCAGGCTTCCCTCATGGGCACTTCCCATTGGACTTCTCACCTTTTTGGGTCCTGAGTCTTACTCTGTTTCTCATGAACCATATCACTTGCATGAAGAGTTTGGCTGATAGTGAGGCTACTCCAAATCATGCCAGGGAAGATGACAAAATCCTTGCCCATGAAGTCCATGCTTTGTCCTTTGGATATATCCTGAGTCATCTTTCTAAATGTCTTGCTTTTTGTTTTTTTAGAGGTGTAGTGGGTATTTTGCTTTTTTGTTTTTTGTTTGTTTTGAGACAGAGTCTCGCTCTGTTGCCCAGGCTGGAGTGAAATGGCACCATCTCAGCTCACTGCAACCTCCACCTCCCAGGTTCAAGCAATTCTCCTGCCTCAGCCTCCCAAGTAGCTTGGATTACAGGCGCCTGCCACCATGCCTGGTGAATTTTTTGTATTTTTAGTACAGACAGGGTTTCGCCATGTTGGCCAGGCTGGTCTCAAACTCCTGACCTCAGGTGATCCGCCTGCCTCGGCCTCCCAAAGTGCTGGGATTACAGGCGTGAGCCACCGTGCCTGGCCTGTAGTGTGTATTTTGATTTCAAATCAGGACATACATGTGTTTAAATAAACTTCTGGTTTCTTCATAACACGAGGCTTGAACTTCAGAATGAAATGTGAGGAAAGAAGAGCATGATAACCAATGCTATTTACAACCAAACTGTCTGCCTCACACATTTACATTAAAAAATGTTAGTCATCCTTTCTGGGAAAAGATAAAGACCATTTACATTTACCTCCAAATTCTTTAAGGCACTAGATCTGTGTCATCAATTTTGACCTATAGCTTAAAAAAAATCCAAGCCAAAAGAAAATATAGGCCTCATGTCTTCATGTTCCTTCCTCCAGGGGGGGATATTTATAATAATGGTGTCTCAGTTGCTACTTCCTCCCACATTTAATACTGACTGAGTTTGGTAACAGAAATATGCAACACTTTTTCATTTAGCGTGGAAGAATTTTGAGGTCCAATTCTCAATAAAAATATTCTTAGTATTTTTTTAGGTGTTTGACCAATTTAATTTTGTATGGCTAAGACACAAGGGATATGCATGTACTTTACAAGGTTTTAAAATTGTAAAAGAGGCTGGGTGAGGTAGCTCATGCCTGTAATCCCAGCACTTTGGGAGGCCAAGGCAGGAGGACGGCTTGAGCCCAGGAGTTCGAGACCAGCCTGGGCAACATAGTGAGACCCTGTCTCTATAAGAAAAAATAAAAAAGAGAAAAAAAACTGTAAATGATATCTTCTGCTGAATACTTAAAAACTCTACTACACATTTAAACATAAGCAGAGATTGAAAGTTCACCATTCCTATGCGCTGCAGGTTAAGCACATGCTTGAAAGACAAACACTGTTAGTAAAGCTATGTGCAGTTGGTTAACAGAACTTGCAAAGCCACCACTGCCAACACTTCTGCATACAGAGCATGCTTGGGCTGCAGAATGGGCCCTGATACCTTTAGTTCTTTAAGCCCCTGCATGTATCTCCCTTCTACATCCTGTATCTGGTCCTTAAGGTCATAGATATCCTGCAGGACACAGGAATGAACCATTGCATAAAACCATGCACAAACATATCTTAAATCACAAAGGATTCAGAAGAAATGTGACTCACTTTTGTATATTCCAGACTAAAAGCAGAGAAATCAAAGTACAAAAACATAACTCCCACTCCCAACCACTGAAAAGGGCAAATAGGTCAGGGGATAGTGGGATTGGGGGAAGGTCTAGAGTAATCAATCTAATGTTAAGTATTTTCTTGGCATTAAATTCTGTTAATAACAGCGTAGCAAACGGGGACAGGGCTATACATGGAGGAAAAAGCTATATAAATTATAATATTTAAAATCATACAACTTTTAATATTCTATAAATCACTTAAAATTTTTAGCATAATGCTTCACCTAGAACTAGTAAAATATACAGTAAATAAGAGACAGTAAATAACATTTAAAATCATACAACTTAATATTTTATAAATCACTTAAAATTTTTAACATAATGCTTCACCTAGGACTAGTAAAATATACAGTAAATTAATAAGAAGGAGCCAATTTTAATGAATCATGCAAAAGTTTTTAAAAAATATAATAAATGAATATGAACAAAGTTTTCTTTCAATGACTTGGTTACTGGCCACAATTAACTTGAGAGAAAGGGAGTAAAGGAAAGGAAGTTAAACATTTTGAACAGAATGTCAAATGAGATATTCTATCCTGAGGATACCATTTAAATGATGAGAAAAGCACTTGCTCCAAATGTTACCATAATCCTTATAAGAAAAGTGAAACTGGTCAAATTTTAAATGGAAAATATTGTTTCCCTGTGCCTGACCTTGTTATATAAGGTCTATTCTGAGTGCTTGATTTATGTCTGAAATAACTGTACAAGGCCCGAAATACAATTCTGCAATTACAAGCAGGATCAATTATTAAAAGCTGATCATACACATTTTTGGTATTATACTTTCCCTGCCTCCTTCATTGCCTCTCCAATAGGTTTGACTGTCTTTTACTCATTGATTCATTCAATAGACATTTACGAAGGACCTATTAGGAGGCAGATGCTAGGATACAAAAATAACACTTCCTTCAAGAAGGTCATTCTCTCAAGGAAAAAAAAACAAGTTGTTGACAAAAGCAAGCTAAGTCTAAGGCTGGAAGGCCTTGTCCTCATATCCTTTTGTCCCATTAGAATGCAGCAGCTAATGGCAAGAGTTCATCTTATTCAACTTTCCACCTGGCACTTAGGTCTGGTACACAGTAAGACCTGTTAAGAGTTCAATTAATACTGACACCTTCAAACCAATGGCCATGCTGGCCTAGGTGCTCTCCTTCTCTGCCACTGTTGCAAGTCTCTCCATCCTCCCCTAACCCCCTAACCCACTTTCATAAGTCAGACTCTTTTTCCAACCCTACCGACAATTTTTTTTTCTTTTTTTTTTTTTTTTTTTTTGAGATGGAGTCTCGCACTGTCGCCCAGGCTGGAGTGCAATGGCGTGATCTCGGCTCACTGCAACCTCCACTTTCTGGGTTCAAGCGATTCTCCTGCCTCAGCCTCCCAAGTAGCTGTGATTACAGGTGCCTACAACCACGCCCAGCTGATTTTTTGTATTTTTAGTACAGACAAGGTTTCACTATGTTGGCCAGGCTGGTCTCAAACTCCTGACCTCGTGATACGTCTGCCTCAGCCTCCCAAAGTCCTGGGATTACAGGGGTGACAAATTTTTTTTTAAAGGCTAGTCAAGTGAAGCAATGAAGGTGGAGAAGGAACAAATAAATCTGTAACTGCTTGTGATCAATTACTTGTAAACACTACTGCACTCAGATGAGCCCCTACCTACAATCTCAGTCACCACCTGTCCTCTACCTCCCCTCCAGTGAAGAGGGGACCTCCAGTCCAGGCAAGCTCATCCATCTGAGTCCTGGACTCTCCTCTCACCCACTCAGGCACTTTGATCTGTCAGTTACCCCTCTCCTTCCTCAACCTTCATCTTCTCTCTACTGGCTCAACCCAACCAAAGAAAATAATAATCGATCTCACCTTCAAAAGAAAGCTAAAAACCTTTTCTTAAATTTCTCTCTCCCTACCTATTGCCCAACCAATTCCCAGTCTCTCGTATTCACTCCAGAGCAAGTTTATCACATTTTCTCCCCTTGCAGTTTTGACTTGCTCACCTCATCCTCATTGTTGAACCACTGCTCTTCTGGCCTGCAATGCTTCCTCTGACTGTGATCAAGTTATTTTTTAAGAATGCAAAGCAGATAGTGTTGCTCTCCTAGATAGATCCCATAATTGTCAGGGTAAAACTGAATTCGTTTCAGGCTAGCATACAAGATGCTTTGTGATTTGGCCCCCCACTACTTTTCCAGCCTTCTCTCTTACATGCTACTATTCTTCACTTCTCATCCTACCCTCTGGCAACTTCGCTATACAGGTAGCTTTCTGGGTTCTCTGAATGCATCTCCTTCAGAAAGCCTTTCCCCTTCAATTTCTTTGCTTGGTTAATTTTTATTTTTCCTTTAAACCTTAGCTCAGAGTTCGTCTTTTCTGAAAAGCTTTTTGTTATCTCTTCTCCTGGTCCAATTTAGATCATGCTTTTTTGAACTACCTTAACAGCCCCATTCTTGCTACTACCATTGTATAACACCACCTGGTTTTATTGGTTTGTATCAGTTTGTCTTCCCTATGAAATAGGGAAATCCTGAAGGCCAGAATGTATTTTGCCTCTTAAATCTCCAAGGCCAAGTGCTCAATAAATCTTGAGTGAACGAACGTATACAATTTCTCTTACTACCCCTTGCTTCACAAATAGCAAGTTCAGCAAATAAAATATATATTTTTTAAAGTACTCTTTTTCTAAGTAAAGGGGTTAATAAAGATGGAGACTTAATTAATGAGTCAAATAAGCTTTTCATTATCTCAGGTATTTCTGTTACCCAAATATTATTACACTTCTATTACTATGAAAAACTGAGAGATAACTATGTTCAAGCAGCTGAATACCATCAAGGCTCAAAAAACTAATAATTCCCACAATCTAGTTCTTTGTACACCCACATATTTTCCATTTAAAACATGGCCAGTTGTTTCTGAGAGAATTAATTTTACATACATTACAAAGTGGTCTTTTCTGGCATCTGTAAATTAGCAGAAATTCCAACACCATCAAATTTTCAGGAAAGAGGACAGAAAAAAGAATTAACTCATCTCTTTCCTTTCAAGCTCTGAAACACCTGAGTCACACTTTTGTACTGTACTTATTTTTTAATAAAGAAATCATATTCCGTCTTTCTACTAAGTCACATTAAAGGTTAAAAGTTCCAGTATATCACCAAGAAGTCAAAAAACTGCTTTTAAAAAGAAAACCAAAAACTTCAGTTTACCCGCAATTCACTTAATGAGGTGTCTGGATCTATTAAGCTGCTGGTGTCCCCACTTCCTCGTCTGGATGAGTTTCCACTTAGAGGGGTTGTTGCTGAGGCAGAATTTCGAGATGAAGGCTAGAAAGAGAAATATGACCCTTCTAAGTCTCATTTCTTTAAAAATATGTTTGTAGTGGAAACTAAAAACAGGGCAGGGTGGTTGGGGGAAGATGTGGGCTTCAGATGAAGAAATTACCATGTGTAATCAATGGTCAATTTAGATTGGCTTTGCAGGTATCCAGGTATCCAGAGAAGGGCCCAAGCATACTAAGCAAAATTTCATGAACACAAATACCTCATCAAAATCTGTAATTCATCATAACTACAAAGAAAATAGTTTTTATGAGGGTTATTTTCTAAGTTTATCTTTGCTATCCTGTAAACAATACTGAAGTGAGCACATCAGATTAACTTAAAGCAGTTTTAGCATTTTATAACTGATACGCTAAACAGCACTTCCCCTTTTTAATTTCTGAACTGCTTATCAATCTCTTCTTTCTCTAATACTGTGTTGAGTTGATAAAGATGAAGATACTATTTGTAGCGGAGAGCAGCAACACTGGATATCACTATGAATGTAGACTGTTCTTCCCAAAATTCATTTAAACGTGAGATTATGCTATCGATTAATAAACTGCATGAATCTGTGCTGTCCAATATACTTGCGATTAGCCACATGCAGCTACTAACACTTGAAATGTGGTTAGTCCAAATTGAGAGTTGGGTATAGGATACATCCCAGATTCTGAAGGCATAGTGTAGAAAAACGAATGAAATATATCTCATTAACAATTTTATATTTATTATTTTTATTTATTTATTTATTTATTTTGAGGTGGAGTCTCGCTCTGTTGCCCAGGCTGGAGTGCAGTGGCACGATCTCAGCTCACTGCAACCTCTACCTCCCAGATTCACGCAATTCTCCTGCCTTAGCCTCCCAGACTGAGGAGTAGTTGGGACAACAGGCATGCAAAACCATGACTGGCCAAGTGATACACCCACCTTGGCCTCCCAAAGTGTTGGGATTACAGGCATGAGCTACCTAGTCTGGTCTAGTAATTTTATATTAATTATATGTTGAAATAGTTTAGATATCTGGATTAAATAAAATATATTACCTAAATTAATTTTACCTGCTTTTTACTTTTTAAATGTGGCTACCAGAAAATTTAAACTTACATATAAGTTCGCACTTGGGGCTTGCATTACATTTCTACTGGACAGAGCTAATTTTTCTTGGGTATAGCATAAAATTAATCTTCATAAATCATCTCCCTGACTTTCTAAAAATACTTTCAGAAGAGACTTTAACACAAAGCAAATTCTAGAAAGGAGTTATTTTACTTCAAGAAACAATTTATATATAAAAGGAAAAAACATCTCAGAGTCTGCCACCACCATTCCTAAAGAAACTTCATTTTCAGTGTTTACTGGCTTCTTAGGATCAATTTCTAGAGGAATGAAAATCAAAAGAGCAGCCAAAAGCTAAAGAGGTGACATTCAAGGAAATAAAATGCAGTGCCTTTTCTCTTCCCAGGGCCTCACATGATTTAACTTCGAAGGAATTTTGGAGGGTCAAGGACAGGAAATAGATAAAGGGAGGAAAAGCGGCTACATCAGACCAATTGTTGTAAAATAAATAATGAACAAGTTACAGATAGCAAGTTTAATTGACCTTGAGAATTTCCCTTAGGAATTTACATACTCACTCTTGTATAATTTTCAGCATACTGTTTGTCAGATTTTTCATCCAACTAGAAAAGAACAAAGATAAAAATCAGGAAAGATGCTTAGCAAGTTGATTTTTTTTAGGAGGAAAAAAAGTGATCTTGAGTTTTCCAAGTTCAATGATGTTTGAAGCCTAAAAATAAACATATTAAAAATGAAATAAAAATTCCAGTTTAACATAAGACAAAATGTCGGCAACTTTAATTTTTATCCTAAGGAAGACACTGAGTAAGCAATCTATGTTTACTCAAAAGTTTAGAACTTTTGGGTAAATTTTCTGTTTACGGTATTTAAAACACATTAAAGAAGGCTACATATAAAAAGTTTTAGCACTGCAAATGTTAATACAAAAAAACCTTGTACATATCAAAAAGAAAAGTCTGATAAAACCAAAAGTGATAAACCTTTATTTCTAAGCATTATTAGGACACAGGACACATAGATAAAGACTAGTACACTCAGTCAAGAAAGTTCAGATTGGATTAAAGCATGTTAAATATGTCACCAAAATATTTTTCCCCACATCAAGGATTTTTTGTTTTATCAGTAATACATGCACATGTGACCAAAAAAAATCAAACAGCACAAAAGGGTATGAGTAGGGCTCTCTCCCTACCATGCCATACCCTGACCACCAGTCTCTAATAGCAACCAACCACAAAGTGTTTAAAAAATTCTAGTAAGTGTCCCATACGTGTTCTACACCTTCTTTTTCCCCTTACCAAGTCTCAGAGATTTGAGAAAGTACTTCATCTTTCTTCATAGCATTTATCACTCCCTGACACTATGGTATTTATCCATTTATTTATTGTCTGCTGTCTTTCTAAAATGTAAGCTCTATATCAGTATGTTCTTTTCTGCACTCCTAGTATCAAGAATAGTGTCTGGCATACAGAAGGGCTCAAAATTTGTTGGATGAATGAATAAATCGTACCCCATCTATACTAATAGACTTCCCTCATTTATTTTAAATAGCTTCATAGTAGCCTGTTATCTCAACTTGCCATAATTAAGTTAACCTATCTTCTGCTATAGGCCTTAAGGTTGTTTCAGACACTGTTTCAAGAAGGGAAGTACCTTAAAAGTCTAGTCCAAACCCTGAGTTTTACAGCTAAGGAAAAAGAAATTGAGAGGTGAAAGATTTTGCTGACGGTTGCAGAGCTGAATCCAACCCTTAGTTTTGTAAATTTTCAATTCAGTGTTCATATTGTTTACCTGAATATATATGCTATTCCAATTATCACCAGGAGAAAAAAGGCACATAGGGATGTAACTAAATGAAAATAACTCCAACTCCGACACAAACCTTCTAGGCCCAATCTAGAGAAGAGATCTGAAAACATTTCTCAGTTAATTATTAAAACATGAAACATCATTTCTGGCTCTACTCAGATCACTTCACCCTAACTTCCACATATTTGAAAGTTTTTAGTGTTCTTTTTATTACCCACACTTATGTTTATAAATATTCTTTATTATGATGATAGTAATACATCAGTAATATAAACACTATTTTTAGACATTTAACTCTTTGTTACTTCATGCTGTAAAAACTCTGAAAAACTAATTTTAGTTCATTTTGATTTTTAAAACAACATATAAATGTTTCAAAGCAGGTAGTGACAGCGATTGAAATGGTTTTTTGGTTTTTTTTTTAAATTTTTTCTTTTTTTTTTTTGAGACAGAGTCTCACTCTGTCACCCAGGCTGGAGTACAATGGTGCGATCTTGGCTCACTGCAACCTCTGCCTCCCAGGTTCAAGCTACTCTCCTTGCCTCAGCCTCCCAAGTAACTGGGATTACAGGCACCCAGCATCATGCCCGGCTAATTTTTTTTGTATTTTTAGAAGAGATGGGGTTTCACCACATTGGCCAGGCTGGTCTCAAAATCCTGACCTCAAGTGATCCGCCTGCCTCAGCCTCCCAAAGTGCTGGGATTATATGTATGAGCCACCATGCCTGTCCTAAAATTTGTTTTTAAATACTATATTGGCAATTATTGCCATAAAAAGGAATAATCCTTTTACACATCTATACTGCATTGCCCAATATTTAATGTACTATTCTTCAAGATGAAAGAAATATTATATTTGAATAAACTGCCTTATTTTCCTGAGTATTTTCCAACTCTTTTCTGCTAATGTGTTAAAGAGAAAAGCACGTAGCATTCAAAGTTAAAAGTCTTCTAAGCTTATTTGAAATCCTTCCTCAAACCCACTTCTCACAAAACTGACCTCCAAACTCACCCAGTTTTTAACAGACTGTCCCTGGAATAATCTTACATTTCAGAGGTTGCATCACTGAACTAATCCATCACAATGTTGACTCTATTGCTTTCACTGTCTTCTAAGAGATCCCAACTGTCGCAACCCAAACTGATCACGCACCAAACCTCAGAGACTGTCAAGCCAGCAAAAATCACCCAAAGCAACCATGTCACAGTTCTCTTATTTTGGCTATACTAACTTGGCCAGTCCTCACTTCTGAGACTTGTACTATATTGCATGCCGTCTTCCATTTAGACAAAAACCTAGTTGAAACTTGGTATTCTAAAAGCCCAATAGGATCCAACAGCCAAGAGTTCTACGTGGCTGCAATGCAATAACAAGCTAATGTTCATAATGGTGATCCAGAGTCTGCCAGATCCAGAAAAAAGCTTTTTAAACAGAATAAAATTTAATCATATTTAATATATTAACATGTAAAACTGTATTTTAATAAAGTATTTACAGTGCAGTTTCTTCAATGCAGTCATTGGGTCTTGATCCTTTGTTAATTTCTAATTTATATACATACTAACTTGATAAAGCTACTCAAAAATTGTTTGAAAAAATACCTGAGTCCACAACCACAGAAGGGACGACATCAATCAATTTTAACAATTCCCTAAAGCAAAACTGGCTAAGGATTCCATTTAGAAATGGGTTTAATTATTAACAATCAGCAAAATTTCAGTTTTAATTAAAACACATTTACATTTGTTTGCTTTATTGTAGCCTGACTTACAAAACAGAAACAAAGCCAATGCAGAAGAAAATTAGAGGCTAGAGCCACCAAAAATATTATATAGGCTTGCAGAATCATGACCTGGCACCCTTTCTCAGCACCTCCTAGCTCAGAAGTTATAAACTATCAGCCTACAAACATATTTAGTACACAATGAGGTAACCAGAAAATGTCTTTTAAAATTCTGAATTCGTTGCCAGCATTTAAAAATCATATTTCATGTTGAAGTATTTCCAGGTCATCTTTTTTTGAAAGTGGGAGGGAAGGGAGGTCTACCAACATGAAGTCCCCTTTGTATTCATCTACAAGATGAGCTGGACTACAGCATACTCTTTAAAAGAAATACTACTAGAGAAAGTTACTTGCTCCAGAGAGAGGCCCAAAAATACTGTATGCTTTGCCAGGAGGCAAAATTAAGGATAAGGTACTTATATATAACCATTTAAAAATATACAAATTGCCTGTAATCCCAGCGCTTTGAGAGACTGAGGCAGGAAGGTCACTTGAGCCCAAGAGTTTGAGACTGCAGTGAGCTATGATGGCTCCACTGCACTCCAGCCTGCAAGACAGAGCAAGACCCTGTCTCTTTAAATATATATATAATGTATGTGTGTATATATGTATGTATACATACATATATGTATACATATGTGTGCGTCTGTGTGTGTGTGGATACACACATACATACAAATAAACCAGTGGCTCGCATAACAGGGGTTAGCCAGATTTGTAAATCCCTGCTCTAGAGAACTTTACCTTATGTTAAAGAGTTATAGTTAACTAGTAGGGGCAGGGGGAGATTTTTTAAACTGTCAGCATTTTCACTTATATGTAATTACTAAAGTAAATCATCACAAAATAAATGTAAGGAAGACATAACTATTAATTCAGATATTATAAATTAAGAGGCTGACAGAATTCAGTTTTTAAGAGAACAGATGTAAACAATAAGTTTAATTGTCCATACTTACAGGGGAAAAAAGGGGATTAATAGCCAATTTAATAATAAGGGCAATATTTCAGGGGAATGACTTGGAAACCAGTCTTCTAACTTTGTATGCAGAGAGAGTTATTGATTAGACCCACACCAAGATGATACTGTTGCATAGCCAGATTTGAGAACCAATGATCTGGAATGCTTAAGAACCACACATAAAATTATCTTCTAGAATTAAAATAGTTCAGAAATTGCTATTTAAATACCATCAGTGAAATGCTAATTATAAATAATTATTTCTTCATTTAAAAACTACTCTCTAATGTTTCTATTAAGAAATGTTTGCTGGGTGCGGTGGCTCATGCATGTAATCTCATCACTTTGGGAGGTTGAGACGGGTGGATCATGAGGTTAGGAGTTCAAGACCAGCCTGGCCAAGATGGTGAAATCCCGTCTCTACTAAAAATACAAAAAATTAGCCAGGCACGGTGGCAGGTGCCTGTAATCCCAGCTACTCGGGAGGCTAAGGCAGGAGAATCGCTTGAACTCAGAGGGTGGGGGTTGCAGTGAGCCGAAATTATGCCACTGCATGCCAGTCTAGGCGACAGAGTGAGACTTTGTCTCAAAAAAAAAAAAAAAAGAAATGTTGGCCAGAAGTGATGGCTCACGCCTGTAATCCCAACACTTTGGGAGGCTGAGGCAGGTGGATTGCTTGAGGTCAGGAATTCAAGACCAGCCTAGGCAAGACAGCAAAACCCTGGCTCTACAAAAAATATAAAAATTAGCTGGGCATGATGACACACGCTTGTAGTCCCAGCTACTTCGGAGGCTGAAGCGGGAGGATCACTTGAGCCCAGGAATTTGAAGCTGCAGAGAGCCGTGATTGTGCTGCTGCACTCCAGCCTGGGCAACAGGTCTCAACCCTGTCACCAAGAAAAAAAAAGAAGAAAGGAAAGAAAGGAAAGAAAGGAAAGAAAGGAAAGAAAGGAGGAAAGAAAGAAAGAAAGAAAGAAAGAAAGAAAGAAAGAAAGAAAGAAAGAAAGAAAGAAAGAAAGAAAGAAAGAAAGAAAGAAAGAAAGAAAGAAAGAAAGAAAGAAAGAAAGAAAGAAAGGAAGGAAGGAAGGAAGGAAGGAAGGAAGGAAGGAAGGAAGGAAGGAAAGAAAGAAAGAAAGAAAGAAAGAAAGAAAGAAAGAAAGAAAGAAAGAAAGAAAGAAAGAAAGAAAGAAAGAAAGAAAGAAAGAAAGAAAGAAAGAAGGCACTTCTCACCCCCTCCAAAGTGCTTGACAATGAGTACAGTCAGTATAGCCTTGGTCAGTTGGCAAAACAACACAAAGTCAGCAAGAGGAGAAGCGTCAGAGAGATAATCAGGCTGTTATTTTGAGATGAGCAGGTAGATCCTAAGTTGTTGGCTGGAGTTCATTCATTAAGACAAATGCCTGAAGGACAACCTTTCCTAAATTCAGTTCCTGATGAATATGGAAGCAATGGATAGGCACACTTCTTCAGAACAATGCCATAATCCAAATATTTAAAATATATTCAGATTCTTCCTGGTTAGTACAAATTAGTGACACTTTACTAAGTGGTATATTTCATTATTCAACTTTCTAAGTCTACCTATCACTTTATAGATTCACTAAAATCAAAAAGGAAAATAATTTTTTTAACCAATAAAGAATGTCTGAACAAGGGTTAGGTATTAGATGATACTAAGGAATTACTTACTTCATTAGTGATGATAATGATATAAGAGATCTGAAAAAATGTTCAGTTACAGATACATATTAAACTATTTATTGAGAAATGACATGACGTGGAATTTGCTTTACAATAATTCAGGGAAAAAAGGAGGGAAGGGGGAAGATGAAACAAAATTGGCAAAATATTGATAATTGTTGCAGATGCTGATGGGTTCTATGTGGAGATTTTTCCACAGGGGGGGAAAAAGTTTTTTTAAGAAAGGACATATTAATAAATACATTCCAAAACAGAGCAAATGTATTTGATTTTAACATGTTCAAACAATTCTTTCTTTCTTTGTTTTTTTTTTGAGATGAAGTCTCGCTCTGTTGCCCAGGATACAGTGCAGTGGCATGGTCTCGGCTCACTGCAACCTCCACCTCCTGGGTTCAAGCAATTCTCCTGCCTCAGCCTCCAGAGTAGCTGGGATTACAGGTGTGAGCCCCACACACAGCTAATTTTTTTGTATTTTTAGTACAGACAGGGTTTCACCACGTTGGCCAGGCTGGTCTCGAACTCCTGACCTCAGGTGATCCGCCTGCTTCGGCCTCTCAAAGTGCTGGAATTACAAGCGTGAGCCACCATGCCCGGCCCAAACAAATATTTCTTAAGACAATAAATCAAGTTCCCACTTTTATTATAAAATAGCTAACATATTAGCTGTTAGTCACAAGCCTGGGACAACATAACCAACCACCCCATGCAATACACTCACACTGGACAAATCTGGGATACTGATGTCATCCACCTCGGAGACAACACTTCCCCTACGATTGGAGCGACTGAAATAATCGGCGGCAGAAACCTTTCAGTCAGAAAAAAAATGAGATGCTTTAAAAGTTAAGAAAAAAAGAAAAAAAATAACATTGGCCAATTAGAGAAAGGCTTTTTAAAATTTTGATGTGTGATAAAGTATCAAGAAATAAAATGAGGAAACTGCTGCAATTAACCTACTCAAAAAAATAAAGAAAAGGGGTTCCTAAATGAAATCACAGCTCTACAATCAGCTTTTTTACTCATCTTAACTAGAGTCCTATGCTACAGAGAACATTTACTTCCTGAGGACCAGCAAATCTCTCATGTTTAAGATATTCATCACCCTGAACAGAAGCATTTCGAGGTTAGTATCTACCTCTACTATAATTCTCAAAATTTATAATTCATTATAGCTATCAATTCTGTTAAGAATATATATGCTGAATGCAGAATTATTTGCAGGGTGTTTACTGCACCTTTTCTCAGTTTACACAGTTCCCTCTTTTTCATATTCCCAAAGACCAGGAAATGTAGGACAAAATAAAGAACGAAATGAACTATACTGGCCTCTTTTTGGTTCCCCAAACACACCAGTTCTCCCTCACCTTAGGCCTTGGCACTGGCCTAGAATGCTCCTCTCCCAGCTCTTCAAGCAACTGGCTCCTCACATTTCAGGTCTCAGCTCAATGGTCAGTTTCTCAAAGAAGCATCTCTAATCACCCCATCCAAAGGGTCACCCACATACATACCGGCCCCTCCATGTTCCCTATCACATTACCTGTTCTCTTCACACTCCCTGACATTTCTTTCTTTTTCTTTCTTTACTAGCTTATTTTCCATCTCTTTCACTAGGATATAAACTCCATAAAGTCAGAAATCTAGTCTGACTGGCTTAAAATAGTATTCCTAGCACTCAACACAGGGCTTTGAATGTAACAGGCACTCCACAAACATTTATTTAATTTTAAAGTAAGTGATTTTTTTTTTTTTTACCTCATTCATTATCTATTCCTTACTTCAGCTGACTGTTTGCCTTGCTTTAAAATATTTCTCAAGGAAGGGAATTCAGAAGCCCATCCAAGAGATAAAACAGGCTTATAAGTATGAAGTTTTGCTAATAACCAATACAATCAAGCAATGGTGTTTTTATTCACAGTAATAATAATATAACTTGCATTTATAGATACTAATATTTATTGGCACCTATCTGAGAATTTTGATAGGTATTTTCTATATAGTATTCCATTTAATCCATATATTAAGCTTACCTACAAAGATAGTATTAACATCCCCAACGTACAAATAAAGACACTGCCATTTACACACTAATAGGTAGTAGAAGTGGATACAAGCCCAAGCATCATTATTTAGAGTCCCTGCCCTTTCCACTCCACTGCGTTCCAAGGTGTTTTTAGGTATTGTGGTATATTATTTCTCCTTCAGTTGTAAGCATGATCATTAGCTGGTTTGCTAAGGAACTACAACTGCTTTAATTAAATAAATGAATTTTGGTAACAAATCTCTCCAACATTTAATGTTCCCCTTCTCTATGAAAACTCGGGTTTATAATCTTTCACATAACGTAACTCATGTTAAATGGCCTATTTTTCTTTAAGGAATTACAGCCTCTTATGCTCTTTATTCTAGCTCTAAGCTGACATACCATCCTCAACAATGTATTTTCCAAACCAATTTCTTAAATATAACTAAAATGTCATCAGTTTTCTGTAAAATTTCCAGCTTCATTAAAGAATAACCTGAAATTATATCATTTGTATTCTAATATAGCTATTTGTTGCCTCTACAATTATTATCCAATTGAATGTCTAAGACTAGAATTTTTAAATTTTGTCATCAGCAATTCTTAAATTCACCAGCTTTTTTTTTTTTTTTTTTTTGAGAGGCAGAGGCTCATTTTGCTCACCACGCTGGAGTGCAGTGATGCAGTCATAGCTCACTGCAGGCTCAAACTCCTGGGCTCAAGCAATCCTCCCACCTCAGTCTCCCACGTAGCTGGGATTATAAGCATGAGCCACCATGCCTGGATTACAGGTCTTAACAGATGGATAAACATCGATTAAATCTAAATACAACAATATAGAAAGCAATTAATGGTAACATGATTTGTAATCCATAGTTATGAGTTTTATACAATATGGAAACATTAATTTTGCTGAAGAAATTTGTCTTTGGTGAACTGCACACACATGTGCATAAAACAGCAACAAAGAATAACAAGTAAAAACTTTTCAAATAATGACTCACTCCTAAGAGATGTAAAAAGACAAGTTATTAATGAAAGCTTGCACAGCCGACAGAGAATGTGTGTGCTCAACATGTTTTATAAGGCAAATTATTTATATAACTAAATTTGAGGAAAATGCTCTTATTGTCAAATGCAAATTTCACTTTACAACAGATTTCACATGAGCATGCATTGTTGTTATTTAAAACTCATCTTATTTCTTTGCATGCAAATCACGCTCACCACACTCTCCCTTTGTCCACGACTGGCACGATCAGAAGACACAATGCTTGCGGTGTCATCATTGGTAAACTATAGATATTAAATGCAGATAATGACAAAGACGCAATTTTGCTATGGTGTTACCTCATTATAAGCACATTAAGGAAGGTTTTGAGATGCATACGAATAATGATATAAGCAGCATAATTGGTATAATCTATTGTACACCCTATATATTAATAGAAAAGCTGGTACAAGGCATAATAAACTGCTATTAAAAATCAGGAGACATTTCCAAAAAGCACAAATAAAGTAAAACCTTACATTTTATTTAAGTTAAATTAAAGAAAGCCAGGTGCGGGGGCTCATGCCTGTAACCCCAGCACTTTGGGAGGCCAAGGCGGGCGGATTGCTTGAGGTCAGGAGTTCAACACAAACCTGACCAACATGGTGAAACCCCGTCTCTCCTAAAAATACAGAAATTAGCCAGGCATAGTGGCGGATGCCTGTAATCCCAGCTACTCGGGAGGCTGAGGCAGGAGAATCGCTGGAACCCAGGAGGCGGAGGTTGCAGTGAGCAGAGATTATGCCACTGCACTCCAGCCTGGGTAACAGAGCAAGACTCCATCTCAAAAAATTAAAGAAGGGGAGGTGCATAGTAAGCCAACTGAAACCAGCTAGGGATTTCATACTTTTAAACCTCTGGGCCCTTTGTGATCCTATCAGGGGTCAATAAATATACTTAATGTTTTTGCTTGAGAGAGAAAATAAAATAATATTTTAAAGCGAAACAATGTAAGTCAATGACAGAAATTCCTACAACAGGGACAACAAAGTAATGGTTCTTATTTTCCTTTATTCATTACTATGCAACTAGTGGAGATGTTGCTAACATCACCCTACATGGCTCTGTCATCTTCTTGCTTTACCAGCCAAAGACTCATCTTCAGTATGTGTAGTTTATCTCCATTCTAACATCACTAAGAAACCATTCTGGCATCACTAAAATAGTCATTCTGACCCCAACCTGCAAATGAAATAGGATCTAGCCAGCCTATAAGGACAAGATCCTACAAGTGAATGAAAATATAAGCTGGGTACAGTAATACACACCTGCAGTCCCAGCTACTGAGGAGGCTGAGGCAGGAGGATTACTTGAGCTCCAGAGTTCGAATCCAGCAGGGGCCACATAGAAAGTTACCCTCTCTAAATAAAAATTAAAAATAGGCCAGGCATGGTGGCTCATGCCTGTAATCCCAACTCGGAGGCCGAGGTGGGTGGACCACCTGAGGTCGGAAGTTTGAGACCAGCCTGGCCAACATGGTGAAACTTGGGAGGCTGAGGTGGGAGAATTGCTTGAACCTGGAAGGCAGAGGCTGCAGTGAGCCAAAATCACACCACTGCACTTTAGAGACTGGGTGACAGAGCAAGACTCTGTCTCTGAAGAAAAATATATACATATTAAAATTTTAAAAATTATGTGTGTTTGTGTATAAAATCCAATTTTATTTGCAAGTGACCACTACACTCAGGAAACTAAAAATGCTACCAGATCCAATAATTGCCAAGTGGAATTTTATTACAGGGTAGGTTAGAAGTAAACTTCCTTCTTATATGAAAAAAGTTCTTACCTTCTTAAACATCCCTGTGTAACTTTTGTTAAATACAGCAGTGGTATTTTTAAGCAGTGCCACTTGGAAATGGTAGAACTGAGACAAACATATATGTAAAAGAAAACCCATATAGCTCACCTATTCCACTTCACAAATTAACCTTTGATGACCTTTAAAAAATTGCTTTAATTATTTCTCTAGTTTTGACATTATCAAGGATAACAAGGTAGCTCGTAAAGTCATCATTTGCCATTGGGAATGTAAATCAGTACAGTCCTTTTGGTAGACAACATGGTAATTTACATCATAATTTAAATGCATATCCTCTTTGACCCCATCATTTCATGATTCACAATTTACCCTGCAGATTTACCCATGTAAGTACACAAAAATATACTTGGATAAGAATGGTCATTGTGTAAGTGTCTATAGTAGCAAAAATATGACAATCTAATGTCCATCACAGGGAAATGACTTTTTATTTTTTTACTTTTTATTTTTTTTTGAGATGGAGTTTTGCTCTTGTTGCCCAGGCTGGAGTGCAATGGCACAATCTTGGCTCACCGCAGCCTCTGCCTCCGGGGTTCAAGTGATTCTCCTGCCTCAGCCTCCCAAGTAGCTGGGATTACAGGCATGTGCCACCACACCCGGCTAATTGTGTATTTTTAGTAGAGGTGGGGTTTCACCGTGTTGGTCAGGCTGGTCTTGAACCCCCGACCTCAGGTGCTCTGCCCGCCTCGGCCTCCCATAGTGCTGGGATTATAGGTGTGAGCCACCGTGCCCAGCCAGGAAATGACTTTTAAAATGTATACTTACGCACTAACGGAATATATTGCCATTAAAAAGAATGTGCTAATATGAAACTATCTCTAAGAGACATGAAGTGGAAAAACTAAGGGACACGGCTTACTTGTTGAAAATTTTTATCAAAAAAAGAAAGAATGAAATAAATTTATAGGTGCTGATACAGAAAGCTACTTTAAAGAAAGAAAATATATTGAGGAGCAATATGTAATATGAACCTATTTGCACTCAAAATAAAGAGCACTCATATATGCATAAAATATCTATGAAAGGTTATTGAAGAACAGAGATTATATTTGGGGAAGGAAAATGGGGAAGGAGGGGTCTGGGGAATTTTACTTTGAATTTTCCTTAACTAATATTATTTTTACAAATTTTAAAAAATACTCCAGAAAGATTAGGTAATTATAATTGTCCCAGTTTTGTCTTTTGTATAATATATTTTTTTAATCAGTTTGTTTTATTTCTTCTCCTTTCACTGCACTGATAGAAGTGCTAGCAAGCAGGTGAAATGGCTGAATGTGCAGAATGTAAAGATGGAAAGGAGAAACACAGGATAGTCAACCTATACACTGAATTATCATCACTGAAAGACAAGAAGTTCTACACAAATGAAAATTAAATATAAAAACTTAAAAAATTCTAATGGCACTGGTTAGAGACTCGTTTAAGAAATTACATGCTAAGTCACATTTATAGAGAAATTACCAATTATTAGGACAAATTAGTGCTTGAGTTTATGTACTAAGGGAACACCTAATCCATACACAACAAAGTGAATCACAGAATATTCTAAACAGTGAGTACAGATTAATGCAACAACCAAAAATTTCTACAAAGCATGCAGAGACTAGACAGCTCACCACTGGACTGCTTCGGGCTGAACTTGTTCTTGATGAGTAATAACTGCATTCAGATGGCTATAAAGTTCCCAAGAAGAAAGGTTTTACAATGAACACCTCATTTTTCTAATGAGAATACATTAAGGACCATGGACCTAACTTGCCCCTGGTTCTCAAGATAAAGTTAACTATTATTCAGTGGTCTAGAACTCTACCTCATCCCCACCCTCAAGATCTACCAGCCCTTGGCTAGAGGGAGAGAAGAAGAAGGGGATGCCCTGAGAAGTGCTGCTCAGAACTTCTTCAGGAGGAACTAATGAACAAGAAAAGTGGTTTTTCTATGTATTTCCCTAATACTTGAAGCCATGATTTCCAGCAGGCATTTTATCACGGCTTGGGTGAGAGTCACAACTGGCTAGCTGAATGACTTGATCACAGCTTAGAGAGTAATTACAGATCAGATTAAATAACTTTTTCTTTGTGTACTCTTTTTTTTTTTTTTAATTTTTGACTTTTTCTTTGAAAGTAAACTGTGCCCATCCACATTTCCCTCCTCCTCACCACCTTCCCCTATTTAGACTTACAGTTCGAGAACCATAAGGGTTATATAATCCACCATTGTACAATGATGCCTAAGGAACAAAGGAAATATTACTTAGCTATTTAGCATCAAGGTTGTTTTGAAAATGACTTAATGTTTTCACAATACTCGGTACCAAAAAAGTTTTGGAGAATGATATAAGTGTATAGCTTCCCAAAGTGAAAACCCTGAGGGCGGCAATACTCATTTATATGCATAAATTGCTATCAACCTTACACTTCATTTTTTAAAAAACTACCCCTGGTTACAGTATTTTCTTTCACCATCATGTTATGAAACTGGGAGAATTAACACGTATAAATGTATTTCCTCAAAAGAGGAAACAGAGCAGGAAAGGAAACTGAGGTACAAAGAGTATTTTGCCCACTACAACAATAAAATTAAGTTATAAAACCTCAGGATCCCAGTCCACTAGAACAGGCCACAACACAACAAACAGCTTGAAAGCAACAAATTCACAGCTCACACATTACACAGAGCTATTGCTTTTACTGTTCTAGTCAGCTTGCTTTATTAGATCCTAGTATCAGAGGCCAAGATCATAACTGTCCCAAAGAAAAACAATATCCTTTCCATAAGCAGCCATCTCACAAAAGTATGTGAGTGTGGTGGGACTCAAGCAAATCTATCTTCTCTATGAAAAAACTGATTCTAAGCAAGGGCTACCCACAGCCCTCTGTGAAGGGAATATGCTCATTTTTAATACCCTAAAGTTTTATATTTTAAGCACAGGCAGCACAATCTGAAGTACACATGACATTAAAATCATGTGTCCTTAACTATTTTGGAGAAAAGCTGTCAAGCCATAGAGTTAGCACCATGACATTGACCCCACCAGCACTGCACACACTGGAAGAGGAAAATACAAACCAGACTGGCACTTCTCAGCAGACCAGAATTTGCAGTAGAAGAGGCCTAAGAAAAAAGTGCATTATTAAACCCGAAAAAAAGCAACTGGTAGCTCTGAAGGCAGAAAATTCCTCAGAAAGTACTAACCCTGTCACTCTTATATGTTGCCAGAGGGTCACTGTACAGGGAAGAAGACTGCTAAGAGACAAAAACAAAATAAATAAGCAAAAACAAAAAACAAAGATGAATTGGTCTCACCATCACAAATGCAGAGGATTTAAGTTTATGATTTTATACTCCATAATTCATTAGCAATTCCTGAGTGCTTAAGGTACTTAAGAAACACAAGAAATAAGAAAAACTTAAGTCATTAGAAATTGTTTTGAATATCAATTGTAAGGGATAAGAAAGAAAAACAGTTGGAACAGTTTTCTGTAAATTATAAATATGTTTATGTCCTATTGGTCTTCAAGCATTATTGTTAGGATACGGAATGGTAAGTAAGAAAACACTGAGGGAAAGAGGGCCATGGCACTGGGAGTGTGGCAAACAGTGGCCACATCCCACTCACCCAGTTCCTATGATATTTTCAGTGATTTTATGACCAACTCCTAATTGGCTTAGACTGATTTTTGGAGAACCAGATAAATAAGCTCCAAGTTAGCACTACAAACACTCTTTTCCAAATAGATTAGAAAACCTGTTCTTCAAAACAAGCCACGGACAAAGTGCCTTAGTTGAATTAGATAAATTGTACCAGTCAATGAATCCATGCACTAAAAGGACACAGCATGTTTTTAAAGGAATTAAATCTTGCTTTTCCTGATGTCATCTGAGGACATACTTTTCAAGTTCTTTTTCACCAAACCCAATCAGAGATGAAAAATAAGAGTACTTAAGTTGTGTGTGCAGGTTTTTTAAACAAAATTATTTTAAATGTACTGTGTGCCATACATTTAATGTGTCTTAAATGTATGATGTGTCAAATGTCTTTTAAAAAACAGGAGATTCTAACATTAAATAACTACATTCTTCTCATGCCACATGTAGTTTACATTTTTATATATAAGCTTTTTTAAAAGGGTACCCACTCTGAAGTATATAGAAGCTTACAACTTATTTTGAAATGTATCAAAAACTAAGATGAATTGATGGTTAGAGGGACAAATAGATACTTATGTGATAAAGGAAATATAATGAATTATATAATCTAAATGACAAGTATGTGATATTCACTATATTAGTCTTTAAACTTTTTGTACATTTAAACATTTTCATTAAAAAATTTTTTTAATGGTACTGATTTATAAACATGATGATTCAATAGTTCCCGTTGTTTAAAGAGACTCCCACAGACTATATAAATTCAGTTACCAAAAACTAGTATATACGTAGCCATTTACAGATTATTTACAGCTAGTCAAAATGCAAAACAGGGAGGTTAGAAAACACATAAAGCCAAAAAACTTTAGACAAACCCGAGTGTAGTAGGCAGAGGTGGGTTTGCTATGTCTAAGACTGCTATAGTTTCTCTGGTCAAAGTAGAGGCCACTCTGCAAAAAGCAAAATTAAACACATTTTTCTTAGGTTAAATGTTAATAACCTAACAACACACAAAGGTAAAACTGAACACACAAAGGCAAAATGTAATATTGCCAAATCCCTTCTTCTCCAAAATAATGTTTTTAAATCATCATATCACATTAAGTCAAAGTAACAATTATTTCAAGCCCCTAAAACAAAGATATTACTAACTTTTTAAATTTAAAAACAAGACAATAAACTCTCAGACAAAATGAAATGAAAACAATTTATTCTCTTGCCATTCTTAAGAATGTCCTTGAACACTCCTGGACCACTGAATAATTACCAGTTTTAAATCCATCTGGCAAAGCCACAGAAGTGGTTAAAGAGCTATGTATTTGGTTCCAAACATTTCCTAGTCCCATTACTTGTCAAAATAAACTGACAAATTACCAAAATGAAAGAGAGAGTGCAATAAATGTGGTTTGATCTAAAACACTATGGCAGGTTCATTTATACAATGCACAAAATAAACAATAATAGTATACATTATAGCTAACTGAGGGAGAGAAAACCATCTATAAAATTCCCTTCCCAACTTCTCTAGCCATCTTTTTCACTCAAGGTTAAGCAAATTTAGGCAATTTCTGATTTAAAGACTCCACCAGTGTTGACACTGCAGTTGAGGATACCCCTACTCTCACCCCACCCCTACCACCCCTAGCCCTGCCTTCCCACACCACTCTTCACTCCCAACTCACACCCTCAGCTAGGCACTAAGGTTCACCTTTCCCCAGAGATCCCAAGACCTTACCTTCCAGGGCCTCTCATTAATGTTCTCCCCGTTACATTCTCCCTTCTCTCCTTCCTTCTACCAACCAAAGCCTTCCAACCCTCTCCCCATCCAACCCATGGGAACCCTGAATTATGAATTAGCAAAGAGTTGGGACTGCACTTCCTTTGCCAGTACTGTTGCAACCTAACAGGAAATGGGTGTTCCCAATGTACCAAGTGGGCATTCTGGAGATATTCCTTTCCTCACAGAAATTTGTTTAGCGGCCAGGCACTGTGGCTCATGCCTGTAATCCCAGCACTTTGGGAGGCTGAGGCGGGAGGATCATCTGGCCAACATGGCAAAACCCCGTCTCTACAAAAATACAAAAATTAGCCAGGAATAGTGGCACATGCCTGTAATCCCAGCTACTTGGGAGGCTGAGGCAGGAGAATTGTTTGAACCTGGGAGGTGGAGGTTGCAGTGAGCCGAGACTGCACCATGCAATCTAGCCTGGGAGACAGAGCGAGACTCCAACTCACAAAAAAAAAAAAAAAAAAAAGAACAAAAGAAAAAGAAAAAAGAAATGTTGTTTTGCAAAGTGACTAGAATAAAGAGTATATTCATTCTGCAGTTTAATTACATTATAGATTAACGAGTTTTCAGCAAGCTAGTATGGAAACTTTGCCATTACACATTTATTGTAGAAACGAGAAAATGCATTCCAAGTTTCCAAAACACAAACTTTTAGAATGAAACCTATTTGTGAGTTTAGTTACTGCCCATAATGCCACAACTAAATCAATTCAAATTCCTAAAATAAGGATGAGAATCTTACTAAACCTATTCTTCAGGTATATTCCAAAGGACAATTCATAAATGAAAATACTTGTCAATGAGCTTCTTGTGATATAATACTAACTCTGCCTGCTGGGGGTTGCATTTGTTAATACTAAAACTTGCAAATGAAAACAAAATTATTTTTAAATTTCTGATAAATCATGTTTCAGCAGATTATCAAGTTTCAATAATGCCCTAGTAGCACACCAAAGCAATCATAATCATAATCCTTAAGTTCCTAATAGTACTTTGTGAATTGTGATATGAGACACAACAGAACTAACCAGTAGGTCTTTATGAGAACCAGAAGACTTCTTCTTCATTCCATGAGAGTGACTATAAGAATGATTCTGGAAGTAAATATTTCAAGTTAACTTCAATGATTGCATAGGGAAGTTATGAAAATAATTTAATAAAATTCATCTTGAAATTATATGCACAAAGGTCTATATGAGATACACAATAGTTTACATGCAATTTATTTCCCAAAGGTTAGTAAACAATTCACTGCACTTTACTAGCTAGGCTACCTGGCCCCTCTACACATTTGCATTCCTCCCTCACCTCCCTCTGTGCCAAGCATCTCTGTGTCTGGCCAGCTAAAGAAAACCTGATTAGAACTAAGAGCCAGGCAGGATATTTGTGGAGACCTTCATGCCACACTTGAGTCCCTCTGGCTTCTTTTTTTTCTTTTTCAGTAGAAACAGGGTGTTGCTCTGTCACCCAGACTGGGGTATAGTGGCACAATCATGGCTCACTGCAGCCTAGAACTCCTGGACTCCTGCCACAGTCTCCTGAGTAGGTAAGACCACAGGTATGTACCACTACACTCAGCTAATTTGGGGTTGGGGGGAAAGGTAGAGACAATGTCTTGCTATGTTATCCAGGATGGTCTTGAACTCTTGGTCTCAAGTGATCCTCCTGCCTCAACCTCCCAAAATGCTGGATTACAGGCATGAGACACCACTCCTGCCCCCCCCCCATCTTCTTTATAAGGATATAGGTAACAAGATAATTCATTTCCTTCTATAGTCTTCCTTACCTAAAGGTCAAATAGCAATCTTTTGGAACAATTAAAACAGGACTGAGAGAACGAAGAACATGACATTAAACTGTCCCAGTCCCAGACAGTACTCTTAACCCAAATTAGTGAATCCACAGTATGTAATGCTC
The DNA here is from genome assembly GCF_037993035.2 of Macaca fascicularis. Lineage (NCBI taxonomy): Eukaryota > Metazoa > Chordata > Mammalia > Primates > Cercopithecidae > Macaca > Macaca fascicularis. Next base: position 99,141,342 of record NC_088376.1, read on the forward strand.
AGGAGGGAAACAACCAACATGGTATGGATTGCCCAGCATACCATAAATGGTCACCTTATAAAAGGGTCCCTTGAAGGCAGGATTGTCTCAATATCTAACTTTTCCTAGGAGTACAGAGCCAAGTACATATGGGAAAATTAAGGCCAGCAATACTACTAAATAGGTAAATTGGTAGATAAGAAATCTAATCTAGGTATGTACTACTTGCCTGAAATAAGAAGGTGTGGCTAGAAGTGCCCTACCTATCAAGAGCCAAAGGCAACAGACTGCTCTAGGTAAACCATCTCACATATATATGGCTGTATCCCCAATCAATGATTAAAAACTCATTTTTCTTTTTTTTTTGAATATGCATCTTTTTATATATTACTCTGAACATTTTAAGAGATGTCTATGTAATTTAGAAACTCAGGCAACCTAATGACAAAATATTAACCCAAGAAAAACAAGCTATAACTTAAATTCCTTGGTTAATGACATACCATAAAAAACTAACCAAATCAAACCAAAATGTATGGACATAACTGATGTCTTAGGTGTCCTCTAACACTACTGGATGTTTTCTATCTAGCAACTTCACACCTGCTAGCTTGTGACATATGACATAAAACACAGTTAGGGCTTGTGCTCAACATTAAGACATGTTTATAACAGTGTTAGAATGACAATTAGTATATGTTAGGTGGGTGGCTCATCGTTTTAAGAAAAGATACATTACTACCAGCTGGGCATGATAGCTCACACATGTAATCCCAGCACTTTGGGAGGCCAAGGTAGGAGGATCACTTAAGACCAAAAGTTCGAGACCAGCCTGGACAGCATAGCAAAACCCCATCTCTACAAAAAAAATAAAACAATTAGATGGGCATGTTGCCACATGTTTATAGTACTCGCTACTCAGAAGGCTGAGATGGGAGGATCCCTTGAACCCAGGAGTTCAAAGTTGCAGTCAGTTAAGTTATGATTGCACCACTGCACTCCAGCCTGGTTGACAGAGAGGGATCCCATCTTTAAAATTAAAAAAAAAAAAAAAAAAAAAAAGATATTACTACCAATCCTAGTCCTCAATAGATAAGAATAACTTGTGTCTAATTCTGAAATCCTAAAGAAAAAAATTACTATTCATGCCACAACCACAAAACATTAGCTTTTTGCTTTGTCACATTTTCCCCAAAAGTTCATAATAAAGCCATGAAAGTTAGTCATATTCTATAATTAGCATCAACAGATGTTTATAAAGCAAAACTCCAAATATAACACAAAGTCATGCACTACATACTAATGATGAAAGTCTTGATGATCTATCCTTGAACATATCATACTGGGTTTCAGCAGAACATGAAAGTTGGTTTGTTTCCAAATTCAGAAATATAAAGAAGAGAAGAAGTAATATTTGAGGTTATTAAAAATCCAGCACTATTTTAAAAGAAAAAATTATTAAACATGAAAGCTAATCCAGCTGAATTAAAAAAAATATTCTTCCTCCTACTCTTTCCTAGTATAAAGTATTGCTAAACTGTATGTATATTCAAAACTGTATGTTTATTTTTCTTTTAAATAACAAAATTCATAATCACTAATAGTGATATGATTCAATCTCAGTACACTATAGCACAAAACATCCTAAGGGAGCCTTTAAATACAAGAATTAAGCATTCTAAAGTCAAAAGTGCTTTTTAAGAAAATTATTATCACTTTTAACATCATTTCCTATTGTTTGAAAAGTGGCAAAAGCAAAGAATGAACAGGCAATAAGGCAAGCACACATAACTAGCATGGTCAAGCTTACAAAAGAACAATTGCAGCACCAAGATGGGGAACATTCCCTTGGATCTGCTTGTGAACAAACACCTAAAATTGTCCTTCCTCAAGAAAATGCTGAGTTCTCACTTTGAGAAATCTGGTCAAAGTGTGAACTGCACAGTATCACACAGGTGTGACACAATATAAATCAAAGAAAAATATACAAAAGTCATAAGACCAGAACACGCATATTTCATGTAGGAGCCTTTTAAAAAGATAGTATGTGTAATATCACATTTCAAATCCAGGAAAAAAAACCAAATAGTAACTACATAGATTTATGGCTTTCACACATCGTTTCTTAAACATTCTAGTTTATATTTTTAAGCTATCTACCCAGAAAGTCATATATAAAACAAATAAAAGCAATGAACAAGTTCCTTAGGTAGTTTAAATACTAATTGTTTGGTAAAAATATCTTTCTTTTCCAACCCTTATATTCATTTAAAATTTTAAGGAATACTATTCAAAAACCCAATAGGTTACAGTTCATCAGTAGTTCATAAAATCAACTTAGTAGCTTCAACCAGCTTTTTTTGAGACAGGGTCTCACTCTTTTGCCCAGGATGGAGTAGAGTGGAGTACAGGTTGGAGTACAGTACAGTTCACTGCAACATCGAACTCCTGGGTTCAAGTGAACCTCCCATTTCAGGCTCCCAAGTACCTGGAACTGCAGAACTACAGGTACATGCCACCATGCTTAGCTAATTTTTTTATTATTATTATTTTAGGAGATGGGGTCTTGCTATGTTGCCCAGGCTGGTCTTGAACTCCTGGGTTCAAGTAATCCTCCCACCTCAGCCTTCCAAAGTGCTGGGATTACAGGCAAGAGCCACTGTACCCTGCCCTCAACCAGCATTTTAAAAACTAAACTAGAAGAGAAAATATTAGAGGGTGCTGTGCAAAGTAAGTGCAAATATCATTTTGTGAAACTTTTGTTTCAATAATGTATTTTCTATACTTTTACATATATACAAATCCACATGCATGAATCTTCATGTGTATACTGACTTACGGTGTAAAATGTATTCCTTGTAGAGATCACAATTTTTAAAAAGCTTAAAATATATCACAAAATCAAATTATATAATCTAGTTCTAATAAAACATTAAAATAATAGTTCAGTCAAAATAAAGCCCTTCCTTTCATGCCTAATGAAATGGTCATTTATAAAAAACATTGCAGAAACCTCAAAAAATAAATTCCATAAGTATCAGACTAAGTGGTACCATTTTACCACTGGTATAAATTCATTGAAAATGTTATTGTAATAAACACCAATTTTATTGGAGCAAAATATCTGTACCGAATGCTTTTCTTATATTATCCTGAAACTAACAGAAAACATAAGCAATAAAAAAATATTATTAATACATGTGTAACAAAATCTTGTTACAAAATTTTCCAAAATACATAATAGTATGCATTTGTTAAACTGTGTAGTAGTAAAATGTCACTTACCATGGAGTGACACTTCCCCAAAAATAAAGTTGCTTCTCTATGGAAATTTCTAAATATTTTATATCTAACCCTTTTGTTTAAAAAAAAAAAAAAAAACCTCCATGACCAAAACGTATATTACTCAAGTCACACATTCTAGCACACAAGCTATTCCATCCTCCAAATCAGGTAAGTTCATGGAAAAGGGTAGCTGTCTTTACTCTTATCATCCTTTCTGTAGCACCAGTGGCATTTTACACAGGCACAGGATTTAACGAGCCAAACTGGAATTAACCTGTTTCAATTTTCCTTTTCCAAAATATAACGTAGAATTCAGCTGGTTTTTAAAAAAATGTTGAATCTATCTGGTAGGAAAATCCATAATTTGGGCATACCAACTGCTACTAAAACAATGGGCAAACAAAAAAAGTCACCCCAATAAGTAAAAGTTGGCATTTATATTGTTGTAAAATAAGAAAGATTCATCAAAGGAGGAAAAGTGAAAATAGTAAGGGCTCATTTCCAAATTTTTGATGCTATAACTATAGAGCAAAAAAAATCCAAAATTTGCTATTGTAATCTTTTAAAGAAATTTTAACTGTCAAACTTGACTGAAAATTTTCATTAGGAAACAAACTAGAAAGAAAATACATACAGCAAACAAAGTTCATCAAGTGTTAATTTCTATCAGAATGTACCTATTACTCAAATATCCAGGACGCTGGAAGTCAAAAGTGAATGCACAACACTAATACCACACATTTTCCTGGGCTACACACCATGGTGTCTTTCCTTTTGGGTGTACTGGCTCTGCTCCAAAGTGTCCCAGTTATATCCTTCGATGGGTTCTTCAATGGAATTAAACAGTGTAATAGTAAATGATAAAACACAAAATTGTAAGTATATTTTAAAAATTAAATTCATTAAAATTATACCAAGGCTACTGGTATATAAATAATAACTAAATACATGCAACAGTAAAAATCTCCACCAACGAGAAAAGGCAATTTATCCCTACTGCTCTGATTCAATCAAGATCACTTTTTCTTCGTTTTTATGCTATGGCACAATCAACGCTCAACGCAGCCTCGACTTCCTGGACAGCTCAAGCAATCCGCCCACCTCAGCCTCCCAACTAGCTGGGACCACAGGCGTGCAGCACCATACCCAGCTAATTTATTTTATTTTTATTTATTTATTTTTAGTAGAGACAAGTTCTCACTACATTGCCCAGGTTGATCTCAAACTCCTGGGTGATTCTGCTGCATCAGCCTCCCAAAGTGCTGGGATGAAAGGCATGAGCCACTGTGTCTGGTCAAGATCACTTCATTTTCTAATTTTGGATATCTACCTTACTGTCTTCTTGTATTTCAATGTATAAAGCAATGACCAAGCAGCTACTAATGTTCTGCACTATTAATAATCCAATCATTATATAAAACTAATAGACACAGACTGTTTCAATTCTAAATTCCTAACTTTGATGTAATCATCCCTCCCCCAATCCTACCATTCACAGTCTAGAACTACCTTTGCTGTTTTTATTTTTATACATAATGTCTATAGCACTGACACCAACATTTCTAGCCCAGATAGCTTCTGGTAAGCCACCTTTCAAAAAGATAGTATATGAAAGTTAATTGGACAAAAGGAGAAATCTAAAGTCCTAAGAATGCACCATAAGACCATAAATATATCCACCTCACATTCAGGTACTGCTAATGTTCACACATCAAATACTATGTTCAGAAAGTATTAGACCTCTTAATACATGGCCTTAAGTTTTTAAAAATAACTGGCTGAGAAATGCATAACTCCAAAATTATATAGCAAACCACAAGGAAATTTAGGTCAGTGTTTTAGGCCATCACATTTATTTCTACAGAGGACAAAAGTTGTCTAACATATTCAGCTTAAAGGAGAAGTTATTTTAAAAGCAAATAATTTGATGAAAACTTAGAACTCTCAATATTATTTGGGTAAAACAGAAAATGTTTTATCTCAACTATATTTCTTTTAAATGAAATTAGTAGTGAGCTTTCAGACTTGTTTCCAGGGAAGTCTAAACATTTAAACTGTGCTAGATGTACACTTACAGAGAGTAATGTACTAGAATCTCCTCTAGGATGTAAAACTTTTATTAATTTTTACATTTATACATTGACATTTTTAAATACTGGGAGTTTTATTATATCCCATATTAACAAATTTTCAAATTAACATAATGAAATTAAATACTGCAGTTATATCTTAAATTTGTTTAATGATACAAATGCCATAAAAATAAAATCAACCTGATTACTTTATATACATTCTGGGTATACAGTTATTATCAGTTTAACTGCAGATTTCTTTTTTTTTGCAGATTTGTTTTAAAGGCTCCCAAATGTTCAAATTTTGCTGGTTCTACCTTTAAGTTAAACAAATATATAATCAAGTTTCCTAAGGTCACATACAAATTTACAAATAAGCAGCTTAATAACAACTGTGTAAAAATACACACTACGAACGTTATAATGAAAAGCAAAAGGAAAAAGCCATAAATACAAGAGGATTATTTTCACAGCCTTTAAGACTCAACTTTAAAGCTTTTATTGACTGACTCCCTATATCATTCTTTACAAAATAATTATTTTAATTTTTATTTTGAGACAGAGGCTCACTCTGTCACCCAAGCTGGAGTGCGGTGGCACAATCTCAGTTCATTGCAACCTCCGCCCATGGGTTCAACTGATTCTCGTGCCTCAGCCTCCCAAGTAGCTGGGATTACAGGCATTAGCCACTACACCTGGCTAATTTTTGTATTTTTAGTAGAGATGGGGGTTTTTGCCATGTTGGCCAGGTTGGTCTGGAACTCTGAACCTCAGGTGATCTGCCCACCTCAGCATCCCAAAGTGCTGGGATTACAGATGTCAGCCACCGCTCCCGGCCTTTTCAAAATATTTAAAGAGAAAAAAACAAAGTACTATATCTCCAGGGAGAAGTATGATGAATTCACTATTAAAATTTTTCTACTGTAAAATCATTTATAGGCTGCCAATTATCTTAGATTTCTGTAACGATCTGTTAATATTCTTTTTTTTTTTTTGAGATGGAGTTTCGCTCTTGTTGCCCAGGCTGGAGCACAATGGTGCAATCTTGGCTCACTGCAACCTCCGTCTTCCAGATTCAAGCAATTCTCCTGCTTCAGCCTACCAAGTAACTGGGATTACAGGCATGTGTCACCACACCAGGCTAATTTTGTATTTTCAGTAGAGACGGGTTTCACCATGTTAGCCAGGCTGGTCGTGAACTCCCAACCTCAGGTGATCCACCTGCCTCGGCCTCCCAAAGTGCTGAGATTACAGGTGTGAGCCACCGTGTCTGGCCAATATTCTGAAAAATCTAAAGTTTTATAACTAAAATATTCCTGATTTAGTAACCAGTTTAGTAACTTACTCTAAAAAGACAGTACATTACATTTGACAAGAAAAATAACCAGCCTGGAGAACATTCACCAAGAAAAATAGCCAGCCTGGAGTTTATATTTATGAATATAAACATGTCAATAACTAGTATGCCAGAGCACACTCAGTTTATTAGAGTCTATTTTTATCATTTATACAAGGTGGAAAGAAAATTAGAGTCAGGGAAAACTAACAAATAGAGACTTCAACATGTAAGATCATCTTACTGATTAAAAAAACTACATGGAAGTATACATATAACATTGTAACCAAAATGCAGTTGTATCCTAAAAGCTATTAAAATTTAAAAAATTTAAATAAAATAAAATGGAAAAAAAGCAAGTATACACATAGCATTATCAATGTGCAAAATAAAAGTACCGCTTTAAGGTTTAAAGTATACTTTTTTAAGAGAGAAATTAGGGTCTTGGCATAATACGAGGGTTTTTAAGGAGCAGCTTCTTCTTCCTCCTGATGTATACCAATCCATGCAAAAAACAACCTGGGGCATTCTATAAAATGTTAATCAAAATGTCAAAGCATGATAATTCCTATACATATTCAGGGAACTTCTCAAATCAGATGTTCAAATTTTCCACATAATAAAATTATAATTAATCATCCAAGCCCCAAAGCTATTTTGCATTTAATAAACTGTCATTTTTTTAAGATATGAAAGTAGGAAAAGTCTGAAAGTTAGAACCAAACAAATGTTATTTTACAAGATCAATCTTAATTATTTTTTTCCAAAATCAAAGGTCCTTCTATAGAAAAAGAGATTAGACCCATGTTAATAGATTAAAGTATTCATGATTTTAGAGTTGATTTACTTATGACAATAATTTGAAAGAAAGCATCATTTTCCAATGAAAGGTCTTTGCCAATATTTTATACTTCTTTTAAAAAGGCAAAGAAATATATGAACATTGTCAGATTGTTTAGGCAATTGAAGAAAGTTCACATGTAAGCTTTGTATTGTGTAGACAAGTTAAAATACCAACCCTGTGACTGCCAAGACTTCGAATGGACAATGCATCCTCAACTCCCTGATAAAAATAAAAATAAACACAGTAAAAGTTTGTGAGTGACTGCATTAAGCTAATGAGGAAAAGTATCAGAGGCAAGTTTATAGGTTATTACAAACCAGATAAGGACGATGGTGACTGGACCGGTGGGAATACCTGGCCCTTTCCGAATCTTCCTGGGAAAGGAGAAAGTACATGTAGAGTTAATCGCTGAACAGACAGTTGTTTATCAGAACTGCGCAAAGAGCAGTCAGTTAACAGCACAGCAACAACTCCTGAGAGCAGGTGGGTTTGGACAACTTATCTTTGGGGCAGCCACATTCTTTGGTTGGAAAGAAAGTAGAAATAATCTTGGCAATGTTCTTATTTTATCAGGAGTATGTATGTCAGACCACTTGGAATAGTCTGTATAAGACCAAGAGAGTTCAATATACCGAGATAAAAATGTGCAAGTATACTGAACAAAGAGAAGTTGAGTTCAGCATTAAAAAAAGACATTAATCTATTTTTTTCATTGTGCTCATCAGTTTATGCAGGTAGGAAGAAGTGTTTACATTATCACTGATGTATTTTAACAAAACAGTATATGATTCTAAAAATACTTGGATTATAATTTTGCGCTTACTGTAAAGATTTCTTTTTTTTTCTTTTACCACTCTAACTAGAAAAGAACTGAAACAGAGCCTGAAACAGAGCCTGTGTGTTGTTAATATGAAAAACTACTTATACTTAGAAATAATTACATATATATTTTAGAGTTGGTCAAGTTATCTCAAATAATGCCGTAAACAGATTATTTTTAAAAAATGATTGCAGCCTAACAGTTGACTAAATTAAATGTAATTCTAAACTTTTCCACATTTAGCTATTAGCAATGGAGCATTAAGGCCTGAGTCATGCGGGATAAAATGGCTAGTCCCTAAAACCTACTCATCTCAAACAGTAAGCAATTTCTGATCTTTCAGAATTTCAAGTCCAAAGTGTTAATGTGCACTGACTGAAAATCTATACATTACTGATCAACTGGGTTCATGGCTTATCAATGCTGTATTTTTGTAAAATGAATCAATGCCTCAAAACTCCCTGGTTGACATCTGCTGTGACTGATGCCCTTGACCAAATCTATGCTGAAGTCTGTTTATAAGCACTACTATGACTCAATTTCTAATCAGATATTCTGATCTTTAGGAATTCATCACTGATTTACATTTGTTGTTGTTGTTGTCGTTGTTGTTTTTTGAGATGGAGTCTCGCTCTGTCGCCCAGGCTGGAATGCAGTGGCGTGACCTCAGTTCACGGCAACCTCAGCCTCCTGGGTTCGAGCAATTCTCGTGCTTCAGCCCCCTAAGTAGCTGGGACCACAGGCACCCACCACCACACCCAGCTAATTTTTGTTTTAGCAGAGATGGGGTTTCGCCATGTTGGCCAGGCTAGTCTTGAATTCCTGACCTCAAGGGATCTGCCCACCTCAGCCTTCCAAAGTGCTGGTATTACAGGTGTGAGCCACCATGCCTGGCCACTGATTTACATTTTTTGTTACACAATAGACACATGTAGTCTGCAAGAAGCCAAGAAAATTTCTTCCCTTTCTTTATCAAGTGATACCACAAAAGTTTTGGGGGCATGTGTGTTAGCCTAGCAGGATGGGTACAGCTTATTAAGTGGTAATCAGTTCTAGGCTCCTTAGTTTGGTTAGTCTGAAAAGCCTTTACCATAAAGGTGAGTTAACTCCACATGCCCCTTCCAATATTATTTGGAGTACTAGGGTAAATATATGGTTTAATGTCTAATCTTCCCTTTATTCTAGCCTTTTTTCCATTCCATCTATCACATAAGAGCATTTTCAAAAACCTCATCTAAAGAGCACACCCCATTAAAGATGCAGCAAAGACAGATGAAGTCATAGTTTCAATTATGTCCCTTATATTAATAAAAATAATTATAAATTAAAATACCTTATTAAGTATTGATATATAGTACCTCTATATTTAAAGAGCTTCTCTTGCTCCATTTGAAAAATTGGCCTAAAAAGACTTCCAAAAACTACAGAATAAAATATAAACCCCCATACAGGTCAGTTAATTTGGACAGAGAGTATACTTATAGTCATAAACTATACCTTAAATAAGCACTGTCCAATACAACTTTCTCTGACCACGGAAATGTTCTATATTTGTGCTAATATAGTATCCACTAGCCACATGTGGCTACTGAGCACTTGAAATGCAACTGAGAAACCAAATTTTAAATTTTATTTAATTTTAGTCAATTTAAATTTAAATTTAATTACCTACATGTGGCTACCATACCTGATAGCACTTCTCTAAACCTATTTGACAAATATGTTTAGGTAAAACAGTAAGGCAAGCTCAAGGCAAATTTTAATTACACCAAAAACTTCCAAAACACATATTCTACTAAGAGCCTGCCAAGTAGGACCACCCTGATATAGAAAGGCAAAACATTTGGGTCGTTTTTAATTACTTCTACCTTGAATACTTTTGCACAGCGGCAAACATGAGGGAAACAGACCCTGGTAGCAATGATATAAAGTGACCCTGGGGAGGGGAGGGGAGGGGAGGGGAAGGAAGGGGAGGGGAGGGGAGGGGAGGGGAGGGGAGGGGAGGGGAGGGGAGGGGAGGGGAGGGGAGGGGAGGGGAAGGGAGGGGAGGGGAGGGGAGGGGAGGGGAGGGGAGGGGAGGGGAGGGGAGGGGAGGGGAGGGGAGGGGAGGGGAGGGAAGGGGAGGGGAGGGAAGGGGAGGGAAGGCGAGGAAAGGCCAGGGAAGGCCAGGGAAGGCAAGGGAAGGGAGGAAAGAAAATGGCAAGGTATTCTGGTTTTCACTCAGAGATTCTCCCTTCTCTGGAAGAACAAAAAGCTTCATTTCCCAGGTATTTCTAGAGTACTATTTACATTGCCAATTGGTTTCTCTTGAATAAATTATACCAGCGGACAAAGAGAAAAGATTACAGCAAACTATGTTCTTAGGTGCCAGTTACAAGGTGTATCCCTCTATTCCACAATGAGGAAAATAATACATCGTCATTATCCCAAAAGTCCTTATTAATACTAAAGCACTAAAGACTGAACAAACAGTACAATGCCTTAAAAAACAGACATATGTTTGTTCAAAATGATGTTCTGATACATTTAATGAAAATGAAATATACTCTTTGTTTTTAAAAGTTCACCTGAAGGGAGGATGAATGGTTTTATTAAAAGAAAACCACAGTCCTATGAATATACCTGGCCATCTTTTCTGTCAACAAATAGTATTTATTATTAAGTTGAGGCTAAAGTCATTCCTTCAGTTTCAAATTAGGAGGAACTTTAAAAACCATTATTTACTCTTCCAGACATGCATTTACTCTTTTGGATACAACAATGATTAAGACAGACACCCAGTTTAAAAAAGAATCAATAGGTTCATGGAAAGTTGACTAAACTAACACTAATGGGAGGCCCAGGAAGGCATAGGTCCTTTTCTTCCTGGTCCTTTCATCCTTCCAACACATTACCAGGTGTGGCACTCTCATACCTTCAAATACTGGTTCTGCCAATGACTATGCAAGTTATTTACTTCACCAATTCTTTATAAACATATCTATAAAATTGGGACAGTAATACCTGCCTTATAATGTGAAATAAAACCTACGTAAAAAGCACTAGCGCAGTGCTGATATACAGTTTGCACTCAAAGTTGTATTCATTTCTGAGCTTCCTTCCTTTTCACTCCCTATTCATGTCCCAACATCACACTTCCAAAAAAAGGTCTTATAATGAGGGGAAATTGTAAATACAAGAAAATTTCCTTCCTTCTAGTAACTGACAATCCTATTGTGGATTGTGTGTGTATGCATCATTTATTTTACTATAAATATTAGCCATTTATATTTTGTATTGTAACTATTACATGCCAACTTCTTCTTATGGGGTCATAGATAAAGCAGCCAGAGAGACAAAGATAAGAAGTGAGAGGAAGAATCGGTTTAATTTTTTTCTTTTTCTTTTTATTTGTTTACTGTCAACCCACTCACACCAAAGAATCAGTTTTTTGTTGTTGTTGTTTGTTTGTTTGTTTGAGACAGAGTCTCACTCTGTTGCCCAGGCTGGAGTGCAGTGGAACAATCTTGGCTCACTGCAACCTCCGCCTCCCAGGTTCAAGCGATTTTCCTGCCTCAGCCTCCCCGAGTAGCTGGGATTACAGGTGCCCGCCAGCACACCTGGCTAATTTTTGTATTTTTGGTAGAGACAGGGTTTCACCATGTTGCCAGGCTGGTCTCGAACTCCTGACCTCAAGTAATCCACCTGCCTCGGCCTCCCAAAGTGCTGGGATTACAGGCATGGGTCACTGTGCCCAGACCCAAAGAATCAGTTTTAACAGGGTAAAAGCAAGTGTCAGAAGGGGTTAGAAGTGATAATTATTCCCATCTGTAAAGAAATGCCACTTTCTCTGCATGTCCAAGTCCTGCCTATAAATCTCAAGACTTGGATTAGTCACTTCCTGAATTTTAAAACTCTAGCCCAAAGGTCACCCCTTTCGATGAAAATCTAGCATACTCACTGCCTAAACTACACACATTTCACAGAGGTTTAACAACAAAACAAAAAAAAAGATTTGGCTGGGCGCGGTGGCTCACGCCTGTAATCCCAGCACTTTGAGAGGCCGAGGTGGGTGGATCGCCCGAGGTCAGGAGCTCGAAACTAGCCTGGCCAACATGGTCAAACTTCGTATCTACTGAAAATACAAAAAAAATTAACCAGGCATGGTAGCAAGTGCCTGTAATCCCAGTTACTCGGGAGGCTGAGGCAGAAGAATCACTTGATCCCGGGAGGCAGAGGTTGCAGTGAGCCGAGATCGCACCACTGCACTCCAGCTTGGGCGACAGAGTGAGACTCTATCTCAAAAATAAACAAATAAAGTAAAATAAAAAAGAAAAATTTCATCTTCCTGGCCTGTGAACACAGAAATCAAACATTAGACTTATCTTAGGCAATTTAATTTTAGAATTATAATGCATAATTAAAAGAACAAATTAACATTTCCAAAGACATTTTGCAAGCCAAAGTGATTTTTTTTTTTTTTTTTTAAGGGATGGGGTCTTGCCCTGTCACCCAGGCTGGAGTATAGTGGCGTGATCACAGCTCACTGCAGCCTGGACTCCTGGGCTCAAGCAATCCTTCTGCCTCAGCCTCTGGAGTAGCTGGGACTACAGACTCATGCCAGCAAGGCCTGCTAATTTTTTTTAGGACAGGGTCTTGCTATGTTGCCGAAGCTAGTCTCAAATTCCTGGCCTGAAGCAATCCTCCTACCTCGACCTCCGAAGTAGTGGGATTACAGGTACAAGCCATAGCTCCCAACAAAAATGATTTCTTTTATTCACACAAAACATTCTTAATGCATCATCAATAATATTAACCCAATTACATGCAGAAAACACTTCAAATAAAATTAATTAGGCAAGTTCTGGTTACAAGAAAGGACAGATTCCACTCCAAAATAACACACACATACCTGAGGGGTCATTTAATTTTAAGTAACCAAACATTTTCTTTCTCTTTTTTTCTAAAACACTATCACAACAAGAATTACAATAAAGTTTTAAATTTGAAAGTCATTATAGTAATAAATATTTAAATTCTGCTTGTACCTTAAAATGCTGCTATAGAAGAGATTTGCTCATAAAGTTGCTTGTTTAGACCGGACATGGAGGCTCACGCCTATAATCCCAGCACTTTGGGAGGCTGAGGTGGGTGGATCACCAGAGGTCAGGAGTTTGAGACCAGCCTGGTCAACATGATGAAACCCTGTCTCTACTAAAAATACAAAAATTAGCTGGGCGTGGTGGCGGGCGCCTGTAATCCCAGCTACTCGAGAGGCTGAGGCAGGAGAATCACTTGAACCCAGGAAGCAGAGGTTTCAGTGAACTGAGATTGTGCCACTGCACTCCAGCCTGGGCAATGAGCGCAAAACTCCGTCTCAAAAAAAAAAAAAAAAAAAGGAAAGTTGCTTGTTTAGCAGCAATCAGACAGTGGTTCTGTAATTCCTTTAGGAATTACAGACTACCTTGAGAATCTGACAACAAAAATACCTGTGGGTATTTCCCATAAAAATAATTACATTTGAAAGTCTGCAGTAGAATCTAAGGCTTCATACCCCATCTCCCAAGCCTAGTCATATACAAGTTAAGAAGCCCTGTAATAGGAGACAGTGGGGAACTTACCAAGCTTTAAAAAAGTTCAAATTTAGGAATGATTCACATTAACTAACATTTTACTGATTCATAATTTGCTTTTATAGCTGACAATTTGAGAGTAGTGGTAGAGAACTTAAAAAGGACCTGAAGGAGTTGATAATAATAAGAGTAATTTTCAGAGGAAATGAAAGAATTACCTAGGTCATCTTTCAATGAAGACCATGTGGACTTAGTTTTTTTAAAAAAGGGGAGAGAGAAGTGGGGAAGAAAAGAACAAATCCATAAAAAGAAAACACATTCATTTTCTCACTCTTTCTTGATCAGGAGCATTCATGAGATGAAGGTGAGGATACTGACTACAACACAAAATGGTTGGACTCCAAATATACCTCTGGTCCACTATAGACAGAACAGACACTCTGACCTTTAGGTTCACACAGGCCAAACACTCCTACTTTGCAAACGATTAGTTAATGTTTTACTTCAAGACTGCATTATTTCAGCAACTGATCACAACATGCAGTACAGGCAATACTGGCCTACCAGCCACTTCTGAATCTGTCCCCATTTCCGATCAAAGGAATGATGAGAGTGCTAGAAATGCAAAAGTTTCATAAACCAAATCGTTTCTAACATATTGCATTCTCCAAAAACCTTAATCATACACATTTTCCCTAAAGAGCAATGATAGCTGACTCAAAGTTACACATTCGAAATACAGAAAATTAGTAAGCTAAATATGTTCAATAATAAGAGACGGATGGTTCCCTGTAGTTAAGAGAATTGTAAATAGAAGTTACATTTAATAACTGTCTCATTCACTTATTTATTTATTTATTTTTTTGGAGACAGGATCTCACTTAGTCGCCCAGGCTGGAGGGCAGTGGTGCCATCATAGCTCACTGTAACTTCAAACTCCCAGGCTCAAGTGATCCTCCACCTCAGCTCATTCACTTATTATTATATTTAGTATAATTTTAGGAGTAAAAAGACAACAGATTGCAGCACTTCCATTTCAAGTCGAGAACTGCATTCCATATTTGAAACTATACATGAGGTTAAAAGAAAATTAGCAACATGTCAATTTTAGTGTTTTTCTTGAGCTGTGACAACATAAAATATTTACATTGCTGTTTAACCTGCTCACAGAAAATTCACCACCAAAATCAAAAGAAAGTGTTTAATACTGTCCCACAGGCTTTTGCCCCTTCATACTACTACAACATCAAAAATATTTATTATGGGACTTTTCAGGACCAAGTCAATGCCAGAAAAGTAAAAGCATATTTATTTCATTTTAATCAGCCTAATTTCCATATGCCTATTCCTAAAATTTTTTTCTTGTTTTCCTTTCCTATAAAAGCATATTGGAAATTTGTAAATTACAGAAAAGTATAGAAAGAAAGTAAAACCAACAATAATTCCACCATAGACAAACCACAGTATTGATAATCACTTCTTTCTAGTAGTTTTTGATGCTATATATGGATACTGGATTTTGTAACATAAAATTGGGGTTCTACAAATTGTATTGTTTTGGTTTCCTTTTATCTCATATTCTTACATATTTTCCTCTATTATTAAATATGCTTTAAAATTGTAAGTCGGAATGACTTTACAAGGTTTTACCATATAGATACCATAATATAATTAATCCAAATTTTAGGACAATTAGAGCTATACTACACTTTATCATTGCTAAAGCTACCTTAGCTAATATAAGTAAAGCACTCATAATACTAATAACTTATAACAATGTACATGATAATAGCTTTATATGTGTTTGTTGTTACTACTTAAAACAAATATCACATTTAATTTGCTGGCACAGAATGGCTTGATAAAATACATACATCAGTTTATACTATTCTCAGTGTTTCAAAGGAAACCAGATTCACATCAGAATAAACTAGCCAAGCACTGATTTTCAGGGAAACAAACATGAAATTAGGGTTATTCCCTCAAATTACCTCTTTTTGTTGCCGTTCCAGTTCTCTCATGCGTATATCTCTTGCTTCTGCCCGGGCAGCCCGTTTTGCTGCCAGCCTTGCCTCTGCCTGAAAAGTAATATAAAACTCAGCTTTATACAACACAAACAAAAACAACCTGTACACCAGATTTGAAAATAAAGAAAAAATGGGACATTACTGTGCAAAAGGGGTGGGGAGGACAAGATATTATCTATCAGCAAGTTTGATTGATTGCTTTAATCAATTCTTATAAACTCATTTTTTTCTCTAGTTCCTAAGTCTCTCCTCAAATCCGGGCCTTTACCTTTAACTTCTTGTTTGATTACACACTCAACACACTTTCACACAGTTTGTCATATGCCTCTCCAAACTTACTCTTTTTCCAGCATTTTTTCCCCATTGATTCAATCATATAAACTAGAAACTTCAGAGCCAATCTCTCTTTCACTTTGGACACTGCCAATAATCAGTCTCCAAGTACCGACAATTCTCCACCACTGAGTCTCTATCAAACCCATCTCGGCTTTCTTTATTCTCACTGTTCCAGCTCATTTCAGGAACTCTTCATCTCCCCATTCCCCAACTCTCTGTTTTAAAATTGAGACAGAATTCACATATCATCAAATTCACTATTTAAATGTATACAATTCCGATGCAGTGGCTCATGCCTGTAATCCCAGCACTTTGGAAGGCCAAGGCAGGAGGATCACAAGAGGCCAAGAGTTTGAGACCAGCTTAGGCAACATGATGAAACCTGTCTCCACTAAAAATAAAAAAAATAGCCAGGCGTGGTGGCGCACACTTGTAACCCTAGCTACTCGGGTGGCTGAGACAGGAAAATTACTTGAACCTGGAAGGTGGAGGCTGCAGAGAGCTGAGATCACGCTATTGCACTGCAGCCTAGATGACAGAGTGAGGCCCTGTCTCAAAAATAAATAAATAAATATATACAATTCTGTGGTTTTTAGTATACTCACAAGGATGTGCAATCATCATGACTAATTCTAGAACATTCTCATACCCCAAAATGAAACCTGGTACCCATTAGTAGGCACTCCCCATTAACCCTTCCTCCCAGCTCCTGGCAACCACTAATCTACTTTCTGTATCTATGCATTCACTTATTCTGGACATTTCATATAAATGGAATCATACCATAGGAATTCTTCATCTCTTGTTTGCACTACTGCAATTACCTCCAAATCCATCTACCTACTTCCAGAATCTGCCTTATAATTTATCTTCTATATGGTTATATGATGGACAAATCAGCCTTTCAAAACGTATTATTTCTGATCACGTCATTCCACTGCACAAAATCCTCCACCAGCTCCTTATTACTTATGGTTAAAGCAAAAACTCCACAGAATAGCACAAAGGGAAGAACAGAAAGAAGAAAGGCAAAAATGAAATAAGGCTCCTCACAGTCAGGTCCCCACCTTATTTCCAAGTCCAGTAGTCCCCCCCTTATCTGTGGTTTCAGTTACCCATGGTTAACCAAGGTGCAAAAATATTAAGTGGAAAATTCCAGAAATAAACAATTCATAAGTTTTAAACTGTACGCCATTCGGAGTAGTATGATAAAAGCTCTCAGGACGTCAATCATCCCTTTGTTGAGCATATCCATCCTGTCTATGCTACCCACTTGTTAGTTGTCTCAGTTATCAAATCACAGTGATTGTGTTCGAGTAATCCTCATTTTATTTAATAATGATCCTGAAGAGCAAGAGTGATTCTGACAATTCAGGTATGCCAAAGAGAAGCCATAAAGTGCTTCCTTTAAGTGAAAAGGTGAACATTCTAACCTTAATAGAAAAAAGAATCATCCACTGAGGTTGCTGAGATCTATGGTAAGAACAAATCTTCTATCCATGAAATCGTGAAGAAGGAAAAAGAAATTTGCGCTAGATTTGCTGCCGCACCTCAAACTGCAAAAGTTACAGCCACAGTTCATGATAGTTAAGATGGAAAAGGCATTACATTTGTAGGTGGAAAACATGAACAGAAACGTGTTCCGATTGATAGCAATCAACTTTGCTACTATCCACAGCTTCAGGTATCTGCTAGAGGGCTTGGAATGTATCTCCTATGGATGGGGGTGGTGGAGACTACTCTACTTGCTCCACGTGTACTGGATGCATCCCATCTCTCTCCATTCCTGGACTCTATTGTGTTCTGTTATGCCTCTCTTCACAAACTGTTTGGCAGGAGCTGTTCTCCCTTCTCTTATTCAGTAAAATATTACCTTCTATGAAGATTCCTCCCAGTCCCTCTTTCATAAAGTAAGGCTCTATACCCATGTCTCTATTGTGGCTTTATTATGTTGTATTAAAATTCCATGCTTCTCTCACCCCACAACTTTTACGCCTTAATGTCTGCTAAAAAAACAAATGAATTGCAGGGCATAGGTCACCATATCAAGGAAATGAGATAAGGAAGTAGCTTAACGTGCCACGTGAAACTTAGAAATCTACTGTCTGGTTTCTATATGGTAGTGGAATGGTTTCTTCTGTCCTTGGTCACATCTTAATTCTGATTCAGACTATTCCCTTGGATAATAGTTGTTGTCTTCCCATTTTGTTATATTTGTGCCCAAGTCTCATAAGAATAAACTCAGCCAATGTTTAAAAGGATCTACTACATGTAAGCAATTATGCTAGGTGCTGAAAATACAGAGTAAGATATGCTCTGCCCTAAAGCAACTCACAAAGTTGAAGGATACAGAAACACAATGCTTATGGGAAGGAAGCATGTAGGAGGGAGAAATTAGTTTTGCCTGGCAAAGTCATAGCAAGCTTCTAAGAAGCAGAGAGAGTTAAATAGTTAACTGCTACTCAACTATTCCAATTTTGGCAATTTCCCAGTCTGTGTAACTGGTCTTTCAATAGAAAAACCCCTGCAAAGTATATTGTAATCTACCAGCCGTAAGCTGTAACCACTAACAATCTAGAGCAATTAGTTTTCTCCCATGAATTTTACACTGGCCTCCATCTTTTCAAAACCTATGCTCTGCTTCAAGTTATCTGCCTTCTTCTCCCCTCTATCAGTAGGCACTACTTTCTGATTAGAGTTTCTTTTTTTTTTTTTTTAAATAGGAAAACACTTCAAGGCTTTTATGCTTCAGTAGATAGCAAATATATTTTAAAATCACAAAGCATCAAAACTTTCAAACCTTTTTAAGAAAGCCCTATCAGTGTGCAGGAATTTTCATTTACATGTATATTAGCTTTGTACCCGAAGCTTCCTTTAGAAATTTAATTCAAGAATGCCAATTTTATCCTTCTAAGATTTGTCTGTGGCCAATTCTGTACAATCTATACTAAAATGAGACTTCCTTCACAAAACCCAACTTAGAGATAATTAAAATATATTCTTTAATAAGACATTTTTAACTACAAAAAGGAAAGGAACAGAAAGAACATGGGCTTCAGAGACACACAAACACTCTTCCCTTTGTTACTTAGCCAACTCAGTGTTACCTCCCTTGGAGACTGTGTTGAAGAGAGGCCACTAAAACTACATGCTTTAAAAGAAATAAATGGGATTTAAAACTACTTTATCTGGTTCTTTCTATACTTGTTACTAGATGCTTGAAGGAACATGGATTAGCAGGAGTAGCAAGGAGCCAACACTGATTCCAACCTAGTAGACAAAATATTATGATATATTTTAAAATTATTTTTGAAAAGACAATTATGGGTACATAAAACACACTTCTAGGTAGTTAACACTAGCATTTTCACCTCAGAATACAATCACATGAAAGAGCTGCTACAGAATCATTTTAATATACACCTCATACATACAAAACAAATGGGATACAACAATAAAGGACAACCAAGATTTAACTAAATTCACAGTAAAGGCTGGGCGTGGTGGCTCACCCCTGTAATCCCAGCACTTTGGGGGGCCAAGGCGGGCGGATCAGTGGAGGCCAGGAGTTCAAGACCAGCCTGGTCAACATGGCGAAACCCTATCTCTACTAAAAACGGAAAAAATTAGCTGGGCGTGGTGGTGCACACCTGTAATCCCAGCTACTCGGGAGGCTGAGGCACAAGAATCACTTGAACCCGGGAGGCAGAGGTTACAGTGAGCCGAGATTGCACTACTGCACTCCAGCCTGGGCAACAAAGTAAAACTCTGTCTCAACAAACAAACAAACAAACAAAACAAAATAAAGTTGGCTAAAACACAGAATTACCATTTGATCCAATAATTCCACTTATGGATATATATACAAAAAAACTGGAAAGCAGAGACAACATATATTTATATACCAGTGTTCATAGCAGCATTATTCACAATAGTCAAAATGTAGAAACAACCCAAATATCTATCAATGGATGAATGGATAGACAAATTATGGCATATACATACTTTGGATTATTCAGCCTTAAAAAGAAAATTTTGATACATGCTACATGGATGAATCTTGAAGACATTATACTAAATGAAATAAGACAGACACAAAGGGACAAATATTGTATACTTCCACTTAATGAGAAACCTAAAGTAGTCATATCCATACAGACAGAAAGCAGAATAGTGGTTGCCACGGACTGAGCGTAGGGGGAAATGGGACTTACTATTTAATGAGTACAAAGTTCCAGTACTGGATGATGACAGAGTTCTTAAGGATAGTGGTGATGGTTGCATGACAATGCAAATGAATATAATGCCACTAAACTATATACTTCAATATAGTTACCATGATAAATTTCATGTTACATATATTTTACCAAAATAGGTTGGCTAATTTAAAAGTCAGAATAAGATATAAATTAGAAGTATTCAGAAGCCTAAATTATTTAAATACTTTTAGAGTCTTTAGGCTGATATGACCCCAACTGTTATAATAAAGTTAATATAGAAATTCAGAAACTGAAAATTCAGGTTCAGAAGTTACCTGAAGTCAGGTAGGTCATAGGACCAGGTTTCTAAAAGTGATTCTGATTATTACGCTTCCAAATACGAGGCATATTAAGATTGATTATAAAGGGTATATCCTACTGCATATTTATAGAAATTTATTCTTCCTATAGTAAAAATGATAACACACAAAAAAAATTTAGATACAATTACATTCATTTCTCACTACATGCTTGAGTCAAATGGAAACATAAAATGACAGCGAAAATCGAGGCCGGGCATGGTGGCTCACGCCTGTAATCCCAGCACTTTGGGAGGCCGTGGCGGGCGGATCACAAGGTCAGGAGTTCAAGACCAGCCTGGCCAATACGGTGAAACCCCATCTCTACTAAAAATACAAAAATTAGCCAGGCATGGTGGCGTGTGTCTGTAGTCCCAGCTACTCGGGAGGCTGAGGCAGAAGAATCACTTGAACCTGGGAGACAAAGGTTGCAGTGAGCCGAGATGGCACCACTGCATTCCAGCCTGGGCAGCAGAGCAAGACTCCGTTTAAAAAAAAAAAAAAAAAAAGTGAAAATCATGGGCTTTGATCACTCCCAGAACAAATGCATTAGGTTGTATTTAAACTCACAGAACTTTTAAATTTGTAGAATATTCACTTTATCACTCAATGAATAATTAGGAATCATATAAAGGGCACTAAGAAAGAACTTCTCGGCCTGACGGTGGCCTGTCCCAGTTCGAGCCAGTACCTCACTGCAGCTCACAAGAATTTGTGGATTTGGGGGTGGAACCCCATCAGGAAGAGCACAAAAAACTGCTCTTCAGTCATTGCAGAGCTACAGCTACAGTTAGCCAGACACGAAGTTGTCGTGAGAGTCGTCTCCACAATACCAACAGCTTGTGTCTGGCAGAGCCGGTGTGAGACGAGACAACGCTGTCCCACCTCCGGCGTAACCAAGGGTTTTGTCCAGATCTTTAAGCACATACCAAGAGTGAGGAGCCAGAAGACAAGCACATACCATGGCACTAAGACAGATTAATAAGGAACTTAGTGCTTTGGCCCATGATCCTCCAGCACAATGTTCTGCA